>NC_056729.1:1874924550-1875234384 GCF_019279795.1 Protopterus annectens | reverse complement strand
GAATTGATATACAGTCAGCTGGCCACGTTTGAAGGTATCAATAAATGGAGCCAGTTACTATAATATGTAATTAAACTTTAGCATTAAACATGAAAAGAAGCCCTTGTAAATATGAAAGCACTACACATATAGTATGGATTGGAAACTGGTCGCAGTCTTGGCAGTTTCACTCTATGTAGTACATACAAAACAGTACAGTAACTGATACCCTCAGCTGTAGAAACAACACTGTAATGACTAAGGACTACTGTTGATGATGGCAAGCTAAGTTATATACTTCACAATGGTTATAGGGTTGCTGCCTTTCATCGTGGCTGAAACGGGAGTAAAGCCACACCCCTCGCATCACCAGTAACTCACCCATCACACCCCTCTCCCACCATTGTTATGCCTATTTTGTGACGTCACATGCTTTTCTGCAAAAAGCATAGTAAATCAGCCGATTTACAAACTCTGATAGTCTGTTTCCTTTTTTAAACAGACTACCGGAGAATCAGTTTGATTTCCGGATAGTTCGGAAAAAAAACAGAGGGGTGGCAACCCCGAAATAGTAAAACCAGAAAGTAGTCTGATATGCTATCTACATTCCGAGACAGTGTTGCTTCTGTTGTAGTACACTTTCATTCCGGTAATTATATTGTGCAAAATAGAGTGCAATACACATATTTACATATGGCATGATGGTAATGAAAGGTGTATCAAACAGAGGGTACCTTATCGGCACACTAAGAACTTGGCAGTTGGAGGGAAAAAGCCATTTAATGGACATAAGGTATGAATGAATGGACAAAAGGTATGAATGAAATGGCTTGAATGAAGTAAACATGACGCCCAAGTCAGCCAGGATGCCAAAACATTTCAGGTGATACCATGGGGGGGGGGGGCTGGGAGGGACAGTGAGTGGTTGCAACCAGATCACATAGTGTGCAAAAGAAAACAATCAGCAAGCAGGCATCGTTATTTTCTAAAAAACATTGAGTAGGTTACCTGGATCTTTCTTTGTTTAAAGACAGTATGGGACAAATTAGAGAAAGTAATAAGTTAAGTATGGATACATACCTGTCAAGTGTACCTCATTACGAGGAACGTACCTCATTTGGGCTCTTAAAAAGTTCATGTTCCTCGAAGTTCCACATTAAAAGGGTCTGTCACACATTCAGTGTTAGGAATTTTTTAACTGATATCCATGGTAAATAGAAAAGAGTCATATTAATTCATTAAAAAGATATTTTTTAAGTAAACCTGCATATTTTAACCATCCTATGACCTTCCTAGTTGTAGTTGTTAGCAACCTCTTAGTATGCGTTCCACATTTTGCCCATTTGTCCCACATTATGAGGTTTAGTGTTCCTCATTTTGGAGATGGAAGGTTGAGAGCTATGTGGACGAATTGGATAGGATGCAGCGAAAAAGCGGAAATAGAAGCTCTGTGCTACTCCTCAAGATAAAGGAAGGGTAGTGACGTAAGTTTTGGTGCTGTAAAATATGCAGTCAGTAGTTAATACTAGTGCAGAGAGGGGGAGAGAAATTTTGGTAGGTAGAAGATAAATATAGTGAGAAATTGGGGAGTCTAGTGTGCACGCTTCTTAGTCATTGTAAGGTAAAGGAGACCAAAATGCATAGCTTATGTACAGCACTCGAGTACAACAGTTGAAGTAAGTATTTAGTGAACCGTGTTTGATAGAGTGCCCAAGATGTGAAATGTACTTTAGCCACTTAAGAGCTGTAAACTCTCAAAGATGTAGGATGTGAGCCGCAGCAACCTTGGCTTGTGTAGTGCTGTAGGTGCAGGGGCTATCTTTTTTAGGATAGTCAGGTGTCCCTTCGAGTGGTTATCAATTCAGCGCACACACTAAGAAACGGGTAGTCGGAGGGAAAAAGCTGTTTAATGGACATAAGGTATGAATGAGAAGGCTTGAATGGAGTATGTCTGTCTATGCCCATGAAAACGAAGAATGAATATATTAGTGATGTGCCTTAACCCCCAAGACACAAGAAGTGATTTCCATTTTTTCTAAAAGTCTTCATGTCTTCTTAGTTTGCTGTTTCTTTCTGTTTCTCTTTAGCTCCTACCTGAACTCATTTTCCTCTCCACCATCTGTTATATTTCATCTCAGTCCTTCCATTAACACCCTGTCTACTTTGGTTCCACTGACATAGGACCAACTGGGATAAAAATGATATTTGCAGGGACTGGGTTTACAGACACCGACAGAGGATAATCAGACATTTGGAAACAGAAAAATAAAACATTTATTTCTGACAGCTCTAGCTTTAGTTAATGTTTTCACTCACGGCCTTTAGTTTCCTGCTCCTTAGTGAGTCACTTTTAAGCTGTAATATTGAAAGCTACTCACTTGACACCCACCGAGTGCTTTTGTGGATTGTCAGGTGAAGCGTCCTGTAATAATCTGCCTTTGGCTTCATCAGTTTTGCGTCCCAACACAGTTTTCTATCATATCAATGAATCATACAAATGGCTACACTCAGTCCTATCCTCTGTGTTTTACTTCCATTATGTAAGCATCAGTTGGTTCCTGAACCCTTTGATTTCTACAACCAAAAATAAATGCCTTATATACTGTATATTGTTCTCTGGCTCAAAATAAGCTAGAAATTTGCTTTTCAAAATAAGAGAGCTTGCCTTTCTCTTTCAACATAAGGGTAAAATGTTAATTAGTCGACTATGATGCAGACCAGTAAAACCCTGACTGTGATCTAGGCAAGCCAAGACCAGCTAACACCCCAAGCAATGGAGGTGCTGAAGGAGGGGGTGGAGTTTGTAGTCAATGCAAGCTCACCTATCCTAGCTGCAGGAAGTGGTCCAGTCTGCTGGGGACAGGGGTGCAACATGTGTAAGTAAGGGACACGTGCTTGACTCTGCATAGCTGTGACCATCCTGTACCTTTTGTTGGTATGTGTGGGAATGTACATGCTCATGGAGGAAGGCATAGCCAGCCCTTGTGTCATACAGTGTGTTCATTAGCTACTGGGGGAGGGTTTACATACCAAAATCAGAAAAGCCTTCCCTGGCTGCTGCATGGATGATAGCTGTGTCACAATAAGCTCTTACCACAGTGTTTGGGAACAAAGAAACCTGTTTTTAGCTGTGGCTAAATAGTTGGCAAGCAGATGAGATAGAAAATGTATAGCAAAAAAAAAAAAAAAAATGAATTACTCCTCATCTGAGACATGAAGGAACATTGGACACTAAATACAGTGGAAATAAAAAGTTTACACACCCCTGTTAAAATGCCACATTTTTGTAATATAAAAAAGGTACTTCAACAAAATATTAGTTTAAAGGTGTGCACACTTATACAACCAGCTTATTGTATGTTTTTTATTTTTTGTATTTTTTTTCCCCTAACAGATTTGTTTTTCAGTTGAATTGTACAGGTTACAGGTCACATTAAAGGTGAGAAAAAGTTTTGAAATGATTTGTTATGGTCTCATTTTTTTATATCACAAAAGCCTGGCATTTTAACAGGGGTGTGTAAACGTTTTATATCCACTGTACTTTCCAGTCTTTCAGCAGATTCACTCACAGTGAAATACATGGCCTAAAGCTAAATGCCAAAAAGTGCATAGTCATCCCCTTTGGGAAAAACAAAGTGCCCACAAATTACCACATAGGTGGTAATCCATTAAGTACACAAGAAGTAATTAGGGATTTGGGGACCCAAGTAGATAGCAATCTCTCCTTTGACAATCACATTGCCAAAGTGGTTAGAAAGACCTTCTATATAGCCCACCTTATCACGAAAGGGTTCACATCTAGATCAAGAGAGGTCATTGTGCCCCTCTACTCATCACTCATCAGGCCCATAATTGAATACAATGCCCCATTTGGGATGTACCTTACCCGAAACCTGCAGCAACTGGAAAGACCCTAAAGCACCTCACCAAGAGGATCAAGGGACTCAAACAGATGCCCTACGCAGTTAGGCTAAAGAAACTCCAGCTCTACTCAGTTGCTTACCATCTACTCAGAGGCGATCTGTGCCTGACGTATAAAGCCATGTCCAACCCAGAATTAATGGACATGCTCCAACTCAGGAAATCCAAATCCCTTAGAGCTACACGCTCCAGGGACTTAAACCTCAGCACAGAAATAAATAGGACATGCTGGAGGGACAGATTCATATCCCAGCGGCTCCCCTCACTCTGGAACAAAATCCCAATCCATGTTAGGCAGAGCCCCTCAATGACCCTCTTCAAGAGAAATCTTGATGAGTGGATGGGAGATCGTAGGTTTACCCCTGGGATCTCTTCTGTGTCCCTACTAGACAGAGGCACAGTAAACTAACCTTAAAAGGGCTATCTTCTGTGACTTACTATACAGAGGCACAGTCAACTAATCTAAAAGGGTGGCAAAAGCCAAACACACTCTGGCTAGGCTTATAAATGCCCTAGGGCAGATAGCCTAGTATCAACCTATGAACCAACCTATGAACCTAAATCTTAAATCCAAAGTTTCCAGTTTTATGTAATTTTCTAGGAAACTTTAAAGCTGTTTGTAGTTCTAGTAAGGACATTTCAGGCCAAAAATTAAAGAAATGAGCTAGAAATCAATAAATATTATTTGTAAGCAAGAGTAAACTCCAAGGTTGTTTGCTACAAAAATAAAATCATTTCAATGTTAAAGTTATGAGAATGTAAAAAAAAAAACATGTTGATGATTTCAATAAAAATATAAAACATTTGGTGTTGATCTTGCAGTGCTGGTGGCTGTGATACTGTACAAGCTTCTCTGGCAAAATACCAGAAGGTACAAATGGCTTAAAAAAACAAAATATAGAGCGCAAAGAAATAACTGTGGTGGTGGTGCTGCAGTAGCGTTGTCGCCTCACAGTAAGACATTGTCCTGTTTGATTCTCAGCTAAAGCGTCTTCTGTGTGGAGACATGCATGAATGGGCGTACCTTCGTTGAAGGTTGTACGTCAGGGCTGGCAACTCGGTATGTAAAAATCTGCTGCCAATCATTAGCGGACCAGAGTTCTGCTGTGGCGACCCCTAACCAGGAAAAAGCCAAAAGATACAACATAGAGCGCAAAGAAATCTCGGCTTCTGGTGTCAAGCAACTGCAATTCTAGCATTGTATAATAAAAGTACAACTGTAAATTATGTACCTTGTCAGGATGAATGAATAATAGGAACAGATGTACAGGTGAATACCAAAAATGTTACTACATACTGACTACAAATGCAAGAATTACTTGTCGTAGCATAATCTACCTTATAGACATAGACACCTTAATGACCATTATTTCCAATATATCTACATTTGTGACCACTATTTAATCCAAAATCATATGTTATGTGCTAAAGGAACAGGACAGTGTCACATTACAGTTAATGTCAGCCAAATCTCACCACACAGCTAGTACCTGTCCCCCACAATGAGCAAAGTTGCTTCATGTCACTTCCCATAGAGGATTTCTTTCTTCTCTACAAACTGAAGTCTTACCAGTTATACATGGGTGTTATCCTAATGAATGCAGATTTTGGTAACAGCCTGTTCACCAAATATGGCTCGTTCTTGGCATTAGAAAAGTCAGCACAACCAAGACAGAGACACTTAGCAGGAATGTTTACATTCTGCTTCCAACAAGTTTTGTCCAATAAGCCAAGATATGTGACGTGGCCAGTCATCATCATCATCATCATCAGCCCCCTTTTTCAAATTTTTTCTACACAGGGTCAGTGTAGCTTGTTAACTGTCACCAGCTCTCTCAATTCAGTGCCACACTCCTGCCTTCTTCAACACTGATACCTGACTGTTGCAGATCTTTTACACAATCCATTACCCTCTTTGCTGGCCATCCTCACTTCTTACCTTCTTCCTGTCTGTTCCAAATCTTCCTCACCAGTTTGTCTTCTGCTTTTTTGCCCATGTGTCCAAACCACTGTAATCTGTTCTCTTTGATCATGTCTGCAATTGGAGTTACTTTGGCTTCTGCTCTTATGTCCTCATTTCTTCATCTGTCCCACAGTGTGCATCCTACCCTGGGCAAAACATTCATGATTTCCTTCCCTTCAAGCAATGTTATGCATAGATAAGTAATCATTCCAGTTTCTGCTGTGAGCCTACTAAACCACATCCCCGAAATGAGGCTACTCTCAGGCCTTCATGCTGCATCTGGCTATACTAAGACCAGACCCAGTTTACAAAAGTAGGTCACTGCCAAATACCAATTATATTATGTGCTGTGTAAGTACACAGTAGTCTGGGATGTAATTCATTTGACAAGACTGGGGTCTTAGTCTGGAGTAAAACCTAATGAAATAAGCATCATGGTGTCTGTGTGTATTCAATGCCTCTCTGTTGTCATGAAATGTATAATCAACTTATGGCTCTCAACTTCTTTTCTCAAAAATCAGAATCTAGTGAAATATTGAGATGAAGACCACCAAGTCTCGAAATAAAGAAACAAAAAATTACCAAAAATTCCAGAAATGATGAGTTTTGAAAATCACCCCTCTCCTTTAAATGTGCTTTTCTGCAGGAGAACAAGCACCCCACTAGCCACCTATGTGCAGTGAGAGCCCCCCGATCTTATTTATGCCAACGTTGAGTTTACCATGTCTCAGAAAAAAAGGTAATATTGAGAGAAATGGAAATCTCAGACTTAGTTTATGTAAGTTCAGATTTTTGGTCACTTGGTCTCAGCTTTCAGGAGTCGGCAATGTGAGTCCCAACATTTTAAATGCTTATACAAAAATGATGATGGACAAAGGCAAACTGTAAATGTTTGACCACATATGATGTCACTTACACATACCTTTAAAATAACTTCTAGTGCACCCAACTTGTTGGGTACATTTGGGATGCATAGCTAGGCTTAAAAAGGTCCTTGTGGTCATTAGCTAATATAAATCTATGAACCAAGGCCCCAAACAAGGGGCATACATTTTTAAAGTAGTTTTCTTATTTACTTATAAACTTAACTGAGTAACAGATTTAGCATCAACACTCATTTTCTGAAGAATAAAAAGTATAAAGCTCTGATGTCTGTCAGTACTTATTGACTGTACTCCTTAGTGATTTACCAGAAAATATTTTATTATTCACTTCTCCTGACTTCCCACAACCATGCTCTGTTCCTCCTTGGCTTCCCCACTCAGTCATCCCTAGATCCCACAATTATCCCTTCCAGGTATATTGCATATCGACTTACACTGAATAGGGTCCCCAGGGCCTCCCATCTCCACAAGTATTTTTTTTTCAAATATAATGTTTATTTGCTTTTTGAAAAAAAAAAAAACACAAGTTTGCAAAACAACAGTTAAAGCAGTACTTACAATGGAAATTAAGCATGTTTGGAGTGTACATTCAGTTGCAAAATAGCATTTAAGCCAAACATTTTTACTGTAAACAATTATTATTTATGTTTGAAATAGTATCAATAGAAATTTATGGAGATTATACACCCATTTAAGGAGAAAACTATTAAAGTTACAAAAACAAAAAGAAATACTCAAAAAAAACCCCAAAAACTATTTACAATGTTTACAGTTTGATGTCACCCTAAATATTTAATTTAAGAAAGAATGGAAGGAAGTAAAAGTGAGAAGAGAAAGTAGAAATATCATTTAAATGTTTATTATTATTATTTTTATTTTATTTTATTTGGCCTTTGGTTTTGTTTTTGGACTATTGTATAATTGCTAAGTAATAATATCCAGAAGAGAGCTCCAATATTTCTGGTAATATGAATGTTTCTTTTGATTTCTTGTAACTAATTTATATGATAAGATGTATTTAGTAGCCATATTTTTAAAACTTTCCCATGTAACTTTAGACCCGTCTAACCAGTTTTTGGCAATGTAAAATTTTAATAATGTGCACATCGTAATTAAGATATGCTTATGCAAGTAGATGAAGTTCTCAGCAATTATATTGGAGGATTACAGTTTCCCATGAATGAGTTGATTTAGTGTAATCTGCAATCATGATGCTGTATTAAGCCTTGGTAACAGGGGCTCTAATAGGGATCTGGAACCATGGAACCTGGCATTTGTGATTCTCATGATGGCCAGTCATTTACTTTATCCTTGCTCTGGGAGTGGCTAGTGCAATGATATCAGGATGATGTCAGCCAAGATGACCGTGTGAAGCTCCTTGATGTAACCAGATGTTGCAGAGGCATCAGATTTCCTCAAACACCCGCACCCCCAGATAGGAGCGATTTGATTACAGGGAAAGTCTGACTGGGTAGGATCCTGTTTTCAGCAGAGGCCTGGGAGAAAAGCACCAAAGTATTATAAAACATTTTCAGAACAATAATTATACAGTGTTTAGAAATAATACAAAAAACAACTACAATTTAAATAATTACAGTAAATTAGACATAATGTGAAAACATTGGTTAAGAATAGATTACAGAACTATGACAATGATTTAATATTTAGAAACATTTTAGCAAGTTTATAGAGAAATTAAGTTAGTATAATACAAACAGGAACTGCGCTATGAAGTGACAGAAAAGTAGGCTTATGGTATATTTAGAGAGAAGGCCAGGGGAAAGAAATTGCTAGAAGTAAGGAAGTGAGTAAAGAAGGGGAGTAAGGAGGTATAAGGTAGGAATAGGTAGTTGTCCACATTTAGGGATATAGCTTCTCCTGGTGTTCAGAAAGAACAGAGCCAGCTTTTGGCTAGGAAATATCTCAGAATAGTTTTGAATTATGGGTAAGAGGGTACTGACCTGATAAACAGAAGTAAGGAGTTCCAGGCCTTAGTAACACAGTACAAGCACAGACAGTGCCCTGCAGATTTGATAGGTTTGTGGACAGACAGGAGTTTTTGGTCATTTGGACTGGGAGCACAGATGTATAGAATGGTATTCAGTGCTGGACAAGCAGATGGATTCTGGATACTTTTATCAGTGGTAAGAAACAGTATATATATATATATATATATATATATATATATATATGGTTCTACCTGACATCGTCGACAGCGGAGAACACCGACAACAAAATCACCGACACCACATAACCGACAATGCATAAACACGACACCCCACATGCCTGACAACGAAATAACCGACGGTTCACAAACACGAAACCTCATATGCTGTACACACCACAATAACAATAATCAACAAACAAAACAAATCCCCTGTCCAAAAACCACACACACAACACAAGCACACCAAAATCCTTACAAACCACACTAAACCTCACATATACAACTATCTACAACCCTAACCCAAACCCTAACCCTAAGGTCCGTCACTATCGCACACTCACCTAACCCGCGCCCTAACCCTAACTCACTTAACCCGCCCCTAACCCAAACACTATCACTGCCGCACACTTACCTAACACGCGCCCTGACCCTAACTCACTTAACCCGCCCCTAACCCAAACACTATCACTGCTGCACACTTACCTAACACGTGCCCTGACCCTAACTCACTTAACCCACCCCTAACCCAAACACTATCACTGCTGCACACTTACCTAACACGCGCCCTGACCCTAACTCACTTAACCCACCCCTAACCCAAACACTATCACTGCCGCACACTTACCTAACACGCGCCCTGACCCTAACTCACTTAACCCACCCCTATAGCTATAGACCATCAATATCACACACTTACCTTAGTCGCACCCTAACGTCCGTCAGTACCGCATACTTACACAGCCTTTTTCCATGTCGATGTCCTCGGCGTCGGTGTTTTCATCCGTCGGTCTTCTACATTGTCGATCTTCTGGCATTCGCGATTGGGTTGTCGGTGTTCTCCGCTGTCGACGATGTCAGGTAGAACCATATATATATATATATATATATATATATATATATATATATATATATATATATTAGTGGATGGGGTAGTTATAACTGATGTTTGCTTTTTAGTACTATAAACTGGTGTATTCTAAAAGGTGTATTTGTTGCAAATTTAGCAGCTTTTTATAGCATTGTTCAGTTATGCCACGGTGGTGCAGCGGTAGTATTGTCGCCTCGCAGCAAGAGGTTGTCCCGTTCGATTCTTAGTTGGAGCACCTTCTGTGTGGAGTCTGCATGTCCTCCCCATGGTTGAGTTGTGTTCCAAAGACATGCGTGAATGGGCATGCCTTCGTTGAAGGTTGGGCGTCGGGCTGGCACCTCGGCACAGTAAAAAAATCTAACCGGGAAAAGCCGAAAGAAGAACAACATTATAGCATTGTTCAGGTTTTGATTTTTATGATGCCTGAAGATTAGCAAGGATGGGAGCACCATAAAAAGGTGTAGGGAGGGCGGTAAGTAGTGACAAGTGTAGTTTTAGTTGTGCCTGTAAGTGTTATTAATTGTACTATATTTCTTTGTTTGTTTTATGCCAGATTTACTTTGATGGCAAACTAACAGTATATTAACTCTATTAGTCTTGCTGTTTAAATTTTGGCTGCAAATTTTAAAAATCCTTCACTTAAACTTAGTTGTCAATTCTAAATTTCTTACATGAAAACATTCTTTTTGTGCTCTGCTAGCCCTACTAGGAGACTTTCTTTTTAATTTTTCAGTTTTTGACTCACAAAGGCAACACTACAACTACCATTTTTCGGAAATTGCAGGAAAAACTTTCTGAAATCTTGAAGTGTTTGATTTAATGATTTCAATTATATTCCACCAGGAGTAGCTTGCTAGTTTACTTTCTTTTTCATTTCATCAGCTTCTCTTAAACTCATTCCCTAAGGCTTTGACAAAAATGTTTACTCTTACCAAATAAAGAACAATTGGAACTGTGTGTGTATCCTCCTTCCACATTGTTCTCGTTTCTGCCTGCAAATCTTGTTATTTTATGACGTTGTGTATCTCTGTACACAAGACGCTGTAGTCACTGGGCGTAACAATTTCAATAATGAATGCTACTTGTTATTTTATGACTTTGTGTATCTCTGTACACAAGACGCTGTAGTCACTGGGCGTAACAATTTCAATAATGAATGCTACTTGTTATTTTATGACTTTGTGTATCTCTGTACACAAGACGCTGTAGTCACTGGGTGTAACAATTTCAATAATGAATGCTACTTCTTATTTTATGACTTTGTGTATCTCTGTACACAAGATGCTGTAGTCACTGGGCGTAACAATTTCAATAATGAATGCTACTTTTTATTTTATGACTTTGTGTATCTCTGTACACAAGACGCTGTAGTCACTGGGTGTAGCAATTTCAATAATGAATGCTACTTTTTATTTTATGACGTTGTGTATCTCTGTACACAAGACGCTGTAGTCACTGGGCGTAACAATTTCAGTAATGAATGCTACTTTTTATTTTATGACTTTGTGTATCTCTGTACACAAGACGCTGTAGTCACTGGGCGTAACAATTTCAATAATGAATGCTACTTTTGTCTTCTTTTCATGCACCACTACTTCTGTTTTTTTCTCATCTGTCTTTTGAACTGTTGGTAATGGGTGATCCCATGTGATGTAGACTTCATCATTTTCTATGATGCTTTGTGGCTCATGTTTCTAGTGTTTTTCAGCTACTTCAATAACATAATTATACCTTTCAGTATACAGTCCTTCTGCTGTTAGTATGTCACAACCAGCAACAAGGTGTGTGACTGTTTCCAGTTCTGTTTTACAAAACCTACATTTGTCTGTTTCTCCCACATGTTCCACGGACTTTGTAAACCAATGTGTGCATAGCCCACTCTCTTGGACTGCCGATATTAACCTTTCATATTTTGGTTTGAATTTGCCTCTCCTTAACCATTCCTGCATTCAGTCCTGATCAACATGAGGTTCTTGAAGAAGTTTTCTATACTTGCAACTATATTTATACATTTTCCAAATTTCTTGCCTTATCATATGATTCTTCACCTTATATTCTTTCTTTTGTTTTTTTTTTTGACACATTCAGTTGCTGCCTAGTTTTTTAATTTCCTTCTGGTTTGATTTCCATTTCTGCTTGACATTTATATGCTTCTGGTAGACTAAGCAGAGAACTCTCCTCATGTTTCAAAACTTTCACTACGTTTAGGTCCTGTGAGGTCAGCAGATGTGTGCAGTCCCACAACTGCAGATCTATACATGTGATCTTTCAAGGAGGCCCATACCTCCTTCGGAATGGGGAATATATAATCTTGGTATGCACTGATTTTTATAAATCATTTAATGAGCATGAAGCATCCTTCTTGTTTTCCTATCTAATCTATCCAACATATTTTGGGGCCAGTCAGTCACTCCAAAACTGTAAGTTAGAACAAGGAGATCAAATTGGTTTATAGCTTGAGTTTTCTTCCTAGATGTCAACTCTGTTGTCAGAATTAATTTAAGTCTTCTAAAAATTTCCTTACTAAGTTTTATTCACATTTGTTCATGCTTTATTGCTGATCCTTCATCACTTCCCAAATATTTATACACTCCCTCTTGCTCAAGCTCTTTTATATCACATTATTGTCCCAAACTGATGTTTTCTTGGTGCTGCAGTTTTTATGCTTTAAAGGTTGCTTTTGTGCACTTGTCAAGACCAAATGACATTCTTATATCATCTGAGAATGTTTTGATTACTTGCTTTTGTGATTTTAGTTCCTCATCTGATGAGCTATACAGTTTTAAATTACCGACAAAGAGAAGATGAAAAGTCTTTACACTTTGTTTTCTAGGAGTCAAATTATAGCCATGGCTTAGGCTGTTAAGTAGATACCGTAATAGGTTACGAACAAAACAAAATAGCAGAGGTGACAGGGAGTCACCTTGGAATATCCCCCTTTGAATTTTTATCCCTGGAATATTAATTTGTCCTTTATCATGGCTTAATTGCAAAGTGGTCTGCCACTGTTTCATGGTCACTGTAATGTAGTCAATCAGTGTAGGGTGTATCTTATACATTTTAAGTACCGTCTTATCTAAGAATGTGGGATACTATCAACTGCTTTTTTGTAGTCAAGCCATGCCATACTTAAGTTTCCCCCCTTTTTGCAGTTCTCCATTATGACTTTATTTAGCAACAGACGATTCTTTGTTTCATATTATTTTCTTTTATTGCCTTTGCGTTCTGTTGCTATAATTGAGTTTTCCTCTAAATGACTATAAATCTGTTGGCATCAATTCTGGTGTATAATTTATACGTAGTTGGAAGGCAAGTTATCGGTCTATAATTTTTAGAGTAGTTTGCAGGTTCACTCTTAAGTAGGAGCATTGTTTTTCCTGTTGTTAGCCAGGTTGGTGTCTGTTCAGGGTGCGGATATAAATAGTTCTTACTCATGGCTAAATCTTTGCACAAAGATGTTAATACTTTTAACCAGAAGTTAGGTACTGCATCTTGGGCCTGGTGTTTTCCAATTAGAGGCTTTTCTTAACTTTGTTTCAGTCTCTCTGTCTGTTACTTCATCCCGTTTCACATCCTGTACCTTTGAACTGCTTATACTTTCTTTTACTTCTTCTATCCATTTAGCATTTTTTTATGTTCCACAGGCTCTTCATAAGTACTTCTCCAAAATGTTACCTATTTCTTCTTTTTTTGAGTGGTCTTTCAATTACTTCTACCTTGTTTCTCAGTTCTCTGTAAAACTTTTTGGGGTCATCAATAAATTGCTTATTTTTGTACTTTTCCTTTATATTTATCTGTGCATCTTCTAAGTTTTTTCTGCCTGTGCTGATATTTTTAGTTTATTATTATTTGCGACAGTGCATGATAGATCCTGATCTCTTATAATACTGCGCATTACTTTTATCACATCTGTCTTTTGAGTATTTTTGTTGATCTGTTCCCTCTTCTATACTCCTCTAACAGTGACACTTCTTGTCTTAACTGCTTTATAGTTTTCTCTATTCGATACTTCCATGAATTATTTATTTATTTTATTTTACATTTGTTTACTGGGATAGTCCGACTGGATACATGTCCATTTTCAGCGGAGGCCCGGGGAGAAAAGCTCCACATAGACAAACTTACATAGATGGTATTTGATTTTTCCCCTTCCTTTCCCTTACTACCCTGTGTTCTTGAGGTAGAATTGTATCTGTTATTAATTTAACTACACAGTAATATATCCTGTTTACTTCTGTTTATAGTGCATGGGTATCTACGGACAGTTCTAATTACTGTGCTCATTTGTTTTATCAAACTTCTGACTTTTTGAGTTTTAGTGACTTTCTTCAGTCTATTTCTTTCATTGATCTTAACATGCCTATCTATCTCTAGTAAATCAAGCAACTCTTCTCTTAGCTCATTTTCTTATAAACCGAGGGCACAATTTTTGTTCTCCATTTTCTGCATGCATTCTGTAGAAAAATCTATAGCATCTTCCTGTGGCTCATTCTCTTCAATTACATTTTGTGCCATCCATTGCTCTGTCATATGGGGACTTAGTGGCCTCTCACTCCTCAACATTGACTGCTCCAGAGTTGTCCAGTTTCAAGTGAATGTTTATACTAGTTTCCTGTGGAAGACTCCAAAATATCTTCATATTCCCATTCTTCTAGGTTTTCCTTAATTTGGTTGTCTATTGATCTGTCCTTCTGTGTGCTTTCTGAGTTAGATTTTCTGGGTCTATATTATAACATCAAAGTTACAGAACATCGAATACAATATGGTCGACACCATACTGTCGAAGTTCCGTAACTTAGAAAATGAAAAAAAAAAATCAAAACTTTAAATTTTTATCCTAACGGGTTTAATCAGAGGGGCAAGCACCGCTGCACCCCCCCCCCCGCTGCTTAAATATACCAACTCCGAGACAGCACTACATTGCAGTAAACGGAAATCCCCCCTTATGGAGATTTCCATTTACGTGCTCAAGATTCTGAGTGTTTGATATTCTCGTGCCAACAGTGTCAGATTCGACATCATCGGCTTTCGAGAATATAATATAGACCCTATTTTCTACACTGAATCCTTCACTTCGCAGGTTCTCCATAACCTCCGTTTCTATTTCTTTAACGTCTCCATTGCTAATCTTTTCTACTTTTCCTCTTTGTCTTCATATTTTTGTATTGCAATCCATGTCTGGATTCCTTTGCCTATATTTCTCTTCAAATATCTTTGGTGCTGCTCTTTTTGTATTGATTAATTTAGCTTTCTCCTTTGCATAAATATTACACCATATTAAATCTCTTTTTCTTTCCTATGTCCATATTTCTTCTTCAAATGTCTCCTGCTCTTACCCTTTCGCCTTACTTTGGGGACTCGTTCCATCATGCTGTGATGTCACCTGTGTTAGACCCTCTACACCACATCGTTCACTTTGCGAGCATTCCATAACTTTAGCGTCTGTTTTTTTAACTCCTACTTTGCTAATCTTCTTTTCTACATTCCCTCCTTGTGATATTATTTTCTTTATTGGGAATTCTCCATATCTGAATGCCTTTGTCTGTATTTTTCTTTGAATATCTTTGGGGCTGCTTTTTTTGTATTTATTATTTGGCTTTTGACTTTGCATAAATATTGCACCATATCAAATCTCTTTCCCATGTCCATATTTCTTTTTTATACTTTTCAAAAATCTCTTGGTTTCATTGTTTATATTTTCACACTTTATCTGATGCTTCTCTTTCTGAACAGATCAAAGTTTTTTGGTCTATATTATGTTTTTCACAAATCTGTTGTATTAATGAACAGTTTTTCTTGTGGGAGTATTTTTCTTTCCTCTAATTTATCTCTTAATCTTTTTGTGTATCTTGTATCTGGAAATCCTGTGCTTTTTGCATAATAGTACAATACATAATTTCTTTCTTATCCTCAATAGTCCACTCTATTGTCTTTATGGCTCTTCTTTGGCCTGTCAGTTTTTGAGATTTTTGTGGACTGCTACTTCCTTCTACAATAGGAGGGCCATCATCCCCACCGGGCTTGGCCTAGCTCCATTGTAGGAAATATTTCCGTATTTTGAGGTTTCTACACTGTCATTTTTTCCAGTCCTGGCATCAGTGTGCCTACCAGGGTTGGGCACTTTTTTATCCTGGGTCTTGTGCACCCAGCTATTTTTTTTTAATTTTTAACTATTTCTGTCCATGGTATATGCTATATAAAATACAGTCTATATATCAGTGTCATCTTGGTGAGATTTTGTGAAAAACTGGTTCTATCTCATGAAGGTAATCACCAAGACTTCAGGATGAATTCAGTTTCAGCAGTACTACTCTCCTTTGCTTGCTGACTTATCTCTCCATTCGGACCCGAATCATAATAATATTCTGCATGGCTGTTGTTTTCCCTAAGGATCTGGGTCCAAAGTCCCACTCCTTCCTTATTTCTTGAATTAGCCCCCTGCTTAATTATCCTCCCATTCTATGCTAAATTGTAGCTTTCTGCTTGTGTTATTTATAAGAGCCTTAACTGTGTAGCTCTAAAATATCCCTTCAAACCAGATAATGCTAACCCTCTTTCTTCTGTTGGATCAGTGCATCCCACTTGACCTCTTTACCTCCCAAATAAAATCCTTCATCTCTGTTAATTACTACACACAATTTCTCCTCTTGTTGATACAAATATTTGTGAGCTATGTATAAAATTAAGGAGACAAAAAGCATTTTTACTGCTTGTATCTTACTATCCATATCCATAGGCAAGAGCAGTTTCATAGTTTTTGTTTTGTATCTGCTTAACACGTTATTGTATAAACATTTACTATGGTTTTACTTCTTATTTTACCAGTATATTTTTAATTGTATAAACTCTTACTGTTAATTATTGTAATGTACTTTACCTTGGTGAACTTTTCTACTTGCATAATTTGTTCTGTGGAGCTTTTCTCCCTGGGCCTCCACTGAAAAAGGGCACAAGCTCAAGTCGGACTATCCTAGTCAACAAATATCAAACAAATAAATAAATAATCTTTAGTCTCTTCCCACACATCCTTAGCTGCCATAACAAAATCTTTCTTAATCCATGTTCCTAAATACTTCATTTTATCACATACCCATAAATATGGGTCTTGCTGAATCAGCTCATGTGTGATTATACAATTTATAGCTATAGCCATTTTTATCTCCATTAATTTTATATCCCCTAAAAAAACAACAAAAAAAAAAACAGAACTGTCTCAAAATTTTTTCACAACACTGAGATGTGCTTTTTCTGGTTCCATCAGGTATAAAATAATACCATTTACAAAATAAAGCCAACTTTTCTTGAACACCACACCCATTGTATCCTTGAATTTCTGAGTCCCTTATTTTATTTGCCAGTGGTTCTAAATATAATGCAAATAACATATGGGAAAGAAGACAGCCCCTGCCTGTTTCCTCACTTCAGACATAACTTATCAGAGAGGAACTTTTCCACTCTGATGTTTGCCTCCAGTCCCTCATATATCCTTCTAATTAACATTATTATTGTATCACAAATGCAAATATTTCCATTGTCCTCATAAAATCCCAGCTTACACTGTCAAATACTTTCTCTACATCCAAACCCACCAATAACAGCTGTGTTTTTTTGCATTCTACTTCCCTCTGGATCATCATTGTTGTGTTAATATTGTCAAATTTGTCTATGTTTCCACAAAACCACATTGACCCAAATCTATTAATTTTGGCATCACCTTTGTCATTCTTTTAGCCATTTAAATTTGAAATGGACCTATATGAAGCTAGATCAGACGGATCTTTACTGTCTTTAGCTTTTTTCCAAGATGTTGATGCTTCCCCCCTTTAAAATACTGTTAAACAAAAACCTCCAGATCTTTATCACTTTTGGCTATACATCATCATTTTAACAAAGTATCATTTGTTCTGGGAGACTTTCATGTAGATTAATTATACATCACCATTTTTTATGTCATCTCCTCCTGTCGTAACAGTAAGTTGTTCAACCTAATCTTCCTTTAACTTTGGCATATTCAAGTCTTTCATAAATATTTCCTTTTGTGCTTTTTCTTGATTTCCCTAAATTTCTGCATTATATAAATTGTCATAAAATTTCCAAAATATCTCTTATATCTCTGTAAGAGCTCTTCTTATTTTTCTTGTTACAGACTCCCTAAGTTTGACAACAACCCTTTCTACTTTCCTTTGCTTAAGTCATTGTGCCAAAACTTGTGCTCTGGAGTTATCAAAAAAAAAGTTGGTGAACACCAATCTTACTGAACTCACGCATATTATCTAGGTACTCCCTTATTTTCTCTTTAGCACTCTACAGTTGTGCCTCTTCTTGTTCTGTGAGATTCCCTTTATTTTTTAATACTTTAACCTTTGTCAGCCCCTCTAAATAATTATTACTTCTTACCAGAGCTATTTTTCTTTTATTTCTACCCTATTTTTAAACCCCACTTTAAATGTATCCCACTTGCTAGTTATCATTTCTGGGGTACTTTCTATCTTCCCTAATAACTCATAGATAATTTCCACTACCCATTCCTTAAATTCCATTCCTTTTAACAGGAAGGTGGGGAAATACCAGTTTCTCAACTTTACTTCATTACCCTGCATTTTTATCTTAATGATTATTGGAGCATGATCTGAAATAGTTATTGGATGTGTATCAAAGTTCTCAAATGCACATGTTCCCATGAAATATAATTTCTGTCTAGTCTAATCCAGTTATTGTACCTTGGTGAATAACAGATTAGTCCTCTTCAAGTTCCTACTACTGAATTCATGTCTTTCATGCCAAATATTTTCATATTTTTTTTCAGAAATGTACCCTCTTTTGTAATATTTTCCCTTCTAGGCCCCCATATATGTCCTCATTGTTGCAAACCAAAGCCCAGTTCCTACCTGTAAGTACTATTCCCTGCTGAAAGCTGATTATTTCTTCCAAAATTTTTTTAAGCTATATCCTTAGCTGCCACACTGGAATCATATTTAATCCATGCTTCTAAATACTTCATTTTTTCATGTCCCCGTAAATATGGATATTGCTGAACCAATTCATGTGTGAGTACATAATTTACCGCTATTGGCTTTGTTTTAGCTTCATTAATTTTGTATCCCGAAAAGATTTGAAACTGTCTCTAAATGTTCCACAGCACTGTAATGTCCTTTTCTGGGTTTATCAGGTGTAAAATAATACCATCTGGAAATAGAGCCAGCTTTTCTTCACTACCATACCAATTATATCCTTGAATTTCTTTGTCCCTTATTTCCTTTGACAATGGTTCTACATATAATGCAAATAATAAAGAGGAAAGAGGACACCCCTGCCTGGTTCCTCTGATCAAGTAGAAATTATCAGAGAGGAACCCATCCACTTTAATTTTCACCTCTGATTCCTCATACATCTTCCTAATCAACCTTATAATTTTATCAGGAAATGGAAATGCTTCCATTGCCCCTGCTCATAAATTTCCTGCATTCTCTGCATGAAAACCTACCAACAGCAGTGGTATTTTCTTACATTCTTCTTCCCTCTGGGTCATCAATGTTCTGTTAATGTTGTCAAATGTTTGCCACCCCTCCACAAAACCACATTCATCCATATCTATCGATTTTTGCACCACTTTTGCCCTTCTTTTAGCCATTATAGACATAAACACTTTATAATCATGGTTTAGTATTGAAATGAGGCTGTATGAAGCTGTATGTGATGGATCTTTACCCCCTAGTTATTACAGCTATCACCACTTTCTTCCTGGATGCTGGTACTTCTCCTCATCTTAAAATACTGTTGAACAAAACCTTCTAGATCTTTATTTTCCCCTCCTAACTTAATAAACTTCTACAGGAATTACATCTATTCCTTTGGACTTTCCTGTAGATTGGTTATACATTACCATTTTTATCTCATCTCTTCCTGTCCTAAATATTATTAATTGAGCCTCATCTACCTCTAACTTCGGCATATTTAATTGTTCCATAAACATTTTCATTTGTACCTTTTCTTGATTTGTTTATTTTTCTGCTTTATACAGACTTTAAAGTATTTCTAATACTTAAACAGGATCTCTTGTTATAGGTTCCATAAGCTTGGTGATGGAGCTTTCAACTTTCTTTTGCCTGAGTCATTGTGCTAACAGTTTTTGTGCTCTAGAGTTATTATCAGAAAACAGTTGCTTTAATCAGTCTTTCTAAACTCATGCATATTACTGAGGTAATCCCTTATTTTCTATCTAGCATTGTGCAGTTGCTCCTCTTCTTGTTCTGTGAGATTCCCCCTATTTTGCAATACTTTAACATTTGTCAGTCCTACTAAATAATTCTTGTTACTTCTTAACCATATCTCCTTTTCTTTTATTTTCACCTTCTTTTTAAACTCCAGGTTAATTTTTTCCCACTCCCTAGCTATAGTTTCAGAAGAAATGTATATCTTCTCTAATAGCTTTTGAATAATTTCCACTACCCATTGATTAAATTCCTCTCTTTTCAACAGATAGGTAGAAAAGCGCTAGTATCTTATTTTTATTTCATTACCCTTATTATTGGTGCAGGATCTGAAATAATTATTGGGTATATATCAAGACCATCAATTAAATGCACATGTTTCTGTGAAATATAAATTCTTTCTAGCCTAGCCCAATTTTTGTATCGTGGGGAATAATGTAAATTCATTCTAAACTCAAAGTACTGAATTTATATCTTCCATGCCAACTATTTTCATAAATTACTTCAAAGATCTACCCTCATTTGTTATATTTTCCCTTCTAGGCCCCCAGACTCATCTTCACTGTTGCAAATCAAATTCTAGTCCACACTAATAAATAATATTTCTTGCTGAAAGCCGATTATTGCTATCAGAATTTTCTTATGCTTCATTATAGCAGTTTTAGGTGGAATATAAATACATGCCAGTGTAATCCTCCTCCCTTGCCAGCAGCCCCTTAGTAATACAAATATACCATTATTATCTTTTTTATCCTCTTCTATCATTATTGGAGCTCATCTTTCAACAAATATAAGAGCAAATTTTCCTTTGAGTCAGGTATTCTGCTGAATAACCATCCTAAAACCTTTCTGTATCAAATTCACATATTCAGTTCTTTCCAAGTGCATTCCTGTGGGATAGCTCATAGGTTCATAGGTTCATAGGTTCATACTAGGCTATCTGCCCGAGGGCATTTATAAGCCTAGCCCATCGTTTTGTGGCTTACGCCACCCCTTTAGTATGGGGAACTATACCCATTATTTTGCTGTGCCTCTGTCGAGCAGTGACACTGAGGTAATTCCTGGGGTATATCTGCGATCTCCCATCCATTGGTCAAGATTTCTCTTGAACAAGGCCAGCGAGGTGCTCTGCCTCACATGTACCGGGATTTTGTTCCACAGCATAGGGAGTCTTTGGGTGATGAATCTATCCCTCCAGCACGTCCTATTAATAGCTGTGTCGAGGTTTAAGTCTCCCGCCCTTGTGGCTCTGATGGATCTAGATTTTTGAGGTGAAGCATATTCATCAAATCTGGGTTTGACATGGCCTTGTATGTTAGGCAAAGGTCACCTCTGAGCAGCGGTAGCGACTGAATAGAGCTGGAGTTCTTTCAGTCGGGCAGCATAGGACAGATTTTTGAGACCCTTTATCCTTTTGGTGAGGAACTTTGTGTCCTCTCCAGCTGCTGCAAGTGTCGGGTCAGATACATTCCGAATGGGGCATTGTACTCAATCATTGGTCTGATGAGTGATGAGTAAAGGGAGACTATGACCTCCCTTGATCTAGATGAGAATCCCTTCATGATAAGGTGGGCAATGTAGAAGGACTTCCTAACTACTTTAGCTACATGGGTGTCGAATGACAGACTACTATCAACCTGGGTCCCCAGGTCCCTGATAACTTCTTCTGTGCTCAGTGGATTGCCACCTATTTGGTAGCTAGGGGTAACCTTGTTTTTCCCGAAGGGTATGACTATGCATTTTTGGCATTTAACTTTAGGCCGTGGCTCTGGCACCAGTTATCCATTTCTGTGAGACCCTTCTGAAGGATATCTGTGTCAGATGTGTTTTCTACTATGGCCCAGTTTGCAGTCATCTGCAAACTTTGTCAGCCATAACCCTCCTGTGTTTGCTTGTACTTCGGAAAAGTAGATGCCAAACAAGAGTGGGCCCAGGACTGAGCCCTGTGGGACACCACTTGTGACAGGCTTTGAGTCTGACATGGCGCCAGCAACTCTGACCCTGTGGGTTCTGTCACTCAGCCAGTTTGCAACCCATCTTGTGATGTATGGGTTAACATTTAAGCTGATGAGTTTTTCAATGATACCCGAGTGGGGTATTGTATCGAAGGCCTTAGCCAGATCGAGGTAGGCTGTATGGACGACTGCCTTTCCCTCATCAATGGCTTTGGTGACTGTTTCGAAAAAGTCAACCAAGTTTAAAAGGCATGATCTGCCTTTGACAAAGCCAAACTGGGTTGGATCCAAAGTCTGCAAATTCCCTATGTCTTTATTTATGAGGTCCATTATGATCCTCTCCATGGCTTTGCAGATAAGGCTTGTCAAGCTAATGGGCCGGTAATTTCCAGGGTCTGTGGAGGCACCGCCTTTGTGAAGTGGGACCACAGTTGCAGTGCGCCACTCCCTGGGTATGTATCCAGAGGTAAGACTTTGATTAAACAGCTGTCGTAGCTGTGGGTTTAATTCCTCATTGAGTTCGTGGAGCACACAGCCGGGGACACCATCGGGTCCCATGGATGCTGTGTTTTTTGCTTTGGAGAGAGCAGTTCTCACTTGGGCGTTGGAGATGTTTGGGGGGCTGCACTCATTTGGTATAGATATCTCTCCTTTGGGGAGGGGAGAAGTTTGCACTGAACCTGTCAGCCAGTATGTTGGCAATGTCTGTAGGATCAGTAATCTTCACATCATTTTGAACTAGTTCTGAGCATATCTGGGAGTTTCCTCCTAGGTTTCTAACATAGCTAAAGAAGGCCTTATGATTGTCTTTTGAGTCTTTAGCTATTTTTCTCTCGAAATTTGCTTTGGATGATTTTATGAGAGCTCTTAGTTTTTACTTATAGTGATCAAGGGTGTCTTACCTTTTAAGGATTTTGCTCTATCTTGTAGTAGCTTCCTCCTTTTGTTGTAGAGTTTGTTTATGGCTGGGGTCCACCAGACTGGACGCTTGCCTTTGGTACAAAGAGTCTTTGTTTTGCTTGGGATTGCCTTATCCATGCAGTCCTGCAGGTGCTGGTAGAAGGCGTTTGTAAGTGATTCAGCGGCTTGAGTATTGTTTTCCGCCTCGGGGCCTGAAAGGAGACCACACTATTCTTTAGAAGTGTGAAGTCAGCTTTTGAGAAGTTCTTTACTGTGGTCTTTTTATTTCAGGTGGGGTGGGATGAGGACCTCCAGCGAGATTAGTTTGTGATCTGATCTCACCAGTGAGGGGTATACTTCCGGTGTTGAACATTGTGCTCCCATGTTCGTGATGATGAGATCAAGTATGTTATCTCCTCTTGTGGGGATGGTGACTAGTTGTTCCATGGCATTTGAGTTTATGAATTCCAGGAACTTTTGGGCTAGGGTGTTTGGGCTTGAGTAGTGTTCCCAGTCTATATTAGGGTAATTGAAGTCACCTAGTATGATGGTGTTTGGTGATACATTTATCCCCTCTAGTGTTTTCAGGAAGGCCATGTGAGTTTCCTGAGTTTGTGAGGGTGGCCTGTAACATGCTACAATTTGCAGAGCAGTCTTGCCTATGGTTAATTGCACCTGGATGGTCTCCGATGCATCGTGCGTTGCCACCAGTCTTGAGGTGTGGGTGTCCTTGATGAATATGGATACCCCCCCTCCTTTCTTGGTATTGTCCGGATTTATTTGCACTCTACAATTTTAATATAGTTCACTACCTCTTTCCTTTTTGTATTTAAGCATGAGACCATTGACATTTAAAGACATTACAGAAAGCAACATTTTATTAAAGTTATTATTCAAAGATTTTATGTATAACAGTTTTTTTGTTGAATGTCTAGTTCCACCTTTTGTATTACATGTATACAGTGTTTGGCAGGTTGATCTTTTATATAATTGTTTCTTGTCATATCCATTTGAGCCTCTGTCACATCTTACAAATTTTTTTGTTTTATTGAAAGCCCTCAAACAAAAAAAAAACATACCCCCAATACCCCACTAAAACCTATTAACTTAATAATAGCACACAAAGCTGCATACATCTTCAAATATTGAAGTTTTACCCTCCTAAAATGAACAAATGTTCCAAATTGACAACCACTCACAGCCTTCAGTTAACCTAAAAGAAAGTTTATCCATACTAAGATGCATGGTGCAGCCTGTACATCTATTAAGTGCTGTCTGCTTTTGTTGGGTCTGTATTACCCTGTCGAAACACCATTGCATCAAATACCACATTGTCAACACGTATTCAGTGAAATTCACTTCTGTGATTTGCTGAATGCTTAAAGAGCAAACAGATACTTTCCCCGCAACCCAACGGAACTAAATCTACCTAAACCAAAACCCACCCCCCTGATGTGGGGGGCTGCATGCTCCACACCTAATTAAATATACCTAATCTGAGATCACACTACAGTGGAGAATAGGGCAAAATTATATAGTTGGCCAACTACATGTTTGCCCTTTAAGTATTCAGTGAATCGCGGAAGTGAGTTTTTCTGAATATGTGTCGATGGTGTTTTGACATAATATAGACCCAGTTTTGTCTTATTTTTATAGCTCTCTGAACTGGGAAAACACTTGAATGCTTTTAGATAACATTATCTCCTCACCGTTTCTCTTTACCAGATTGTCCGTTGGAGACATGAGAACCAGATACATAATTTGTACTAAGCATACATTTATTTGCTAGAAAAATGCCTTATGAAATTCAGTATTCTTTTTCATTTACTTGCTTTCTCTTAAAACTTGTTACTAGATCAAGATGAGGGCCATAATCCAGTCATTTCTCTATGCAAGAACGAGAAAAGGCACACTAATTTTTTTTTTGTCATGCTCTTTTAATTAGATTTTTCTTTCTTTCTTTCTTTTTTTTTTTTTTACATTGCAGTGCCTACATTTCTTAAAGCTGAACAAGGAGAAAGAGAGAATAAGAAAGAAAGAAAAAAATGAAAAAAAACAAACAAACAGGAACAGCTGTTTACATTGGTCTCCACAATACACTTACAAATAACTGAGGAAACTCTACTTTATAGCATGCAAAGACAATCATGCACTCTAAAAATTAGTACCATTAAGAAAAAATTGTTTTACTTAGTTAATTTCCCCCTCCTCCTCGCATCTTCTATTTTCTGAACATTAATAACATGAAGTAGTGCATATGCTATAGAGTCCCTTACGCATGTAACCAAAGTCCAAATATTTCCCCATTTTCTTTAAAAAAAGTCCAATATTTCCAGATTTTCTTGTTCTGCCAATAAATATTGTTATTGCTTTATAATCCCAGATTTGTCAATTTCCAAATTACTGGGCTTATTCATGTTCATCTCCATCTCCCAGATCTTGTCTCTGCTTCCTTTCCAACATACTCTTGATTCTTCTAGTTGACTCGGGTGATATACTCGGGTGATATTTTTCCTTCTCTCAAAGATTTTCTGTTGAGACATTGGAAAAGGCTTCACTGGCACAGTCTGTCTGTGGTCTTTATTACCATAAGAACAAGAAGCAAAATCTCATTTTGTTTCACAGCTCACTTTTTGTTGAAGAAACTTTTGTATTTCGTCCTTAGTATGTGCTTCATCAAAAATGATTTTGTCCCTCCAGGGAAGAATATTTTGAAGATAGCTGATACAACAGTATTAGTCTCTTTTCTGCTTCTCGACATTCCATGAATAGTGGTAGAAAATCTGTTACTGTTCTACTTGGTGTACAATGAGTAATCATTCTCTACAAACACTACACTTTGCTGTCTCCCACCTTTAGTACTTTGTTCTTCTACACAATTTTGTCAGAAATCAACTAATTCTGATGGTAGAATTGCATCTTTACTATTAAAGGTCTAAGTTGCTTTCTCATAGCCAGGTTTGAAGCATATACATGTTGTGCCTTTTCAATTAACAACTCCTGCTGTGGAATACTAGTCCATTTACTTATTTGTGCTTTCATAAAATTAATACAGTCTGTTCCTTCCAGCCTCTCTGGTACAGCAGAAAATCTCAGGTTTTCCTGTCTTGCTCTGTCCTCTAATTCGATTAGTTTTTGAAACACCTCTTCTTGTGCAGTCTCATATTCATCCAGCCTTTTTTCATTTTGACCTTTGATTTTTGTAGTTTTATCACCTCATCTAAATATCTGTTTAAAGCTTCTTCCATTTTTCTGGCCTTTGTTGTTTGAGTTGATATAATTCATCAGTGTTTTGTTTATTTTAATCAGGTCTGTGTGCAGTTGTCTTATACTTTCCTCTAGATCAGTGATTTTCAACTTTTGTCATCTCATGGCACTCATAAACTAATTACAAAAATCTTGTGGCACACCCCAAAATGTATTACTTTTTTTGCTGAACTGACCAGAATATAGGTATCATTTTGATTGATTTGAAAAATCTTTTCTTCTTTTTTTTTTACTTGCATTTAATATTTAATGAGATATCTGAGCCTGACATTGTTTTAGAATGTGCTTTGTGTGAAGCTAAATTTTGTGGCATACTAGAAAAAAACAGGCACATCGTAATCATCACTCCCAGTTTAATATCAACTTCAGCATTTCATGATTTTGCTTCACTACATTCATAATTCTAAGACTCTTCTCAAGTTATTAATCAACAACTCCATGGTATTTAATGACAACATCCAGCATAAACCATCTAGCAAACAAACCCCTCATGTTCTGCCTTACATGTACAATGACTATTTCTTTCATTTCGCTTACCACACAATATGCCATTTCATACTAAACATTTAAAAAGTAAGCCATCTGTACAAAAAGTTGCCACCTTAGCACTTTAATGTTATGGCTAACAACTATTGGCATAAATGTGTGACAGAATATATATGTGAATCATTGATAGAGCCTACGGTGTCAGAGCTTGTTAAGATAATACACAGGTTAAATAGAATCAATGAAGGGAAATCAGATTTGTGTATGTTGCCTAAAAATATACTCTTGCTTTTTACAATATAAATAGGCAGCAACCTGTTAAATCCAGTCATAAAATGAAGCAAACGTAACTACTAGAAATAGTCCAAATTTGTACAAATTCATTCACAACTTAACTTCACTGGCCATCGCAAACAGCTTTGCTACTTCTCTGACTTTTCTTACTGTGGTCACACATAAGCAAATGTGTCAAACATAAGCAAACAAAATCAGAAAAAAAAATAGGTGCCACTTTATTGTTTTGCTGGACAAATAACAATTTGTTCAGGACACAAGCAGCAAAATAATTTTAGTCCTTACTCACCAACAAATAAATCAACAAACAAGCAAGAAATCAAAGAAATAACACAACGGATCATCTGTTTCCATTGATATTTGTCCTCTGCATCTTCCTGTGTTACACCAACCACCTGCATGTCCTCTCTCACCATATCCATAAATCTTATCTTAGGCATTCCTCTTTTCCTCTTACCTGGCTACTCCATCCTTTTCCCAATATACCCATCATCCCTCCTCAGCACATGTCCAAACCAACGGAATCTCACCTCTCTGGCTTTGTCTCCAAGCCATCCAACCTGAGCCGACCTTCTAATATACTGATTCCTAATCCTGTCCATCCTTATCACGCCCAGTGCAAATCTTAACATTTTAACTCTGCCACTTCCAGCTCTTACTCTTGTCTTTTTGTCAATGCCACCATCTCCGACCCATATAACATAGCTGGTCTCACTATCCTCTTGTAGACCTTCCTGTTCACTCTTACTGGCACCCATCTGTCACAAATCTCTGGACATTCTTCACCCATTCCACCCTACCTGTACTCTCTTCTTCACCTCTCTTCCACCCTCCCCATTACTCTGAACTGTTGATCCCAAGTACTTAAACTGATCCACCTTCGCCAACTCTACTCCCTGCATCCTCACCATTCCTCTATCCTCACTCTCATTCGCACACATATATTCTGTCTTAGTCCTGCTGACCTTCATTCCTCCCCTCTCTAGAGCATATCTCCACCTCTCCAGAGTCTCTTCAACCTGGTCCCTACTTTCACTACAGATCACACTGCCATCTGCAAACATCATAGTCCATGGGGCCTCCTGTCTGATCTTGTCTGTCAACCTGTCCATCACCACTGCAAATAAGAAAGGGCTTAGAGCTGATCCTTGATGTAATTCCACCTTAAATGCATCCATCACTCCCACCACAGACCTTACCACTGTCACACTACCCTCGTACATATCCTGTACCACTCTTACATACTTCTCTGCCACTCATGACTTCCTCATAATATACCATAACTTCTCTCAAGGCACCCTGTCATATGCTTTCTCTAAGTCCACAAAGACACAATGCAGCTCCTTCTGACCTTTTCTATATTTCTCCATCAACCCTCTCAGAGCAAACATTGCATCTGTAGTGCTCATCCCCAACATGAAACCATACTGCTGATCACTAATCATCACCTCCCTTCTTAACCTAGCTTCCACTACTCTTTCCCATAACTTCAAGCTGTGATAGTTAACCGCCATATTAGCATCCTTTTAAATGAAAGTCGTTTTAAATGAAAAAAAATATACAGCTGCAAAGATATCGGATACACCAGTTAGCTTACAATATTGCTGGAGCTCACAAAATACTTTCAGTGTTACTGGATATTGCAGCTGCAAAAGTAACGAATACACCAGTTAGCTTACAATGTTGCTGGAGTTCGCAATACACTTTCAGTGTTGTTGGACCTCTCGGCTAACAACAAAAAAGGTTTCCATCAAAGTCCTGAAAAGTACTGGTGCTATAAAGCTGAATAGTATGAAAAAAATGAAACATCAAACTGTAATGATAAAGCAGTCATCCCAAGTAACAGTCGATAAGCGCTTTCGGTAAGGTGTTGTTTATTTCAACAATTCCTATTGGCTATTCAATGTATATAAATTTAATTAATGGAGTCCCTAGTTATTACGATCTGATGAAGGTTTTACCGAAAGCACTTATCAACATTTAAAAGGACTCTAATATGGCGGTTAACCATTACTGGTTAAACCTCGTCATGAGGAGCGTTTGAACACTCTGTTTATTACTACTCAGAACCGAAAGGTTTTTACATTTTTATAGAACTGATATATGTTTCTATAAGCTGCTGGGGCAGTCTATGTGAATTTTGCAAGTATAAATGGTCTTTTAAATAAAAATTTTAAGAGAAATTCACTTCTTAGAATTTTTTGAACTACTAGCCGTGGAGTAGCAGTTTGATTTTTTCTGCAATTTGTATTTTTACTTACTGCTACTTTAGTGGCGAGATCTATATTTTCTAATAACCTTTCATATAACTCTCCATATGCCTTATCCTTAGCCTTCGCCACCTCTTTTTGCCATGTGTCTCATCTCCTTATACTCCTGTCTACTTTCCTCATCTCCTTGACAATCCCACCTCTTCTTTGCCAGTCTCTTCCTCTATATACCCTCCTGTACTTCCTCATTCCACCACCAGGTCTCTTTGACCTCCTTCCAGATGTCACACCAAGCACCTTTCTAGCTGCCTCCCTTACCAGCTATGCTGTAGTTACCCAGCTATTCGGTAACTCTTCACTGCCCTCCAGTGCCTGTCTTAACTCTTCCTTGAACTCCACCTCACAATCACCATTTTTCAACTTAAACCATTTAGTCCGTGGTGCTGCCCTCACTCTCCTCCTCCTCTTCTTGATCACCAGTGTCATCCTACAGCCCACCATCCTATGCTGCCTAACTACACTTTCCCCTGTCACCACTTTACAGTCTCCAATCTCCTTCAGACTGGTCCTCCTACATAGGATGTAATCACCTGTGTGCATCTTCCTCCACTCTTGTATGTCACCCTATGCTCCTCCCTCTTCTTAAAATATGTATTCACCACAGCCATGTCCATCCTTTTTGCAAAATCCACTGTCATCTGACCTTCTGCATTCCTGTCCTTAACACCATATCTACCCATCATTTCCTCATCCCCTCTGTTCCCTTCGCCAATATGCCCATTGAAATCCACTCCAATCACCAATCTCTCACCCTTGGGTACACTCACCACCACTTCATCCAACTCACTCCAAAATTTTTCTTTCTCATCCATCACACACCCAGCTTGCAGAGCGTATGCACTAATAACACTCATCATTACACCATCAATTTCCAGCTTCATAAACATCACTCTATCCGACACTGTTTTCCCCTCCAAAACACTCTTGGCATATTATTCCTTCAGAATAACCCCTACCCCATTTCTCCTGCTATCTACACCATGATAGAACAATTTGAACCCACCTCCTATCCTCCTATACACCTGGACTTACTCTAATTCCATGTGGTCTCTTGCACGCACAAAATATCAACCTTCCTTCTCTCCATCATATCAGCTAGCTCTCTCCCTATACCAGACATACTGCCAACATTCAAAGTTCCTACCCTCACTAATGCACTCCTAGCCTTCCTCCTCTCTTCCTGCCTTCGGGCATGCCTTCTTCCTCCTCTTCTCCTTCGGCCAACAGTTGCCCAATTTTCGCCAGCACCCTGTTGGCTAACAGTACTGGTGGCGGTTGTTGTGAACCTGGGACTCGACTGATCCAGTATGGAAATCTGTATTGTTGTCTGCATATGTCATTTGGCAGAGGTTTTACACTGGATACCCTTCCTGACATAACCCTCCCCATCTATCCAATTAAATGTAAATTATAAAATTATAAATTATAAAGAAATAACAAAAAATAAGTAAATAAAAATGCAAAAAGGCTAGAATATGGATAAAGCAGTTAGAATCACATTAAAATAAATAATTACAAAAATGCAATGTGAAACTTTCTGCAAAAATATCTGGACTGCTTTATAGACTGTCAGAGGAACGTGAGGGTTGTTTGATGGTGATTTGCCAGCTTGACAAAACATTCTTGACCCCTCAACATTTCAGACCTAACTTAAAACAAGATCTTCTGAAGTCAATAAACCTATACAACAACTATATACAATCCAAGTACCCTCCATTAGCTTCCAAAGAAAAGACCATTTCTCTTTATTTGAGATGGGCGTGCCAACTGACTATCCAGCAAAACAGCGTGATCAGCAAGTTAGAGGAGGGACAAAATATCTTATTTCCATTAAGAAATGATATCACCTATTATTGGTGCATCATGTCTCAAGAGTGTCATGTTAACACCCCTCCACAGATCTCATCAGTTTCAGTGTTTACTGCTAACAACCCTTTCAAACTAATTTTACAGTCTTACATCGCAGTAGCACATATAGGAGAAACAATACCTTAACCTTTGAGTTATCTGTTTTCTTCTTTCCCCTTGTTTCCTTTCTTTCTGCTTCCTTTTTTACTTTTCTTCTTAAAAAAAAAAAAAAAAAAACAATGCATAAAGCTTTAGAGGTTGCCTGCTTCAAACTATAACACATGCACAGTGACACAACCTTCTCTGCCATCACTCCATGCGTAATTATAGCTTCTCTAACATTTAAATTTACATTACCCCTTTGAGAAAACTGCCAGATATTATTTGAGTAAGCCTGCAACTTTTCTTGATCATAGGATTCCCCGCACTTCATGCTGCTGTTTCATGTTTCGCCACCTCCCTTGTCCGTCAGCAACTTATTTAAATAAATAACTCTTGTACCAAGACTACTCAGTTTCTCAGGCTTGAATATTACAGTAACCAGAATATGCAGAGCAGTAACAATTCCATGATGAATTCAACACTAATATTTTATAACAAGCCAATGAGGCACCCATGCCTAAGGAAACAGTGCTTCATTAATATTACAATGAAGCAAATCTCTCAACTTGAAAGCTTTTCCTACAAAATGTCAGTCCCGCACTTTACAGATCTCCAACAGATTGTACATTCAGAAATAGTTTCATATATATAAAGTCATAAAGTCATTGAAACGGATATGTTCGGATGCAAGTCTATTATATAGAAATAATAGCGTAACAGTAAGGCAAGAAATAGGCCCCTTTGAAGCCAAGAACTGTAATGTGTCCACTATGAAAGAAGCGAACTACAAACATCAGCACATTTGCCCCAATTCTGTCAGGCACAGACTCCAATAACAAACTCTGTGTCTTACAAAAATGCAGTAGTCTTTTTGCAGTATGTAAAATGAACCGTATTAAGAATACAAGTGAAGTAAAAACAAGTGCAAGTGAAGTAGAAGCAATTGCATCATTTCCTGAAGGGCATGAGGTCTGAGACTTGAATGTCTGTCATTATTTTCTAATTTCAGTCTTTAATTATTTGCTACCATTTTGCCAGAAAACCACAATTTTATGAAAAACTGACCAAAAATATGAGGCAAAAATCTGGACACTCTGCAAAAATCTGTGCAGTTGGGAGGTATGCTTTCACTCTCTCTCTCTCTCTCTCTCACACACACACACACACACACACACACACACACACACACACACACACACACACACACACACACTTCCTCATTCATACATACGTTCCCTCACACATTGTTCTCACTCTCTCTCACTGTCTCACACACAATTACTTCCTCATTCATACATACATTCACTTACACATTGCTCTCACTCTCGATGTCTCTCACACACAGAGTCTCTTCTGCATTCATATACACATTCACTCACACATCGCTCTCACTCTCCCGATATCTCACACACACTGTGTCTTATGCATTCACTCACACACACAGACAGAAAAATACCTGACATACACACATGCACACTACTGTCCCAGTTACAGCAATGCTGCCCTTACACCTGCGTGCCAAAGAAGTAAGCTCTCAACTGTACCCCTTTGGTGCCTTGAGAACCATCTTGGCACCACACTGAAGAATGTCAAGATTTTTGTCTGCAATGCTATATGCCATTTTGGAGATATCTTAACTTTAACTCTATCAGGGTAGTGCCATTTCAGAGGAAGGCAACATAAATGGTCCATGGATGTTTTCTGCATCAGAAGCCATATGGATAGATTGCAATACATAAAATTTGAAGAAGGGGTGGGGCATGACAGAAATCTTTCTGTACCTGTGGGGAATCCAAACACCTCAGGCGCGCAATGATGTATTAGCTATTTCTAAACTGTTTCTCATAAAATTGTGGTTTTCTGGCAAATCATGCAGGAATAAAGACAGAAAATAATACCTGACATCTCAGTTTCAGACTTCATATCCTGTGAAAAAGTTTTGCTAATGCAAAATATGTTACCGGTTGAGAGGTACATCAGTACTTCTTGCAGTGAGTAGAAAGTTATGTAATTACTTCACTGCAGTTTCTAGCTACAATCTTCTGCAAAGTTCCTTGGTCTGATGATGTCCGATCAAAAGTTAATAGTTGGTACAGTCAAGTAGACTTTCAGTAGTCGCTGCTCACAGTTTCACCTTATGGCTAAATACGTCCATTATCCAGCTTTAACCAAAATGCCTAATATTCAACAGAGATGCGAGGAGGATCATAAAAAAAAAAAAAAAAAAAAAAAAAAAAAGTCACCTGACTGCAACCTCCAGTCGCATCTCTGATGCAATGTTAGGCATGTTTGGTGACACTATACTTTGCAAGGAAAGGACACTGAAGTGTGGGAGTTAAGTAATGTATTGCTCTGAAGAGAATAGTCATGTTTTTGCAGCATACCTGTTGACCTCTTGCTGCACACCAGTTGAAAACCCCTGCTCTAGGTTATTGGAAGTGATGGCTTGAGCTTGCACTGTTTTTTTCTGAACAGCTGCAGTACTTTTCCCAGTCAGTGCTTTTTCCTTACCTTTTGAAGTTGATTTTCTTTCAGGTCTTGTGTATTTCCTTCTTCCTGGCATTCAGGCAGTGCACTTACAAGCCAGTTACTGAAATTTACCCAGAAGTATAAGTCCACTGGCTTTCTCTGCTAAGTTTCTGTTTTCACACTGGGAGAGCTAGAATGAAGCTGTAACTCAATGTGCAGCCATCTTGGAAGTCTCTGGCACTTGCATTTCTTAATATATTTTAATACTCTTACCTTTTTTTCTATACCCGTGAGGCTATTAACATTCCAAAATAGTGTGGACAGCATAGCCATTATGATAGGAAGCTATTATTTATACCTGTTATACATGATAGCTTTAAAATGCCTTATTTCCAACTTTTGTATTACATGCACCTACTAATATTTGGATGGTTGATTTTTTTATGCACTTATTTCTTGTTATCTCCATTTGAACCTATGTAACATTTTTCAAGACTTTTTGTTTTAATGAAAACCATCAAATAATAAAAGAACAAACACAACCCCACAGAACGCCCCATAACCTATTAACTTAAAACAAACACATAACACTATGTACATCTTCAAATGATGAAGTTAAATCATCCTAATAGGAACAAAAATTCCAAACTCACAGCTCCACCCACAGGCATTTCCTTATCTAAAATTAAGGTTATCCATGCGAAAGTATAAGTTACAGCTTGCACCATTTAATTTTAAATTTCCCTCAGCAAGCAATGTCCAGATCTCTTAAGATTTATTGCCTGTACCTATAGTCAGCATTTCTCCATGGAAACTGAAGAACAGAATGTACAACTGCCCTCAGCTGCAGTCTTCTCAGCATATACTGATTTAGCATTTATTTAAGGAAAAATTCTCATTGCTATCACAATGTTTTATAATTTTTCAAACCCACATGCTTATACAAAAAACATCTTTTTAGATTCATCCAAGAGCATTAATCGAGACATTCACTTATGAAAAAGTAAGAGAAAATATCACAGTGACTTTTATGCCCCATCCTCCACACAAATAGCTCAAAATTACAACACTCTGGCCTTTCTTCTATTTTTACATTGTAATGTCTACATTTCTTAAAACTAAAAAAGTACCTGTGTACATTAGTCACTTTATCACATAGAACAATCACTGAAAAGAATCAACCTTACCCCGTTAATTTAGATACCACTTACTACATACTACACATATCTGCTTTACTATATAACATGCAATTTATAGCATTAAAGTTTTATACAAATATCGTTAAGAACAAAAAAATCATTTTACTTAGTTCCTTTTTTAATTTTAGTGTCCTTCCAGACATTAATGACATAAAGTGGAGTACATGCTTTGCAGTCCACCCATAAGTTTAACAAAGTCAACAAAAGTTCAATCTTTCTCAGACGTATTTTTTTTCTTGTAAAGCCATATTTCGCTAATGTAATTGATACTTTATAAGCTCACATTAATTCACTAATTTCAGTATTGCTGGTCTTCCTCCTGTTCATTTTTATTTCTATCTCCCAACACTAGACTCTGATTCAAGTCTAAGGTACTCCTGATTCTTCTAGTCAACTCCTATGCTTTATTCTGTCTCGCAAGCATTTTTCTTTGGAACACTGGAACAGTTTTTACTGGCAAATTCTCTCTATGAGCTTTATTATTAGAAGAATGAGAAACAGAGTCCATTTCTGTTTGATGGCTCACTTTTTTATTGGATAAACTTTTGTATTTCCTTCTTAGGTTGTGCTACAGCAAAAAGTCATTGATCTCTCAGGGAAAAGAAATATTCTGAAGACAACTTGATACAGAAACTTGAATCTCACACTGCCTCTTGACATTCCCTGATTGCTGGGATAGATTTGCCCTTCTGTCACAGTTTTGTCAGGATCAACTTTTTCTGCTGGTACAATTGCATCTTTACTAATAGAGATCTTGGCTGCTTTCTCATGGATAAATTTGGAACATGCACTTGTTGTGCTCTTTCAATTAAAAATCCTGCTGTGGAATACCAATACAGTTGCTTATTTGTGCTTTTATAAAATTACTACAGTTTGTTCCTTCCATTTTCTCTGATACAGCAGCAAAAAGAAGTTATCTCTTTGTGCCCTATCCTCTGTCTCATACTCAGACAGCTTTTTCTTCATTTCAGCCTCTGATTTTTGCAGTTTTATCCGGTCATCTGAATAGCTGCTTGAAGCTTCTTCCATTTTTTCAGCCTTTTGTTATTTGAGATGATAAACTCCTTCAGTGTTTTAATTATTTTAATCAGCTTTGAATACATTTAATTTATTTAGTTTGTGAAGGGTGAGAAGTACAGAGAATGTAAATGTTTAATTTTGCATTTCATTTCTTATATGCTTTCATAGCAAGAAAGAAGTATTCAGAATGTCCTTCTATCTCCCAGCACTAGACTCTGGTTCAAGTCCAAGGTACACTGACTAAGTTACTGGTGTCATTCTAAGGGGATCTAGTATCTGTCTGCCTGGGATGACATGATTGAGAGACCTTGATGCTTCACCAAAGTTGGCCTGCACCTGTCACCCCAGGGATTACGGATACTGGCCAAGGCTCTTGCCACCCCTCTAGTGCCTTTTTAGGTAATGTCTTGAAGGCAAAATTACCACCATAACAGCTACAAGCAAATGAAATCTGAGAGTTATGCTACTAAATCTCAAAATGCACTTGCTCTAAGCACTCCTTAAAATGGAGAACATTGACATCTGTGTAGTGATCGAGACCTGGTTCAAGGCTCTGGAGAGCACCCCAGCACTACCAGGCTATAATTCATACCACACCTTTCGGCCCCTAAACCTGGACCGAAGCACTAAAGGTGGTGGTGTCTCCATATTCATAAAGGATATGCACACCTCCAGAATAATAGTCCAACATAACACATCAGCGATACTTCAGGTACAACTAACACTGGGCAAAACTGCAATTCAGGTTGTAGGCTGCTATAGATCCCCCACCATGTCCCAAGACTCCCACTCCACATTCCTAAACACATTGAAAAATATTAGGGTACAACCCAATACCCTTATACTGGGAGACTTTACCTACCCCCTCCATTAACTGGAATTCATTAATTCCAATGCCCTGGACCAACTCATTCTTACCTCCAGCAGGGATAGAAACATTCTTGACCTAGCCATTACTACACCAGTAATCAACTCCTCCCTGGTCAGATCTGACCACAAGCTAATCATCATGGATATCCACATCTCACCCTCACCCCCCAAAGGAAACCACCGTAAAAAAAACTTCTCCAAAGCCAATTTTGGGCTTCTAAAAACAGAGGTGGCTAACTTCAAGGCATCCATGCAAATGGCAAATAGGTGCATGACTGCTGAATCATACACCAATGCACTGTATGAGCACATACACAAGTGCATTGAACAGGTCATCATACCAAACAGAACCAAGATGCTCTCCTCCAAAAAAAAAAAAGGAAGCCAATCTGGTGGTCCCCCACCATAAACAAACACTACAACAGAAGGAAAAAACTGTTGCAGAAAAGGAAGAATTCCCAAGACTGTAAAAACTCCCTTGTTAGCCTCAGCAAAAAACTGAGATCCATCATCCAACCTATGAACCTATGTACTAACCTATCAAATCCCCTAAAGCTAGCTACATAAACAAAATTGCAGCAGATTCTAAAGACAGACACAAGGCATTCTATAGTTATGTCAAGAATCTACATGGCAATAATCAGATCTGCTCTGAGTTACAGCACAATGGCAATACATATACAGAACTAACTGATATTGCCAACATATTGGCCGACAGGTTCAGTGCGAACTTTACCCCACTTTCACTCCCTAAAGGGCCTATCACAATACCAAGTCCCTATTATCACAGCTGTACAGGTAAAAATGCACTGTCCATAGCCAAGAATACAGCTTCCATGGGACCTGATAATATCCCTGGCTGTGTTCTAAAGTGAACTGGCACCACACCTGAGTACCCTGTTCAATCAGAGTCTCATTTCAGGCTTTGCTCCTACCGAATGGTGCACTGCTATGGTCATCCCACTCCACAAAGGAGGATTGACTACAGCCCCTGGGAACTACCGCCCCATTAGTCTGATGAGTCTGATATGTAAGGCTATGGAGCGTCATCGTGGACCTTATAAATAAGGACATAGGGAATCTCCAAACTCTGGACTCCATGCAGTTTGGGATTGTGAAAGGTAGATCATGCCTACTCAATCCGATAGACTTCTTCGAGTCTGTCACCATACCTGTGGATGAGGCCAAGGTAGTTCACACAGCCTACCTAGATCTTGCCAAGGCCTTCAACACCATCCCTTACTCAGGAATCATAGATAGATTCACTAAACTAAGCATAAACCCCTATATCATAAGATGAGTTGCCAGCTGGCTGACTGATAGAACCCACACTATGAAAGTAGTGGACTCCAAATCTGACTGCCGACCAGTTACAAGTGGTGTTCCACAGGGATCAGTCGTAGGTCCTCTCCTGTTTGGCATCTACATCTCTGAAGTTCAAGCCACACAAACGGACTCTGGCTGACCAAGTTTGCAGGTGATTGCAAACTGGGAGACATTATTGATTTGCCAACTGATGTAGACATTCTACAAAAAGGCCTCATTGACTCCAATGACTGGTGCCAGAACCAAGGCCTTAAGCTCAATGCCAAAAAGTGCATAGTTATTCCCTTTGGGAAAAATTCAGTACCCATGAACTAACACATAGGTGGTAGTCCACTAAACACCAAAGGTGTGATAAGAGACCTGGGGGCACAGGTTGACATTAACCTCTCCTTTGATAACCACATTGCCACTATAGTCAGAAAGTCCTTCTATGTGGCACATCTCATTACAAAAGGTTTCTCATCCAGGAAAAAAGAGGTCATGATCCCTCTCTACTCATCCATCATTAGACCTATTATAGAGTACAATGCCCCATTTGGTATGTACCTCACTAGACACCTACAACAACTGGAAAGGCCACATAATACCTCATTAAGAGGATCTTAGGCCTTAGACACATGCCCTATATGGACAGACTTGAAAAACTTCAGTTATACTCTGTCTCTTATTGCCTACTTAGAGGTGATCTCTGCTTGACCTACAAAGCCATGTCTGACCCAGAGCTGCTAGATATGTTTCACCTAAAGAAATCCCAATCCCTCTAAGCCATACACTCTAGGGACCTAAACCTCATTACCACAATAAACAGAACATGCTGAAGGGATAGGTTCCTAACCCAGAGGCTTCTCATACTCTGGAACAAACTTTCCATTCACATCAAGCAGACCACTTCACTTGCCCTCTTTAAGAGAAATCTTGACAAGTGGATGGGCAATAGAAAGTTCACCCCGGAGATCACTTCAGCGGTCTTGCTTGACAGGGGCACTGGGAACTAACTTTGGGCGCATGATGCCAGGGAATCTTCTTGGGCTAGGCTTATATAGGCTCCAGGACCGTTAGCCTAGTACACACCTATGAATATTATCAAGTGCTGACAGGGTTAGAAAAGTATTAGAAAGGTATAAGATTTGCTTGAAATAGAAAGTTCTGTCGGTCAGTGACAGTTTTATAATTGTTACAATAATGCTTTTAATGAAAGAAAATATAAAGTCTCTTGACTCTTGTAACTTGAGAGACAGGGTTATGATTACCTAGTTTCCTATGTATGTGCCTTCCTATGTGATTAAGGAGATTGTTATTCTCTGCTGAACTGTCTTGTGTAAAAGTTATTTGGTACCTTAACATTTTCCTCTAAATAACTGGAAGCCATCTCTTGCACCAAAGCTGGAGCTTGAACTGCTTTTTCTGATCATCTTCAAGATTTTTCACAGTAATTGTTTTCTCTTCTCCTTTTCTAGTTGATTTTTTTCAGACTCTCTAAGTGTCTTCCTTGATGGTATCCAGAAAGTGTACTTACTAGCCAGTAGCTGAATTTTACTAAAGCTAGCAGATTTGCTGGCCCCTATCTCTCAGTTTCTTTGTTCACAATGGGACAGCTGAAATGAAGCTGTTGATCAGTGTTCAGGCATCTCCACCCAACATCTGCCTCCTAATTGTATGTACTGCTCAGGTAAATGAGAAAAATACAGGGAAGAATGAACTGTCCACCTCCAACATACCTCTCAACTGTCCCACATTACTCATAGCTTCATAGGTAGATACAAGGCTATCTGCCCCAGGGCATTTATAACCCTAGCCAGAGTGTGTCGGCTTTTGCCACCCCATTGATTAATTAACTGAGCCTCTGTCAAGCAGAGCCAATGAAGTGATCCCAGGGGTGTACTTTCTGTTACCCATCCACTCGTCAAGGTTTCTCTTGAAAAGTGTTAGTGAGGGGTTCTGCCTAATGTAGTTAGGAATTTTGTTCCAAAGCATGGGGAGTCTCTGTGACAGGAATCTATCCCTCCAGCATGTTCTGTTTATTGTTGTGGTGAGGTTTAGCTCACTAGAGCGCGTGGCTCGCAGTGACTTGGATTTCTTTAGGTGGAGCATGTTCCATCAATTCTGAGTTGGACATGGCTTTGTAAGTCAGGCAGAGATCACCTCTGAGTAAGTGATATGCCACTGAGTACAGCCAGAGTTTTTTTCAGTTGGGCTGCATAGGACATATGTTTGAGGCCAGTAATCCTCTTGGTGAGGTGCTTTTGTGGTCTTTCCAGCTGTTGGAAGTGTCTTGTGAGGTACATCCCAAATGGGGCATTGTACTCTATGATGGATCTGATGAGTGACAAGTAGAGGGGCACTGTAACCTCTTTATTTCTAGATGCAAACCCTTTAGTAATTAGATGGGCCACATAGAAGGATTTCCTAACTACTTTGGCAATATGATTGTCAAAGGAGAGATTACTATCTACCTGGGTCCCCAGATCTCTTATTACCTATTCTGTATTAAGGGGGCTGCCGCCTATTTGGTAATTCGTGGGTGTTTTGTTTTTCCCAAACGGGATGACTATGCATTTTTTGGCATTTAGCTTGAGGCCATTTTTGGGGTCCAAATAATGGGGTGCCATGATTCCCAAGTGGCACCCCTTCATTTTAGATTTATTCACGCTTTGTTTTTTATTTTTTTAATTTTCACGCTTCGTGAGCTGATGTCATCACATGCGTGACGACGTCAGCTCCACCAGCCTGTCAGACTTCAGCTCATACGTAGCACATATTTCCGACTCTGGTTCAAATGCTTTTCCGAGTGGCAAGTCACCAGAGCCGGAAAGGATTTTGCTGGCTGGATCTATTTATTTTGAAGATGCTAGAGGAAAGGATTTCACTGGCTGGATTTTATTTAGAAGATGTGGATGATACTCAAGGAAGGATTTTATTTAGAAGATGTGGATTACACTCGCTGTTTTTCTGGATGTATTTAGAGGTAAGGGGTGTGTGTGTGTATTTATTTCGAAGATGCTCGAGGACTGGCTGGATTTTATTTAGAAGATGTGGATGACGCTCGAGGAAGAATTTTATTTAGCTCGCTGTTTTTCTGGATGTATTTAGAGGTAAGGGGTGTGTGTGTATTTATTTCGAAGATGCTCGAGGACTGGCTGGATTTTATTTAGAAGATGTGGATGACGCTCGAGGAAGGATTTTATTTAGCTCGCTGTTTTTCTGGATGTATTTAGAGGTAAGGGGTGTGTGTGTATTTATTTCGAAGACGCTCGAGGACTGGCTGGATTTTATTTAGAAGATGTGGATGACGCTCGAGGAAGGATTTTATTTAGCTCGCTGTTTTTCTGGATGTATTTAGAGGTGAAGGGTGTGTGTGTATTTATTTCGAAGACGCTTGAGGACTGGCTGGATTTTATTTAGAAGATGTGGATGATGCTCGAGGAAGGATTTTATTTAGCTTGCTGTTTTTCTGGATGTATTTAGAGGTAAGGGGTGTGTGTGTATTTATTTCAAAGATGCTCGAGGACTGGCTGGATTTTATTTAGAAGATGTGGATGACGCTCGAGGAAGGATTTTATTTAGCTTGCTGCTTTTCTGGATGTATTTAGAGGTAAGGGTTGTGGGTGTATTTATTTCGAAGATGCTAGAGGACTGGCTGGATTTTATTTAGAAGATGTGGATGACACTCGAAGAAGGATTTTATTTAGCTCGCTGTTTTTCTGGATGTATTTAGAGATAAGGGTGTGTGTGTGTGTGTGTGTGTGTGTGTGTGTGTGTGTGTGTGTGTGTGTGTGTTCATGTATATATGTACTTTTTTTTCAGAATAGCTGGGGAAAAGGATGCAGACTGGAATAGAAATTGGTGATTTAATAAACTGATCTGTTTACTTGAGGATATAAACTTTTCTAACTTTATCTTTCTGTTAGAGATTGGTTCAAAGCCAGCAGCAGTGAGGCTGATTGTGTTTTCTGTTACTGTTGCTTTCAAAAAAACAAAACATCAGAAACATTTTTTATCTGCCATTACACAGTGTAAAGTCTGCAGATGATTATCATGAAAAATCCAAAAATATGTTGTCAGACTTGTGGTAAAAATAATGGATTTAACAACTAAGAGCAGGAATATATTTTCTAGTGGGAAAGCACTCTTAAATAAGCTATAACTCCAGTCATGACCAATATTTAGTCTCCACTGAAAATGCCTTCTCTGTGGTTGGATCCACAATGAATCTAAATTTCACAACCTACTTATTCCCCGAACCTACTTTCACATGTTGTCCCTCACGAGTTGCATCCAACTCCGAGTGATCCTACAAACAGCCACTGTTACCTACTAGCCACCTGTAAATCCAGTGTCAGACTCTATTTATTTACAGCAGCTAATTGTACATGGTTGTAACCCAATAAGTACAGTCCCTTTCCACTCTCAGATATAATTCATATAACCAAACCTTCCATACTGTACCTCAGCGTGACTAACTCACAATACTAAGTACACCTACACAAATAATCCTTCAGCCACCATTAGCACAGCTCAATGCATTAGCTCATTTTAAGTGATCTGTAACTGATTGGCACTGTCTTGTAAGCATTGCTTCCTGCTATGCTGATGCTGGTAACAGTATCACTTTGTGGTGTTTGTGCATTGTTGTGCTGTAAAATGTAAAAATAAAATCCAAATAATCATTGTAGAAATAAAGCAGTATCCACACATTAGTGTTTATGGTAAATGGGGTGAAATTGCCAGGTAATGGGACATTAGAATGGCTGCAGGGGGACTCTGGTGCCATATTTTGGTTGTCTGTTCTTCAGCTTATGTGTGAAAGTTGGTATCCCATAATTCCACTGGAGTGGGTGGGGTTACATAATTATATATGCAAATTATATGTTAATCAGCGTACAGATTTGTACCTATATTTCATGGGCCTTGTCCAGATTTTTGATGGTTTCAGGTTGAGAGGAATGATCTCCAACCTTTTTGCAATCTTACTCCTTAGAAAATGCCTAACCTGCTTGATGCTTAATATCAATTTCCTTTTAATTGGTGATATTGATTCAAAGTGTGAGAGATACAGACATTTACTTAAATGTTTAAATACATGTGTTGGATGTTTTTTTTAATACCTTAAAAACCTTTTGTATACTTATTAGGTGACTGGTTAATTGATTAATTGAGATATTCATATGAATGTATTGTGAAGTGATGAATAGTTGTGGGTGTTCTGATGAAGTTCTGTAATAAAATGAAGGAAAGCGCTAAACTGATCTTGAACGGTGGTTTGTACCCTTTTTGCCTCCTGCCATTACAGAACAGCATTTTCTTTTTTGGTTCTTTATTTATTTTATGCTGTTGGGGAAAGTCTTTTATTTAGTTAAATTAGCAACAAATCTCTCCAGAAATAAAATGGGCAGTGAGTACCCCCTACATCCAATAGAACTAATAGAGAGTTACTAGCCTATACACCCCAAGTCTTACGTTCTACTGGATGTATACCAAAAAACAGCAATCCACACAAATACACAGAGTCACTGTGCACTAGTCACAAGGAAATAAGCTGACAGCACGAGTCACAAAAAACAAGTTAATGACTAAACTGTTAAAGCCATTCATAAACCAAAACAAAACAGAACATGATGGAAAAGCCATCATAATTTGTGACTTTATGGTTACATGCATTAACTCTGTCATCACTAAATTGGATAAGGAAAGAGTGACAGTGTCTCACCTCCCTGGAGCTAAGCTTAGGAATATAATTGAAGCCTTTATACGTACCCAATGATATCATACCAATTTTCTACCTTACATTTGTACATGTTGGAATCAATGACACTGAATATGGCTGGCATTCTGGGTACTCTTCAGTGCCTAATAAAGTCTTTGTAGTTAATTGATTCTACATTAAACAGGATGGCACAATTATTTGGACAAATCACTTCTTTCAAGTACTGGCTTCCTTCATGGTGTTGATCTGTGTAGATTCAGTGCCTCTCAACTTTGGAGGAAATGTATATAGCTCAGATCTGTTTTGCAAGGGATGTGCTACACCTCACCTTAAAAATTGTATTATTTATTTATTTATTTTATTTTACATTTGTTAACTGGTAGTGTCCGGCTGGGCAAGTAGCCCATTTTCAGTGGAGTCCCAAGAAGAAAAGCTCCATAACAATAGTACAAGAAAAGATTAGAGCAATTTTACAAAGATTTACAAAGAATATACAAAAAGTTTAATAGTTGCCTACAATCACAATTTACAAAACGAGAATATAAACAGAAAACATTACATTTCCTAAGCCTTACTACAGACAGTAATATGAAACTCATTATATACATAACTAAAATAAACCATTGTGGTATTTTCATTTGGTAGAAGTAAAAAGACAAGGAGAAGATAGCAGATAAGAAACATTTGATTGATGGCATGAGAAACTAGTCAGGAGTACTACAGGAGCATAGCCATTGTTGAGTAAGGTATTCCTTTAGGAGTTGTTTGAAGCTATGACTATCTGTGTTTTTAGGATATTCTAGGGTATTAGGTCCCACTGTTTGGCTACTTTATAGTAGAAGGGAGAGAGTCACCAAAGTAATTATGTGACTTTGTTACCTTGAATGTAAGTTTCTCAGATGATCTAAGGGTCCTGGGGTTGGTATTTAGTTGCACTAGGTTGGAGAGTGCAGGGCAGTTTTCAGGTTTGTGAATAATAGAGTGGGTAGTGGTGAACTGATTGACCGATAACAGCTTGGAAAATTCAAGCCAGTGTAGTTTGTAGAGCAGGGCAATGATGGGTCCTGTTTGGTATATTAGCAGCAAATGTTGCTATTTTATTATAGCAGGAATCAAGTAGATGTAAATCGGATATGTGCAGGTTAGTAAAAATTTATTTATTTAACATTTGTTTACTGGGAAAGTCTGACTTGGAACAAGCCAATTTTCAGTGGAAGCCCAGGAAGAAATGCTCCAGATGCATATCTTTGTAATGTGGGAGGAAACCCACACAAATGCAGGGAGGACATGCAGACTCCCCACCGAAGGCACCTCAGCTGTGAATTGAACTGGAGAACATCTTGCTGTGAGGTGACAACACAAACCACTGCACCTGTCCTTGAGAACAGAAGATGAGAGTAGATAGGAGGTGGGATCTGGCTGTGGCTAGTCTGGTGTTTTGATTGAGGTAAGGTTTGGACCTATATAGTGCACCAAGTTTGATGTGAACTGTTTTAATTGTGAGTGATATGTGTTTATCAAATGTTAGGTTGTTGTCTATTGTGACACCAAGTAGTTTTGTTTGTTTAACTGGTTCTATTATAATGCCATTAGTGAAGTAGATGGAGAGAGGAGGTGGATTTGCTTTGGATTTCCTTTTGGAGAAGATCATTAATTTTGTTTTGTTTGGGTTTAGGATGAGTTGAAGATCATTTAGGAAATTTTCAATACCTAGAAATGATTTCTGCAGTTTATCCTGGAACTCTTTGGGTGTGGGAACAGAGCAAATAAGGGTAGTATTGTTGGCATATTGAATGATAGTCTAAACACTGGCAGCAAGTTTGCTTCTATTTGTGAATATAATAAAAAGGAAAGGGCCAAGGATGGATTCCTGAGGAACGCCAATGGAGACTGGGAGGAGTGTGGAAAGTTTATTATCCCATTTAGTTGCCTGTTGTCAATTATTAAGGTAGAAAAAGAACAAGATGAGATAGAAGGAGGCTAGAGTGTTGAGTAGTAGTCGGTGGGATACTGTATCAAAAGCTTTGGACATATCAAGGAATATAGTAGAGACTAGTTGTCCATTGTTTTTGAGGAGATTGATGTAGTTAGTGACACTTATGAGGGCTGTGGAGGTACTGTGGTTTGGACAGTAGCCGTGCTGTAAACTAGATAAAAGGTTATTTGTAGTTAGGTGGTCTAGGAGCTGCTTATAGATACATTTCTCTAAAATTTTGGCTAGGGGGTGATAGAATGGCAATGGAACAATAATTACAGAGATCTTTAGATGGACCTTCCTTGTAAGGGGGATGATATGGGATATTTTCCAGAGTATGGGGACATATTGTTCTACGATGGATCAATTGATTAGGATAGATATGGGATAGGTGATGGAGTTAGCAGCAGTTTTTAAGAAGTCACTAGGGAGTTGGTCAGCTGCTAAATAGGTAGGTTTCAGTTTTGATAGGAGCTGTTTTGATAGAAAAGGTTTGTATGTGTCTAAAAGAGAAGTAGTTGGAGTTAGAGTTAGTGTAGGTAGGCAGTGTAAGTGGTTGCTTAAGTTTGTTGTTGTTTAAAATTGAGGTGATAGTTGTGATGAAATGAGAGTTAAATTGGGATGCTAAGCATTCAGTGCTATTTGTTGTAAATGGTGCAGGGGTAGAGGTTTTGCCAGGGTGGAGGAGGTAGTTAATGTTTTGCCAAAAGTTTTGTGGGTTATGTGTTTTTGCTGACAGGGTAGAAAATAAGATTTTTCATCTGATAATATTTGCTTCCTTTGTTTAATGAGGTATTTAGCATATTTGTTTATCCAAGGTAGGTTTTAGGCTTTGGAGCATATTTTCTTGTTGGAGCAAGGTTATTAAGGATGTTGAGAAAGGTATCATTAAAATATTTTACAGCTTCGTATAGGTGGAGCGTTTTTAGAGGTGATCAGTTGCAGTTTTGAAGTAGGGAATTTAAGATGGTAGGGGAAAAGTTTCTTTTTTTGCGTATGTGTTTGAAAATGACATTACAGGGGGAGTGAATGCGTTTCCGTAGTAGAAAGGTAGCAGGCTGATCACTGAGGGAATCGGGGAGGCATCCAGCATGGTGGGCAAGGTTGGGCTTATTGGTTAGTATCCAGTCTAGAGTAGATTCTTTCTTAGTGTATTTATCAACTCTAGTTGGGAATAGTTTGGGTGAAATTGAATAGATTGATAAAATTGGAGGGGCTTGTCAGGTGAGCAGGATAGCCAGTCCAAGTTGAAATCACCTAGCACTATAGTTTCTTGGTTGAAAGTAGAAGTTGCGCAGGATAGGAAACATTCAATAGTATGTAGATTATTTCTTGGCGTTAGGTAGGAGGCAATAATTATGATGGTTTTATGTGGCTTTACTTCAATTTGGGTGGTTAGACTTTCTGCTTCTGATAGATTTGGGGAGTGCAGATTAATTTTTCAATTTTGAGGAAATATTTATACATGATGGCAATGCTTTCACCATGCTTGTTCAGCCTATCTTGTCTAATAACATTATAATCACTAGTAAGTAATTCCTCATCTTTAATGTGAGGTTTTAGCCATGTCTCAGTAATAATGACTATATCAGGAATGTAGCTAGTTAGGGCTTCATGAAATTCACTATTTTTTGTGATACTTCTGAGGTTAAAATTAGTTATGAGTAAGTCTGATTTGGAATATTTTAGGGGACGGAGGTGGAGGGTGGTATTAGCAAATGTTCTGGGTCTCATTGGGTGGAATGGGTGTAGCTGTGTGGGCCCTGGTTTAGGATGCATGTTAGCTTGGAGTTTGATTTCTGTTCATGAGCGTAGAAGAAGAGAGAGTTTGAGCTTCGATATTACTCGATGATAGAAATCTGGATAGGAAGGAGGGTTGGGTGTGGACATATTTATACTGGAAGAGTAATATGTTACAGTTAGTGCAGAGGTAAGACCAGATGTGAAAATAGACATTTGGTTTTGTATGGTTTTCCTAGAGTCATAGATTAGTATTATGCTAACTGCCCTTGCAAGCCATTTTAAGCCTAGTCAGTTAACCCTTGTGAGCCTCAAACCCTGCACCTTGTGTTTATAAGGCAAACACCTTAACCATTAGGCCACCCTCCCAACCCTAACACATACAAATGCTGACTTGATCATTCAAACTTCCTTGCTTAAGTGTCATAGGGTTCATAGGTTAGTACTAGGCTAACTGTCCTTTTGGGCTGTTTTAAGCTTAGCCAATCACCCCATGTGAGAATCAAACCTTGCACCTTGTGTCTATAAGATAAACACCTTAACCATTATGCCAACCTCCCACCATAATGGTATGTAATAGTGGAGAGTGTAAGATAGGTGGTGTGTTATGATTGATGTTATGAAGGTAATGGAGTAGGAGGATAGGTAGAGGGTAATGAGTAGGAAGGAGAGTTGCTCAGAAGAGTGGCGATAACTGACATGGTGAAATAGTAGAGAAATAGGAGATAGGAAATAGGAATGGGAGAATTATTACACGATGGCAATGCCTCTACCACGCTTGTTCAGCCTATCTTATAGGGTAGGGGAGCGGATTGAGCCCGAGCAAAGCCTAGGCAAATGGACCGGGTTGAGCTGCGCCCAAAGGTAAACAAAGTCCAGAAACAATCAGTAAAAACTTTAACAGAAAAAGGCTTTGTACTGTTAATAGTAAGAAAAAGAATTTTTGTTGTGTACTAGTATAAGGGCGGCCATATGGTGCAGCGGTTAGTGTTGCCGCCTCACAGAAAGAGGTTCTCTGGTTCGATTCTCAGCTGGGGTGCCTTCTGTGTGGAGTCTACATGTCCTCCCTGTGGTCGCGTGGGTTTCCTCCGGGTGCTCCAGTTTCATCCCAAAGACATGCTGTAGGTGGATTGGACACTCTAAATTGGCCATAAGCATGAGTGCATGCAATGTGTGTGCCTTCTGTGGAAGGTTGGGCACTGGGCTGGCAACTTGACACTGTAAAACTCCACTGCCAATCATGAGCAGACAGGTGATCCACTGTGGCAACCCCTAACCGGGAAAAGCCGAAAGAAGAAGAAGTTGTGTACTGTTATAAAAAAGAGGTTTTGTTGTGTACTACTGTCAGGTAAGAAATGTCTTAAAACAGGTTGATTAATCCAGCATTTAATAGAAATAAGTTTGTTGAAACAAACCGAGAGTCTTTTAAGAATGGGGGGGGTTCCTTGTTGCCAAGCTTTTTTACAGAGTACCGACTTACTAGAGAGTAGATAATGCCTTAAAATAAGTATATTTAAAAACTTAAAACTAAGCCAACATACTTTGCAGATAAAAAGAGAGACACTGCTATGTGAGAGCAGAGCTGTATTTTGAGCGTTGAGAGTTATGGTTCTGAATAAGCTTTTTTTTATCCTTAGTGGTGTTTTAGTAAGGATACAATTAACAGACATTTCAATCTAAAATCTATAAATAACAGCAAGCTGAAGAGGATTCAAATGGAAGTATTAGCATATCCATCCTTCATTACAGCCCTTGCCAAGAAATATATTCAAAAGTAGTGGATGTTTATTCCATATATATGGGGGGATACTTTGGAATATGAATCTATCATGTCAGTGCATCTTATTTATTGTTGATAAAGGATTAATTCCTTTGACTGGGTATTTGAAGAAGTATTTGCTGAACTAAGGAATAGTTCAAGAACAGTAAGATATTTCATCACTTGAAAGGCTATCCACAGATTCCCACTGAGAGGTTCATAAGAGAAAAAGTACAGAGAAAGGGATACAAGTCTTTCTTGATAACTGAGGGTATTGGAGCCACTGATCTTTTAACTGAGTGGTATGTTTAGACAAATACATGACAAAGGGGCATCGTATACACTGTCAGGTGATATTTGAGTAAATGACCATGGGGTCCGTGTGGACAATTACTTTTTATTTGTTACCCAGATAGCCAATACCATTATTTATTTATTTATTTAATCATGCAGATCATGCAGAACTGCCTGTAAGATCCTTTGTGGTATTGACCGTTATACCAGAGAACTAATTGCCCTTATTTATACTGTATATGTCTCTTTTTAGACCAATTATAGGATGCTGTACCTTGTTCTATAACTTAGGCACATGCTGTTTAGTACATTTGGAAGGTGCAAAGATGCCTCACACAGAGAACTGATGGACTTTGAAGCTTGTCTTATAGCCAAAGTCTAAATCAACTCTCTCCTCTGTATCATAGTTCCTTTTTTATTTTACTGTATTGTTATTAAAGATTTAAAAAACAAATAATATATAAGATTAACACCTTAAAATAATATATAACTAAAATAATGACTTTCATATCAACAAAGAACAAATCAACTATTTAAGAATAAATCTACTAAATAGAAAGAATTATTAATAGTTCAACTTCAACATTACTTATTTATGTGCTATTATTTATTTTTCTAACAATTCCTTAAATTTTAACCAAGTTTTATAATATGAAGTGACTCTATCTGTTCTTGTCTTGATTGAAGCTAATTCAGGTTAACATATATTATTAGCTATGTTCTTAAGTTTTTCAAAGTAGGAGTGGTCTCATTCTTCCAGTTTATGGTAATCTCTTTTCTTGTTACAATTAATATAATCCAAAGAAGAGGATATTTTATTCTAGCAACACAAGCAGAGATTAGTACATTGAATAAAATGAAATATTTAGTTAAAATAAATTTAGCATTTCATATTTTCCCAAAATGCCTTAAATAATGTAAAATCATAAACATATGTTGCCAGATAGCTTAAACATTTGATTTACATCTCCAACATTCAAGGTCTCTTTTATGCAAAGTTGAACTTTATGAGGTGTAATGAAATTTCTATGTATTAATTTCCAAGAGAATAACCTCCAATGGAATGAAAGTGTAGTCTGTTTTGAAGATAACATTAATGTTATGTCTTCCTCACTAAGAAAGTGCGTATTGATTAATATGAAATAATCCCAATAATTTTCTTTATAATATATTTTTTGTACTTTTAGCTACTTTATATATTTTAGATAAATATGCTTTTCCAATATCATTAAATTTAGGGACTATATTTTGTATTGTTGGTTGCATTAACTTAAACTTTTGGTTAATAAATTGTCTACAAATTTTTATATCTAGCCATATTTCTTCATTTATTTCAGTTTTAGTCATAATATAGTCTGTAGTAAGTGCTTTCCCATTATTTGTAAGTTGATAACAAAATATTATTTTTCCTCTATAAATTTATCATTTTTGACAAGTTGAATGTGTTAATGCTGTCTTGTGTACAAGCTATAGAAAATAGTAAGAACAACCATAGATTATATTCTGGATTGTTATATATAAAGTTTTTAATAGGTTTAATGTATTAATAATATAATAAGCACTTACTGGTTTATTTTTATTTTCTGAGATATTTTCTCTTATCAACCAATGGAAATTATTACTTAATATTTTATTATATTGTACTGTTATTGAATATTTTGAAATCATCCATTTATTTGTATTTCTTTCCATTTAGCAGAATAGTTAGTATTTAACCATAGAGTTATTGTCTTAATAATTTATGCTAAAGCATATACTTCCAGATCTAGTATACCAATATCTCCCTCCATCCAATCCCTTATATGACAATTTAATGCGAATTGAGATTTATTAGGAAAGAATCAAAGAGTAAAATGGTCTTATACAATCCTTAGGAAAGGGAAGTGATATAGATTATATTATATATAATATTTTTGGAAGAATAATCATTTTAATTAAAATCAGTCTCTCCTCCATTATAAAAAAAAGCTTATTCCATTTGTTAATAAGCTTTTTTATGCTATCTAAATTTGTTAATAAGATTTTTATGTTATCTAAACTATTATTATACTTAACTGTTATTATATGTTTAATATTATCATTAAGATAATTCCTAAATTTTTAAGTTTATTGTCATCCACAATATATTTAGAGAATTTCTTGTCTATTTAATGTGTATTACAATTTATAAGTAAAACCTTAGTTTTACTGTCATTAAAACTAAGTACAGAAATCTTCTGAAATATTTTTTTACTTAAAACAGAAAAGAATGATTATAATCATTCAATGTTAGTAAAATATCATCAGCAAATAGTTGTATTTTAGTATTAAATGTATCATTTATTTGAATACCTTTAATATTACTATTTGAGCTAATATAACTTGCAAATGGTTCCATGACTAAAGCAAATAGTAATGGTGAGAGAGGACATCCTTGTTTAATGTCTTTAGTAATTGTTATTGATTTGGAAGTATAGTATCCCATTTTCATATAAGCAAAGGATGCCTCATAAAGAAATTTAATAAGATGGATAAAATTCAAGAAATTATATTCCTCCAAAACAGATAGCCCCAATGCACTGAGTAAAAGGTGCTATTAATATCTAAACTCATCAAAGTCAAGTTTCCATTTGTAATATAAACATAATGTATAACAGTAATTATTATTTTTATATTATCATAAAAGTTAGGGTGGCCGCGGTGGTGCAGCGGTTAGCATTGCTACCTCACAGCAAGAGGTTCTCCAGTTTGATTCTTGGCTGGGGTGCCTTCTGTGTGGAGTCTGCATGTCCTCCCTGTGGTTGCGTGGGTTTCCTCCAGGTGCTCCGGTTTCCTCCCACATCCCAAAGACATGCTGTAGGTGGATTGGACACTTTAAATTGACCCTAGGCGTGAGTGTGTGCATGTGTGTTCCTTCTGTGGAAAGTTGGGCATCGGGCTGGCAACTCGACACCATAAAAACTCCACTGCCAATCATGAGTGGACAAATGATCCACTGTACTGACCCCTAACTGGGAAAAGCCGAAAGAATAAGAAGATATTATCATAAAAGTTCCTATTCCTTATGAAACCAGTTTGATCTACATTTATCATCATAGGTCGAAAATGTTTAATCCTATTTGTATATATTGCCATGAATATTTTATAGTCAATGTTTAGTATTGAAATTGGTCTATAGGAAGAATATCTTGTTGCATTTTTATCAGCTTTTAAAGTAGTAGAAATTAGAGAATATTTCCAAGATGGGGGGACATTTGATAATCCTTTAACCAGTGAAAATACTTTCAACAATATTACCAAAGCTTCTTTTGGAATTAATTTATATAATTCGGGTAAAATACCATTATTACCAGGAGCCTTATTACTTTTTAGTGTATTAATTTGAAATTTAAGCTCAGTCATTAAAATAGGTTTGTCAATTAATTTAATCTGATCTTTCAATATTTCATTTTAATATTTTTTTTATAAAGGAATTAATTATATATTGTGATTCTATTACAATGTTGTATTGATTAATTTTATTAGAGTGAATTCTAAATGCTTCTAATATATCTTCTAATTCCATAACCCTTTTTCTTAGTACTTGGAATATAAGCATCTTTAATAAAATTAGACTTAGTGATCATCTTTGATCTAATTGCTAGTAAATTTGACTCTTAGTATTCTAGAAATAAGAATTCATCTTAATAATTATTAGATGCACCATGGTTTTATGTTGTAAGATTTCTAAATATTTTTTATTTGACCTCCCAAGTTCTTCTTTTAAACTTTTATTACCTTTTTTGTATATCTAATTTAAGCTTATCTAGGTTCCCTGTAAGTCTATTAATTCTTTATCCCATTTTTTTCTTATTTAAATACCCACAATACAGTTTTACCATATAAATATGCTTTTACAGAATCCCATACAATTATCTGTAATATATCTCCAACTCTATTTTTATTTATAAAAGTCTGAATTTCTTTATTAAAAAATCCCTAAACTCTTTTTAGGTTAGTTATATATGCTAGTATTCTAACAATAAAATTATCATAATTTCAAATGTAATTGTATTATGGTCTGATAATGGACAAGAAACAACTTTACCTTTACCTAATCTTATTGTAAAATCATTTGAAACATACACTGCATTTATTCCAGATTGTGTACCATGTCTATGTGAAAAATGTCTAAAAAAATAATGAATGTGATTCCGAAACTTCATTTATGTCTTTGAAATTAAATACTTTTATAAAATCTATTAAAACTTTAGCTAGAAGGTTTTTTATACTTTTTGATGGCAGTGGTTTCTTTATCATTCAATACACAGTTAAGGTCATCAGCTAGAATAATAGTCCCTTTTGAGAATTGTATTATTTTTTGAAGTTGATGTTTAGGAAATTTTGCTCCTTTTCCATGAATCCAATAAACATAAATTAAAGTATATATGTTCCCCATTTATTTTTAAAGTCACCAGACAAAACATTCCTTTCTTATCATTATATGTACTTAAATTTTAAGTATTAGTATAGAATTCTTCCATAATATTGCTACAACTCTTCTCTTCTGATTGTAATGGGAACTAGTAAATACAGAATAATAGTGTGTATTCAGCCTATCAACATCCTTTTGTATTAAATGTGTTTCTTGTAAAAATATAACTTGAGCTTTAAACATCCTAAGTATTTATTTAAGCTACACCTCTTACAACCATTGTTTAAACCATTAATGTTAATGGAAATGCACTTCATAAATGTTATATTGAAAGTATACCCACTTGTTTATCATAACTAATATGCCACTTCTATAAAACTTGAATTATTTATAAATAAGTCTAAACCTAACATTTTCAGAGTTGTCAGTTAAACTTTTTCTATTAATAATAGTAGACACCTGATAAGACAATTATAATGTGAAATACTAAACATAAACTTAATTAACATCTTTCACCCTCCATGGAGTTTAGTACTCCTAGTTTGAATCATATTCCTACCCGAACATATCCTCTAACCTGCATTAGTTAAAATAAACTTCCCTCTGCTACTATTTGAAATTTTAAGTTATACAGAAGGTTAATTAATGTATTGTCATAAGATACATTATTAAATTCTGCTATTGCTTTAACAACTATATATCAGGGATCACCTCTCAAAATATTAAATTATCCTAGAACTAAATAATGATAATCTTAATGGATTAATCTCATAACTGATTGCACTTAAAAAATTCTACATTAATTACTATGTTTAAATTAATCAAATTATAAGACAGAAATAAACCATCCATTTTCTACATTAAAATGTGGTTGGGAGGGTGGCCTAATGGTTAAGGTGTTTACCTTATAAACACAAGGTGCAGGGTTTGAGTCTCACAAAGGATAATTGGCTAGACTTAAAATGACTCACAAAAGCAGTTAGCCTAGTAATAATCTATGAACCTATATAGCACACGATATCTTATGAACTGTGAATATTCAATTCATTCAATAGATATGCATTGTAGACATATGATCTTAACATTTTAAGTAATACATATTTGATAAATCACTTTAGATTTATGAATCATGTGAGCAGAGAAGGGCACTGGAATTGTGTTAATGGAACAATCTGATTACATCCAAATTGTAGAAAATGACTTGCACAACAGCGATTATTACAAACAAGTTGACCTCAAGACTGCCCAATGTTACTTTTTCAACATCAACAAGACTATTAAAAAGTTAGAAAAAAACAATAAGCTTTCATTTGATGAAGTTCCATTATTGTCTGTTCCCTGTCCAAGCCTTGGCAAATTCTTTGGGATTCAAAAGATTCATAAAGACAGCAACAATCCACCCTTTAGACATATTGTTTCCAGCAAGTGGAAGAAAACAGAAAAAATATCAGAATACATTGATTTTCTCTTTAATCCAGTTGTACAGAAAGCCCCTTTCTATTTACAGGACTCATGGGCATTTCTCAATGAACATTCTCACAATCCACCAACAGCCACTGACGAGTTACTAGTCACACCGGATATTGAATCCTTATACATGAATATACCACACGAGGAGGGCATTGCCTATCTAAGGTCTTATCCACCTTGTTCCTCATCTTCCAGTGAAAATAGGATCAGTACAATTTGCACACTAACTTCTGTAGTGCTAGAGGGTAATTTTTTCCATTTCAATGGTGTAGTGTATCAACAAGTTAGGGGAGTGACAGTGGGGTCCAGGATGATGCCCGTGTTTGCCAACTTGGTCCTAACTGAATGGGAAATAACACTTATGTACTTGTCTGGTTTTAAATATGTAAGGCTTTACAAACATTACATAGATGATGTCTTTTTTGTCCATCAGAGCTCAAAAGAAAAATTATTTCAGTTCATTGAATCATTGTCGCCAAGCATTCCTTTTTTTAAGTATAAACTGTCTGGCTGTGGTACACAGGTTCATTTCCTGGACACAGCAATAACATTAGATAAAAACTCCTTATGTTGGGACTCGACAATTTACAGAAAGGATACCTTTAGAAATAATTATCGTGATTTTAATAGTATGCACCTACACTCCATGAAAACATAGCCTGAGGCCAGTTCTTTCACCTCTCACATATCATAAGCAAGGATAACGTTTTTAAACAAGAATCTAGAGTTTTTTCACATCTGCTCAAAAACAGAAACTATCCAGAGTGATTACTTAAGTCTATTTTTTTGGAAGTTTTTAATTCACGAAGAATGAAGTTTCCTCCCGTTAATAAGAATGGATTTCTTCCTAAGTCCAATCCCTCTTCACAGTTAGAACATGCCTCTTTCATGTCCAATCCTAGTTGGGACCAGACCCAAGCCCTTTCTTTTGACGCAACACGTACTGCACTTGAGGACTGAACCATTAGCTTCCTCCTACCAATTCGCCATGACCTGTTTTCCATTAGAGAAATATTTGTAAGGAAATGGAGTATTGTAAAAGCAGCCATGAATTGGGTCGTACTCTGAGTGAGAAGCTTATTTTTTCACATAAAAAGTCTAAGTCTTTAAGAAGTTCTTTTGAACATTTGGATGCACCCTTCCTTCTTTCACTTCCAGATAATGCACATTCAGTCCCTGGCATGTTTGCTTGTAATAACTGTGCCACTTGTAAATATATATATATATATATATATATATATATATATATATATACATATATATATATATATATATATATATATATATATATATATATATATATATATATATATATATTTAGAATCTCTAAAGCCCAAAATCCCAAATTTCAAAAGACTGAGATCAAAATCTTGAAAGTTCAAAACACTGAAAACTGAAAACACTGAATTTCATAACATTGAAAAAAACAGGACACCAATGGTTTACTATCATTTAATTGAAACGGACTCAGTCGAATGGTCATATCAACTGAGGTCCAGAAAAACGCACATTCCGAAATACATCTCAAATGCAACCTAGGGACGAGCTTTAACATGGGTCAAGATAGGGGTGAGATTTGTACTTCAGCAATATCAGAGTTCAACGTTGCCAACATTTGAGGTTCGGGTTAAGCATGAAGTGAATTCGACAGAGTCCACTTCAATTAAATGATAGTAAACCGACACCAACACTTAATATATTCCAGCACAACTACATTCATAAACATATTACACTTCTCCAACTATAAGCAGGGAGGCAAGTCGTCCTGCACTGCCCATGTGGGGCGCTGCTCCCCCCCATCCCCTGCTATTTAAATATATCAGCTCTGAGATCGCACTTCACAGGACAAAATGGCAAACATACCATTATGTGCTTCATGACTGCCTGTTGTAACCTTAGCCATGTTCCCTTTTAACTTGCTATACTACAACATAATTCATTTTAGTGTAGTGAAGTGTGATCTTGGATTTGATATATTTAAGTAGCAGGGGGTGTGGAGGCACAGCCTCCCTACATGTGGGGTGCAGGGGAGCTTGCCCCCCCTCCTTATAGCTGGAGAATTTTAATATGTTTATGGATGTATTTGTGCTGGAATATAGTGTTGGTGTACTGTGTTTTTTTTAGTGTCATGAAATTCAGTGTTTTGAGTTTTCAATGTTTTGAACTTTTAAGATTTTGGTCTAAGTCTTTTGAAATTCGAGATTTTGGGCTTTAGAGATTTTGAAGTGAATATATATATATATATATATATATATATATATATATATATATATATAGATAGGGAAAGGCTATGTGTTTCTACATTGTAACAAGACTATTAACCTTTGAAAAGCATTTTGATTGTAACAGTACTTATGTTGTTTATGCTGCTATCTGTGAAACTTGCTCCAACTTTTATGTTGGTAAAACTTCTAGGAAGTTATCCAGCTGCATTAAAGCTATTCATAAAAAGGAGGACAGAAATGCTTTATGCAAACACAGTTATTACTGCCATGGCTTTACTTGTTTTAAATTCCTGGTTTTGGAACAATTAGATATGTTTTATGGTGATGCTGACACAATCCTTGAGTTCAGGGAACTAAGGTGGCAGCTGCTATTAAATGCAGAGTCACACCCTGATTTAAATGAAAACATTAACATTAAATGTACTTTGAAGTGGCTCAGATGACTCAGGAATGTTGTTTACTTCATTCTTCACTGTATTTTCTGCTACCTTTTTTATGAGCCTCACTATTTATCATTAACTGTTTTAGTTTTTATTAGCCTGTATGTACTTTTCTACATGTTTAATTATAGGTTTCACTGTTAATCTTAGCCATGACAGATTTTTATTGGTTGTAGTTTTATTTCTTTTGTTTACTAGACCTTTATTTACTGGTGCATTTAGAAAAATGTTACTTTTCTGATGAAATTCTTGAAACGTAATAAAAGAACAAAAGCACTCAACACTGGTTTGGCTCATTACAGTCTTGTTTTAGTGAAGAAGTTCTTTTTGCATTTGTTTTTTTCTATTCTTTTTTAGTTTTCAGTTTTGAAATGTAATATTACATACATAATTGCCAGTATAAATATTAGCAAATGTCTATTGTTACGAACAGCTTACCTTTAGCCCTCTGATCCATTTTATTATGAACACACTAAGTATTCAGTATCTTTTCATCTGCTGCTTTAAAACCCACTTTTCTTCTCTTTGTTCATTCGTTCTCCCTTAATTGTTAAATATAAAAGCTTGTTGCGTACATGAGCTGACCTCATTGTCGTTTTAATGTAGTTGTCCAATGGCATATTCATTATGGTACAGATATATATGAACAGCGAAAATAAAATTGAATTCATATTTCTATCACAGTGATTTCTGTTTAACTGGACTGTTCATGCTATACATTCAGCGAATGTCTGTACTAAACTTGTACAACAAATGGTGCTCACCTTAATAACTAATGTCCTGACTAACAAGTCCATGAAAACAACAGGATGAAGTGAAAGAAGTGAAGAGATAAAAAGCAAATTAAGTTAAAATGCATGTGAGGTTACAGGCTGACAATATATTATATTTTTTGTGTTTAAAGGTGCAAAATACTTTTTCTCTTTTACTTTAGAACAATATAAACATGAGGTCTTTTTTTATTAAATTCAGTCCATTTTTTTCAAGGATGCAATCATACATTAATTTAACCCTTAACCTTTCTCACTAGATGTCATTAAAATGTCCTTCCTCTCTTACACTTTATCGTCCCTCCCCCTTCCCTCACCAACACTGACAGGAAACAGTAATCATGTGACCTCGGTGGGAAGGGTAAGTAGAAAAAAAAAAGAGACTATAGAAGAAATTATCTAGTTAGTGCTGCACAAGCTCTGATAAGCAAGTTGTTCTCTTTAAAGCACCTCTCCACATTTTGCTAATATGTCCACAAATCCCTCATCCCAAAAACCCAACTTTACACACAAAAATAAGAAAGAAAAAGAAAGAAGAGAAAACAAATGAAATAACACATCTGCTCACTCACCACTCTTGTCACCAACCCTTTGTCTCTTAATCTGAAATGAAGGGAAAAAACAACTCTAATGAGGAGCATAATCATACACAATGGATATTTAAAACAACTGTGAGCTTCCCTGCTCACACACCACACAATACACCAAAGGATATTCCAGCATCCCCCAGAACATCCAGTCCAACAGTACAGAAAACCCCACAACATACCAAACAGTATTCATTTAAAATTTAGCTAGTATCCTAAGAAAACTACCCCAACCCAATACAGAACAAAGAAAGGGAAATAATAACCAAAGAAATAGAAAGATCTCTGCAGTTAAGTAGTTCCAACGGAACTTAACATAACAGCTTATTCATTGTAAAATCTGATAAGCTGTGTGAAACACTTATAACTAACTTAATACTTGAAATATGTTTATTAACTATATTTATTAAATCAAAATTTTTTTATTACTTGTCTAATGAAATAAGCTATTTATGCTTTGAAGCAACTAATATATAATCAAATACACTAGTTATTTCTGAATACTTGTTAATTGGGAACCTAAAATCAATATATTTACTTATTACATTACATTATTAATAGTGTTAAGTTTTTTAGTAATATGCTTATTAAATCAAGTGATATAAGTTAAATATTTAACATGACATTTTCTAGTTGCTAAGTATTTTATCGTAGTAAAAATGCTTATAGATTTACAATAATAACTTAAATGTATTTACCTTATACAGGTGTGTAACCATGTTTCCTTCTGTTCCTTTACATTTAATTTGAAAAAGTCAGTCCCTATCTAAAACAACAACTGTCTTGATATATTAATGTTGAATAAAGTTATATTTTGCTTTAATTTAAAAGTCATTAGTCTTCTTTTTCTTCTCACTGACTTTCCATCCATTTCTCTCTGCTTGGCTCTTCAAGGAATTGTTACTCCATTCCATTTCCTCAATATGATCTAGAATTGTATTTGTTTGTAAAAATGCCATAGCAGTTTCTGGGCTTTCAAATGTTTTGATTTCATTCTGAAGAAATATTTTTAATTTAGCAAGAAATAACAAATGCACTTTAATCTGTCTTTCCTTTAGTTCTTTCATCAGTGGTAGAAGTCGTTTTCTTTTCAACATTACTGTTGTGGAGCAGTCATTATCAGATCTTATTATGTTGTCACTTATTTTAATTGGAGAATTAGCCCATGCTGTTTTTAATATCAATCTTTTGTACTGGCTAGAAAAGAGTTTAGCAATTATTGACCTCGATGGAGAATTATTTTTTGATAAAGGAACAACCAGGGACATATGTGCTCTTTCTATACTAGAGGACATGGATTCAGGTGAGTTTAATGTTTTTGCAAGTCAAGATGTAAGGAAGTTTACCATATTGTCACCTTCGACCTTTTCTGGCACACCATAAATTCGGATTTTATTTCTTCTTGATCTGTTTTCTAAGTCCTCAGTTTTGTTTAAAAGTAAAGTGTTTTGTTTCAGTAGAATAGATGTTATGTTCTCCCTCTGACATCTTTTCTTCTATATAATTCGGAGCTTCTTCTATTCCTAAGACCTGAGTTTTCTGCTGTTGTAATATGTCATGTAGTTGTTCCATTTGTTTTGTACATTTTTCCTTGAAGTTGCTTAGTTTATTATCCATTTTGTCCATTTTTATTGAAAGTTGTATCTTTGGAAGAAATGACTGCAGTTCTTTTATTATTGATAAGTCCTGTGAGTTAGCATTTATATGACTCATTTCAAAGTTGTAAGTATAAACCTTTCTGTTGAAATGTTGATAGGAAAAATGTTAATATATAAAGATTTTTAGACAGTGTCCTTCAATATGATGTTAAGATAAAAATCCCCCAAGAAGATAGTATTTAGGATGTCCTTTCCTGTCAGAAATATAATTAAAATAGCAGAGCAGAATTATGCTGCTTGCCTGTCACCATCTTGACCATACCACTATTATATTGCCTTCTCAGAGAAGATCTGTGCTTTACAAACAGAATATTAAGGGATACCTTATTACTTAAAATCAACTGCTTATATGAACACAAGAAGACACTGAGCCTCAATAAAAATTAATGTTGACAATCCAATTAGATGTAATAACTTGATATATTAAAGACTTCCATGCTGATGCATATACTCCTCCTTTAACTCATCTTCTCAATTAATACCTTCAAGAAGTAAATGGATGGCTGCAAGGGGAAACACAAGTTCAAAGATGTTAACCTGGATATCAAACTCTTTGATGACCAATAGGCCTTGAGCATGTTCAAACCTATGAACTTTTATTTGGCAAGAAATACTGGCTTTATTTTACTTCACCTACTACCCCAAAACAGCATAACTCAAGACATTAATAAAATCCCTTCTGCTTTTTTATTCTTTGCAATCTTTTATGTAGAGAATATATCCTGGAATTTTAAAATCATTATTGAGGATTTCAGTTTTTGGGGATTGTAGTGGAGTAAACAATGTCTTAAACTGGGAATGTTTATTAAGGTAAATAAAATATATTTTATGATGAAATGTGGTAGCAGTCTGGTGGTGCTTGATTTAAATTTGGTATGGTAGGCCAGGATTTGGACTGATATCATGTGTGCATAGAGTATCATAAGTGAAATGATAGGTCTGTGGTGAATTGTATTAGTATGGTAGGTTGTTTGGCTGACTTACCTTTGTTGTGATTGTGAAAGTGAGGATATAGTAAAATATGATTTTCTTACTTTGGTAGATACACACTGATCAAATTATAAATTATTGTCAACCACTGTCTTTAGATTTTTTTAATAATTATGTCAGTTTTTAGCATTTGAGCCATTCTTTTGTCAAGTCTTGTGATGTTACACTGAATGAAATTAAAGGTGAACTTATCACTGTTGTATCAATCATGTGTTTTTTTTGTAGCTCATATTAGGGGGCTTAAGAATCTTTTTTTTTTAAATATGTTGCCAAGATTGTAATTATAAGCATGTTTAGCTATCTGGAGCATATTTCCCACTCTGATAACTAAGATCAGTTATCTAGAATTAAATGGTTCTGGTACAGAATCCCATAGGACTCCACTGATAGCCATCATAGGGATAGAAAGAAAACCCTAACCCTGATGTGTTGTGTCTGGTTGCTTAACTAGTGTCTTATCCACTGAATTATGTGTTTATTGGGGTCTACTTCTATTTACTGAAAGGCCAAAATAAAGATGACCACAACGCCGGGGCGAAAATCACGAAACACGGAATCACAAATCAGGTAAGTATGCACAGGGCAAATGAATACTTGCCCAAACAACAGTAATGAGCAAGGCACCACCTAAAACCCATCTAGGTGGGAGGCTACACCCCCCCCCTGATGTGGGGCTTTGCCTACCCCCACCCCCCTAACTATATATACCAACTCCAGGATAATACTACAGTGGAGAAACGGCATAATCCTCCCATTGGACAAGTATTCACTTGGCCTCTGCATACTTGCCTGATTTGTGATTCCATGTTTCATGATTTTCGTCTCGGCATTGTGGTCGTAGATATTTTGGCCTTTCAGTAAATAGAATTAGACTTGTTTATTGACATTTACCTGTTTGGCTGTATCATGTCTTTCTTGGTCTGGAATAGTGTCAAGTGTGTAAATAATCTTATTATGACATATTATATCAACAAGCACTGTTTAATTAATAACACCAATTACCTATTCTAACTGATTTTTTTATTAAACAACATTAGTTTAATTTACCACTCTGATTGCAGAATGAACGTTCTCCAGCAGGGTGTTGATGAAAAATGAGTCCGCATATTAAGCTGTCGTGGAGCTTGGGCTATAATGAAGCTAATGGCCTCCATTATTTCACATTCACTAAACAGCTCTTTTGCTGTTTAACAAGTGAAAAATTAAAACAAATGGATAACAGAAATATAGAAAAGTGCTTGTGTGTGTATATTTATTTTTCTTTCTGTGTTTGTGAGTGTATGGATGCTTGTGTGCATGAAAGCAGAAGTGTGTGTGTGTTTGTGTGTGTGTGTTTGTGTGTGTGTGTTTGTGTGTGTGTGTGTGTGTGTGTGTGTGTGTGTGTGTGTGTGTGTGTGTGTGTGTGTGTGTGTTTGTGAGAGAGAGGATGGGATGTGGATGCAGCTCTTTTAAATAGGAGATATGCATATCTCTGAACCTCTTATCTCAATAAATCCAGATAAAGCCTAAAATAATTGGGTGACAAAGGCTCAAAAAAGGAGAGATTTTAAATACTGATCTTATAAAATTAGAACATTGCTATAATAATGTGATTTATGTTAACATGCATTTTCTGAAGTATACGGAGTCTATACCTCTCACCTGTTTCAGATTTTCAGGGCCACGCTTGATTTTGATTCAAATTTTTGCTCTCCCTTCCTTAATCCCTCCTAAAACTGGTGACTTCTGGAGAAAAGGTGGTGAATTACACTTAATAAACAATGACAATAAATAGTTACTGACTTTTTACTTCAGAAAATGTATATTAATTCCCATTTTCTTATTCTCTCAATATCTGAAGTTAATAGTACTAATATTTTAAAAAAGCTGCCGATTACTTCTGGATTTGTCCCTGATTTTGTTGAGACCTATGATAAAGACTGCAACTCAAATGTGACTCATTATTTAGTGACTTCGACCGCCGACAACTTGCCAGCATATACTACAGCAAGTTTGAAACATTAGGCAGAGGAACTATTTTACATCAAAATTACTAAAAAGATATATGTATAGTAATTATAAAAAACATACAAAACAATTTAGCAGACAGCCCATTTTCTAAGTGCGGTAATGCCCTCCAAGGTGTGTGTTATTGTGAAAATAACACCCTTCAGGGGTATAGAGGCCCTCTGCCTGTAGCACTGGGTCCCAGAACACCCCTAGGCAAGCGTTATTTACACAATAACACACACTCTTACCCACCAAGTGCTCCGGGTTGTGTGAAATGTTCCGCATTTACTATTACCCATTTAATATTACTCCGCAGTGAGCAGTCGTAGCTCCGCTTTGCATTTTTTGATTGGCTCATATACAAATTGGCATAATGGTATATGAGCCTCTCTGATAATCTCTCTAAACACAAAAGGAGCCAATGAGGAAGCATACAACATCATCAAATTCTTTGCCACCACAGTTTTCACCCCACTGGATTACCTTCAAAAAGGGTATTGCATGGTGCTGAAGAGTACTTGCCTTGCAATTTTAGATTAGTGGCCATGTGTTTTCAGTGAATGAGGAGTAAGATTTGTTTTGATCATTGCTGTGGATAAGGACAGCAAGCTGAAACAACCAGCTGGACCTTTGGGACTTTCAGTCAGTGCCATCAGCCGTGTATTGTAGCGGCCAGGTTACTGTACCCTTTGAACTGACCTGAGCCATAGACCTATTGTGGTCCTGATCATACTTTTCAAAAGAGCTGTGTAAGATTTTCTTTTCTAGTTTTCTTGACAAGTTTGAGCAAAGGGGGAAGATTGTGATGGACCACTGGGCTGCCGAGCAACTGCTGCTTTTGGGACTGTCTGCACACTGCTGTTACCGGATTTGGTAGTGTGGCGCGCACGTGATCGACTCTTCATGATTTTTTTTTATTCCTGACCCCAGAATAGTTTGTCAAAGGTAGAAAAAAAGGTGGTGGGATTATTATTGGAGAAAATAGGACAGTCAGTCTACCATGATGTAAGGTAAGTTATGTGCAAACAGAAAGGAAGTCAGTGAGCAATTCACTGTGCCAAACAATGTGTTCTGCTGAACATTTCTTACAGTACTTGTTCACATATGGGGAATTAACTATTTGAAAAGTATTATACAGTGGCCAGCAACTCCTTTTTTTTTTTTTTTAGCGGGGTGCTAACAGAAAGCATGTTTAAAAGTGCGGTGGGCATTGGGCCAACAGTAAGATGCTGTGAGTAAACAATAGAAATATTTTCATTGCTGGGGAAGGGGTGTAAATTTATTGATTGTTTGTAGAATGAGGTTTTGTAGATCACCTTTTTCATAATGTCTCTAAATATTTAATGTTTTCACTTTTTTGAAGGGAATCTGATTAACTCTATGAAATTAGCATTGCTATGATCATTGATGTTTGCCAAGACTGCTTATTTGTTCACCCTATTACTCCTACACCTATTAAAACTATCTGGGTTTCTTTATTTCAGTTGCCTCTTGCCTGTTCTGATATTTTAATAATTTCATATCGTTCAGCATGCAGGACACTGTAATCGTTAGGTCTACATATTTTATTTGGTAGTGGGTGATCCTGTCTGTGTGTGATCAGAATTTCGTTATTTTCAGTAATTCTTTGTATTTCCAGTGTTTCTGTAAGCCACCTGCATGTTGCTGGACCAATGTTTCTGTAAGCCACCTGCATGTTGCTGGACTTTTATTTCAAAAATGAGTATGAAAATTTCATTGAAGGAAAGAAGGAAAGGATATGCGAACAAAAAATGTACGAGTTTATATGAATGGATTCATTTATATGGCTTATATATGAATGGATTAATTATATGAATGGATTAATTTATATGGTTTATATATGAATGGATTAATTTATATGGCTTATATATGAATGGATTAATTTATATGGCTTATATATGAGTGGATATATGAATGGATTAATTTATATGGCTTATATATGAATGGATTAATTTATATGGCTTATATATGAATGGATTAATTTATATGGCTTATATATGAATGGATTAATTTATATGGCTTATATCATTTGAATAAAGCGTGTGTTTTTATTGAATTTTACAGGTATACAGCATTCGTTTTTGGCAGAAAGCCCGCTTTGACCAGGCCCCATGGAAATGGTACCTGCTTGCACTGTGCGAAAATAGGGTGTGCCTAATTTTTTACTGTTTGTCACACATTGCTAGGGTCTGTGTTCCACACTGGACTCTTAAGAGGTTGAGACCTATGCACACACTGTGTTGGGCATTATTGCTTGCTTAAGTACTTCCCAACTAGATTCTGGCCTTCACTCCCCCAGTACTCCTTCATAATCCATCCAAATCCTTCCTGATGTATGTAAAACTCTCTCTATGCATTTGCTGACACAAGTTCCTTACTGACCACAGTAGCAAAGATGGACTACACACCAGCACTATGACCTACATGCCTTCTCATTTCAGCCTGATCCCTTCTCCCTGATTACCTCACGTTCAAGTCCAGCCTGGCTACTCCTGTCCTTTTCTCAAAAAAGCCAAACAGTTGCAGAACAAAGCTTAGTTCGTAAAACCAAGACTGGATGTAGTACGAAACCAACCAAACAACATTGATACTGAACAAGTGTTTAATAATACAAAGCTGTTGGTAATGGAGACACACCCACAAGCGATAAGGAATTCTTCATTTACTGAGGTGTTTTTTTTAACAGAACAAATGATCGTACGTCCAAATTACCAGAACAGGTTGTGGTGAAGACATGAGAACATTCCAGAGGCCGTTCAACACAAAGGAAAAGAGGAAGAAGTCAAAGCGATTTCAGACTTCAAAAATAATTTCTTTAAAAGGTACTGTTAACATCACTTTTGTTATCAATCTAAGACAGAGCTTACAATATCTGATCTAACATTGTTAAATAAGGGACTGAAATTCATTCCTTGTGCTGTGGATGGTTTAAGTTCTATATTAATGGATTTGAAGCTTTTTGCTCATAATTTGGACTTAGAGCTCATATTTAAACAACAAGGAACGTTGCATAATAATGTATGTAAACACTCTAGTGTCTTTACACCAGCCACCCTGTTGTTGTTGCCTTTTCTACTATCTGTGAAAGACAGATTAGAGAAATATATAACAAATGTTCTTTTAGAAAGATGTTCAACTTAACTATTGATGAATGTACTTCCTTAAATGAACTGATACAGGATGATAGTATAGTTATAAAAGAAGCTGATAGAAATGGAGCTGTTATTATTATGGACACGCAAATGTATTTTAACAGCATGTCTTTATTTTTAGGTGATGCTAGTACTTTTAAATGTGTAAGTAGTAATGATGTTTATAAGTTTGTGAGTGTTATTAACAGAATGATATATGACTTACAGCTGATGAATGAAATTAGCATAGAGCTTTATCAATATTTTACTGTAGCACATCCCAGACTACCTGTTTTATATGGCCTAGCAAAGGTCCACAAAAGCTTAGAATTCCCCCACGAGACCTGTTGTATCTGGGAGGGGTTGGGCCACTGAGCCCATTTCAATTTATTTACAGAATGTATTGTCTAAGCAACTTTCATATGTAAAAAGCAATATACAGGATACTGCTGAATTTTCGAGAAGTTTCTCTGGTTGGTTTAACACATATAAATCTCTTGGTACTACAAATACGTTTCTAATGGTGACTCTTGACATTCAGTCACTTTTTACTGTTATACCGAATAGTTACGGCATTGATGCCATAAGGAACTGCTGGTCAAAAATGGGCGATACTCTGGTCGATTCAGTGAAACTATATGTGAACTACTCCAGTTAGTACTAGATATTAATTATTTTGTTTTTAATGCTAGACAGGGGTCCAGGGAAGTAAATAGTGTGGGAAGATATAGACAGGGAATTGTTATGGCTAGGCTTGTATAGGCCCTAGGGCTGATAGCCAAGCACCAACCTATGAGCTAAGAATTTATCATCAAATATCTGGTATAGCAATGGGTACTCTCATTACGAATACATATACCAATCTAGTACTGGATAAATGGGAGACTGAATTTATACATCATGGCCCACAGCAATATTCTCAGAATATTAGTTGCTTTAAAAGATATGTGGATGATTTGTTTTTTGTTTGGCATGGTAGTAGGGATGAACTAGATGTGTTTTTAAACCATTTAAACAACATCACTGAATTTTTACATTTTTCTTTGACATGTTCAAATAACTAGCATTAACTTTTTGGATGTGAGAATTTTGTTTGATGGTACTGAAATTCAAACTACTGTTTATAAAAACCTACACATATGAATCCCGGTGAAGAATTATTAATAATAACTGGTGTATATTAACATCTCTCCCTGAATTATGTCCCATAGTTGGCATGAAACCCAGTTTCTCATACAGAAACTGTCAGAGTTTAAAGCAGAAGTTATGTTATAAAGACGTGTGTCAAGAAGGGGGGTAACAGCAGCTAAATCAGGTACCTTTCCTTGCTACAATTGTAGCTGTTGTGAAGTCATTAATAAAAATAATACTTTTTAACACCCAATAACCAGGAAGAATTATATATTTTCTGGCTTAGCAACATGTGTTACAATGAATATAATATACCTGGCTACCTGTAATAGATGTCAGGCATTTTATGTTGGGAAATCTACCAGAAAACTGAAGGAAAGAATAACCGAGCACCATTCAGAAATAATAATTATTGATACTAATTCCTTGGCTAAGCATATCAGTACATATGGAAAGGCACATAAATTCTCTTTTAGGGTGATAGAGTCTGTAAGGATATAAGAGAGGGAGATCTTAACAATAAGCTTGAGATGAAGGAATATCAATGGATAATACACCTTTGTGCTGATGTATTACCAGGTTTAAACCAGACTGTTTCTTTAAAACCTGTACTAAGGTATAAGCAAATGTGTTTGAAATAGAGTTCTGTGCTTCGGCAACTATTTTAACTAGGATTGATTGTTTAATTGAATAATGAATGGCTGTGTGATTTTTGATAGTATATAAAATGGTTAGTATGTGTTAGTATTTTATACACTGATGAAGTGTTTGCTTGAGCTGAAAGCTTTGTTTTATTAAACACTTGTTCAGAATCAGCGTTGCTTGGCTGGTTTCATACAACATCCTGTCCTTTTCCCACATCGCCACATTTGCTGTGACCATGTTTTCCTTCCCCAGGCAAATCTTGGTGAGACATCAATTTCATTTCTGTTTATATCCATCTTATTTATCTGGTTATCTGGTTAGCAAACAAATTAAATAAACACATAAAACATTGCCACATGGAACAAAAGTCTTATGTTGGATAAGTTGATTTGTTAGAGATCAAGATAACAGCAAAGAAGTAAAATGACCGAATGGTTGAACAAGCCTGACTGATTTTGCATTAATGATTCACACTAAATACAATTAAAATTTGTAGCATTTGTCCTGCAAGTCAGTCATTAAAATATTGTAAGGATAATTTAGTAACAAGACTGAAAGTATGTAAATGTTTGCCATATTAAGTTTAGCTTTTAAAAGATGTTAGATTAATGATGTACAAATTTGCCTGGGATATCTAAAACAAGCTGGCTTTGCTGCTCTTCTCTTACACATTTCTGCACAAATTATCATTTTTACAATTGAAGAATGGGCAATATTCCATGCTAGGTGTTTGCTTCTCTGTGCCATTAACGATTTCTAGTTACTTTTACTCTGTATGTTTTTCTCTTCTGTTTACTTTTACTCTGTATGTTTTTCTCTCCTCTTTAACATAACAGGGCATGCATTATTTTCCCATCATAACTTTAGAAGGGATTTTTGAATGGGTGATTTGTAACATATGAATCTTGTTATGAAATCAGATTGGGCTAAATCATTCTGTGAAAGCATAGCAGAAACACGATTAAAGTAAATTGCTTTTGTATCTTCCCCCAACAAGTTACATACCAATGTCTCTTGGGTAAGAGAAATGCTCAGAGTGCATGTGTATGGAGTACAGTAACCCTGTGTGCTTATTTACTGAATGACATTACTTCTTTGTAGTATTATGAATTAACAAAGCTTTTAACATTCACATGTTAAGGTCTACAATTGTGTGGTTTGGTTAAAAGCTATTTAAAATGTCTCAGGGCACAGATTTATTTAAAGTTTGTGTGGTTTAAATTATCAGGTATGCCGTACTATACACAAATTACAGTTTTCAAGGGCAACATGAAAGCAGCATTACACAAGTGTACATGGAGATAGCTAGATTCAAACCCACATCATGAGCAGCAATACACAAGTGTACATGGAGATAGCTAGAATCAAACCCACATCATGAGCAGCGATACACAAGTGTACATGGAGATAGCTAGAATCAAACCCACATCATGAGCAGCGATACACAAGTGTACATGGAGATAGCTAGAATCAAACCCACATCATGAGCAGTGAGACACAAGTGTACATAAAGATAGCTAGAATCAAACCCACATCAATAAGTTACAAGTTATTTGCAGCTAAATACCCCAAACACAAAATTAACAATGTTGTCTTCAGAAAAAATAGAACAAAAGTATTTTTAATGAAGGAGTCTATTAAATGCATACCTCTCAACCTCTTAGCACAAGAAATCTGGAAAAAGTCAAAAATAATGGGGGGACAGAGGCCCAAAAATAGGGACAGATTTTAAATATTGCTCTTGTAAACATAGAACGTTGCTAGAATTATGTTTTGCATCTGTATACATTTTCTGAAGGGTAAGAAGTCTAAAACTTAAATGTTTGTCATTATTTAGTGACTTCAATTCCCAATGATTTTCCAGAGAACCACAAATTTTGTAAGGAATAGACCAAAAATGTGAGGCGAAAATGTGGGCATTCTACAAAAATCTGGACAGTTTAAAGGTATGATTAAATATCACTGAACCAGTATTTTTTACTGAGCAGACTATAAAGCATGAGTACATTTCTTCTTATCTGTCAGCAGTTGCTATATTCATAGTAAATGCATAATTCTGATTTTTTTTCTAAAACTGTGCATGAAAACTATACTGATTGTAGTTGCACTTCTAGGTATAGATGAAGAATCTTTGTTTTACTTACTGATGGTATTTTCCTCTCAAATTTCCTCTGTGTTGTGTGCTTTAAACCCCCACCCAGTGCTTCTCTGAATAACCGAGTTTGCCTAGTCAGAGACATGCTCATAGCTTTTTGTATTACGCAGGTGTATCCGACACTCTATGCCATTTGGCTGCAGCTCCTCTGATTCTAGTTTTCACCTCTTCATTCAGAATTCCCTTCTCATCATCCACGCCTCCCAGATACTTGAAGTTGCAAATCTGTTCCACTATCTTAACTTCTATCTCAGTTCTCAGCTTCTTCTCATTTCCCCAGTGTGCTGCCATTACCACTATCCTATCTGTACTTAGTTTCATCCCATGTGCCTTCAGCTTTGCATTCCATTCCCCTTTTCTTTGCTGATGTTGTAGCTCAGAGTCTGCCTGTACTGCCACATCGTCTGCTTACAGCAGCTTTGTTGATCCATCCCCTCCAACCTGTTTGCTAATGTAGTCCATCACCAGTATGAACAGCAATTGGATCAGAGCTGAGCCCTGATGCACACCCACTCCCACTGGGAACCCCTCTGTGAGACCAAACAATGTTCGTATTTGAGTCATTAGGTCGTTGTACATAGCCTACACTAATTCTACCAATATTTCTAGAACTTTAAACTGAAGTAGAACTGCCCAAATCAGCTTTCTTGGGACCTTGTCATATGCTTCTCTAAGTCTAGGGATGTCCAGTTGGACTCTTTCCTCATCACTAGCTTCTTTTCAATTATCTGTCTCAATGTAAACTTTGGGTCAGTTGTACTGTTTCCTGATATGAATCCGAACCTCATCTCCAATCTTATTTTCTACTACTCTACAAATCCATGTAACAATCACTCTTTGGAGAACTTTCATGCAGTGTGACAGGAGTTTGATACCTCTGTACCACCCACAGTTGTGAATGTCCCCTTCATTCTTGTACACTGGCACTAATATGCTTATTCTCCGGTCATCTGTGATGTCTTTCTCTCCATACTACTACAAGTACCCTCAGGAGCCATTTCTCCCCACCTCACTCAGCATCTTTATCATATCTGCTGTGACCTTATCTGAACCTGCTGCTTTCTCTGATTTCATTTTCCTTAGTGCTGTTCTTACTTTTTCTGTGGTGGGCTCCTCTTCTGCTCTCATTGTAGGCTGTGTCTGGGGCAGTACAGCTTCTGTGGGCTTTTCTTCATTCAGAAGCTGCTGGAAGTACTCTTTCCGTCTGATGTCCTGTGGACTGGTGAACAGGTTGTTGTCAGTATCCCTTATGAAAGATGTCTGACTATCTTCTTTATCTTTCTGTCTTTGCCTTGCAACGTGATACAGTTTCTTTATGTCGCCTACTGAGTCACTTTCCAGAAGCTGGTAGAGTGCCTCTGATGCCATGTTCTTTGTTATTACAGCTTCTTTCTTAGCCTCTTTGTTAGATGACCCATATTCCTTCCTAGCCTGGTTTGGCTTCTGTATCTCCCACTTTTTCCACACTCCTTTTTTTATGGCTTCCTAGACGTCTGCATCCCCCCACCAGCTTTCCTTATGTTTCCATACCTACCTTGGCCACATATGTGTTCTGTAGGCCACAGACATGCTCTTTTGAGGCGCTGCCATTCTTCTTTAACTTGTTTCCTCCTCTTCTTGGGGTGCAAGAGCCTTGAGTAATTCTTTGAACTGTTGTGCTTTCTCTCCAGTCAACTTCCAGGTCTTCAACTTGGTGTCTGGTAATATTAGAGCCTTCTCTGACCACTGTTTGCCGCTGATTGTTTCAACTAGTGGTTTATTCTGTGGGCTGACTATTTCAATGTGGATTACTTTAAAACCACTGATTCTTTGCCAATGCCCAGGTCTACATGAGTTGCATGTTGGACACTCTTGTAATTAAATTTAGTTATCAGGCAATGCTGGAATCACTGTCTCTGTACTCTGTGTCATATGCTCTGGAGGAGCTCTTTCTGTGCCCTCGTGGACCCCATTATCAGAGACCACCTCTTCCTTGATATATCAGATAGTGGAATCAACAATATAACAATATATTTCAAGTTACATCAGGTAATAAACACAACTAAATGGAGAGATAGGCTCATTATCCAGTGCCTCCCACATGACTCTGTGGCATGTCAGCCTTCAGACATAGCTCAGACAAATGAATCTGCACCCCAAAATGCATTCTGGGACTTATGGGCCTTATGCTCCTTGAAACAATTGGTAGAGCTTGAAGGTGGTTATTGGTAGGGCATGTGTGGCCTCTGTGTGAATAGCCTTGTATTTCCTAAGATTCCTATGATTTTAATGCTTCCATAAAAAGTACATCTTGTATGTATGCTATTTCTTATGAGTAACTTAAGCAGTGGTTTGTCCTAATTTATTAATTCTTCAGAGGGACTAATTTCTTTATTCTTCTTATTTTTAATTAACTAATGTCAGAATTATATACTTTTTGGCTATCACTTGCAAACTGACTAAACACATCTTGTCATAGTTAATCCTGTGGCTTATCAGTTTAGTTCCTTACATCAGACCTCCTCGGTACATATGGATCCCTATATGTATGCCTTAGGTCCAAAAGTATAATTGAAAAAGGTGATTACAGATGCAACATATGAGAAAAGGCTTTCCTTGTAAACAATGTACATACAAAGCTTGAGCTAAAACTACAAGTAAAAGGTATACTGGAATGTAACACATGGAACAGCACCAGATGAAGCAGATATAACTGTGTGAACTAATGGGAATTTTGGGAATGGGGGGGTGAACAAAGCAAAATAAATGGCCACACTCCCTGCTGCTTCTTTGTTCTTGCCTGGAACTGGAATTTATGGCTTTATACAAAAATCCTCTCATGCTTCAACCTGTTCATAGGTTCTACATACTACGCTAATGACTGCCAGGACCTTTATAGGCCTGGCTGTGCAATCCAACCCACTTGTGTCACTATGTACATGGGCATTTATACATTCATAGATTAGTACTAGGCTAACTGCCCATGTGGGCTATTATAAGACTGGCCAATTACCCCATGTCAGAATCAAACCCTGCACTTTGTGTTTATAAGGTAAACACTTTAACCATTATGCCAACCTCCTATTTATTTGAGGTATGTTAGTTAGAAAGTTTCTAGAGATTATGTGGGTGGGTATGTTGGTTTGGGCATTACTATCTGCCTCTGTCTATCAGAGACATGAGGATTAGACCCGGGGTGAATTTCCAATTTTCCATCCATTGGTTTAGGTTACGTTTAAATAGGAATAGGGATGGACTCTGCTTCACATGGATGGTGAGCTTGTGCCAGAGCATGAGGATCCTCTTAGACACATATCTGTCTCACCAAGATGTCTTATTTATGTCACAAGCAGAATTTAATCCTTGGATTTAGTGGTTCTGATGCTGTTCATTTTGAGGATGCTCAAAAGGTCCATTCGAGCTGGATAGCTTGATCCAATGATGAGCCATCAGTTAGAGACATTATCCACAAAACTTCAGTCAACAGACTTTAAAACATCTAACAACTCTCCCTATCAAGAAACATTTTTATATCTTTCCTACATTTTTACCCTGAGGATTCCTCACCAAGTTTTGGAGTCTGTTTTCTAATCTGACCTTAAGGTCAGAATGCCATTGTTCTTGAAACTATCGTTTATCCCATACAGAACGATACAATATTAAAAAAACCCAAACAAACAAAAAGCTATTTTATCCCAACCCAAACAATATATATACCATTTAACTACACTATCTGAGTATACCTTTAAATATATTCTTACATTCTTAATGTCACAGTGGTGGCTTTTTGACTCTATAGATGGCAGTTTAAAAAGAAATATACACCAGCCAAAACTATGTTGTTTGGTACGTCTAGGTTCCTGCTGCTGTTTCCTTTTCTTTACCAGTTAGACCCTTTTAATGTCCCATTCATACAAGCTCCTATATTCAGATGCCTCAGGCAACAGTTATAGCCCTTCTTCACCACAGCTGAGCAAACTAATAACATCTGCTCATCTGGATGGGCATACCCATCCTGGGGGGAGGACTCGGTACGCATGCATGGAGCACACTAGAGCAGCTTGAGTTCCCTGGTGCAGACTGGGGAAACAATTGGGAAGTACTTCCCAAAGATGGACAGAGCATTCTGCTTGTATCAGCCCCTTGCAGAAGTGAGGGGTGGTTCAGTGCTGACACCCATTGTATGTCTCACCCATGGGGTTTAATTGGCAGCTTGCATGGCTAGTGGAAATTAGGACGAAAACACTCATTGGCAGCAGTAGGATGCTGTCCCAAGGTCCTCAGTCTCCTCACTGGCCCTGGACATAGGTCAGGGGTACCAGGAGGAACCTAAGTTAAAGAAAGGAACTGGAGGCAGCTAATGGGCAGCTCCAGGGAGTCAAACAAGACTGTAAAATAATATGTTAATTGATATCTACCTTACTGAAAACCTGCAATGCATTTAGTCTATTTATTCTTTTGCTGCATTTTGCTTTTCCATATATGTATGTTCTGACTGAATCCTACACAAAAATGTACCAATTCATTTTCTTTCATTCTTAAAAGAGCACTGCAGTGTCCCTTTGTTAAAGGCCAAGTATCTACCAGTTTGATCTAAGGTTCATGTGTGTCTAGTAATCATAGGGCTTAAAAACAGGGGTTAAAGCTTTCAAAACAGTGAGTATCCATTTTATATAAAGAAGGACAGACAATCAGTTCATGTCAAGTTAGCACATCTGATAGCATTTTGAAATGGAGTAGCTAGGTAGAATTTACATACAGAGGGTTGTAATACCAAATGTGTTAGTAACATTTTAGATTATGCAAAAGTGAGAAGAGTAAGAATGTTAAAGGGCTATTGGAAAGAGATTTGAAAATGGTAACCACAAGTGAAAAGAAGGAGATATAGTTTCTTGTGGATTTGGTAAATATTGCAGATAGATCTGAAAACAAAAGACTTAGGGCAGGATTCACGAAGCCTCCGTGTAAGAGTTATAACTCATACACGGAGGCTGCAGTTAAACGGAGTGATGTCAGCATGCTCTGCATATTCATGAGAGCATGCTGAATCACACCTAAGGCTAACACGGTCCGTGTAAGACAGTAGGGGGCATGTCCGTAGGTCGAGCCCTGTAAGCAGACATGCCCCCAGAAGAGTAAAAGTGCCCAAAGTAAACACCCACGCCAGAGTCCATGGAAATGTGAATAAACACAACACAACACATGTCCCCACAGACTACGAACATAAAATGTACAAATGAACATCACATAATTTTTTTTTTAAATTGTAAAGATGTTTAACCGTGAGTGCGCTCGTTTGCGTGGGCGTGCCCGTAGCGCAGCTACAGTTAGCAGTCAGTGGGAAAGCATATAAGAACTAAATATGCAAAGTAAGCCAAGAAGCAATAGCATAGTGGTAGAGATGTTGGCTGAAGAGCAGGCATTCATGGTTCGAGCCCCCACAACACCAATTTTTATTTTTAGCAAAATAAGCACGAAACAAGTCCCTGACAAATATGTACACATAAAATCACATTTTATGTAAAATGTAATGAAATAGCCCATTTATATTGAAGAAATGTGAGGTAACAAAACAATAAAAAATGCCAGATGTGCCCACAGTTGAGCTACAGTTTAACAGGGTGAGTGCATCTGCCTGTAGGTGAGCAGTGGTTTAACTGGTGCAAAATGAGTGCCCGTAGCTGAGTAGTGGTTTAACATGCTAAATCTATGTGCCCCTAACTGAGCTGAGCATAATATGTGTGCTGATAGCCAAATGAGGCTTAAACCAGCGTACCCCGTTTGCGCGGAGCTGCGCACCACGCAAACAAGCTAACCGACGGGCAATGTTGAGCAAGCCGTATCAAAACTGCCTTTACACAGACACACCCCTCAGCTTGTCTAGACAGTCATAAAAAATAAAAAGTAGTGGCCAGGTTCAAACCCAGGATACTATACACCATAGTCAAGGTACTGAACCACTAAGCCATGACAGCAGTACCTATAAATGCAATAATAGCTAATATATAGGAATGAATACAAACTGGAGCATGACAATGCAGGTTTACTGAAGTTGATACAATTCCAAAATGGCCAATCACAGATATGTGCGAGAAAAACGGATTATATAAGCCCCATAGATGGGAATACACAGCATAAACGATTGTAGAACTGAACTGCAGCCAGAATGACAGGAGTAGGAGAGGGTAGTTGCTTTCGAGCACAGAGGTGGGGCATTGAGGAGTCCAGGTACATGGTCTGGCTCCTAGTCCACAATCATGAGGCCCAACTCATGCAGGGCCAGGTCCTGTGGGGAGCATACAGGGCTGAGGCGTGGGACCGGTTGGCTCATGATCTCACCAGTGCCACAGGGATTCCAAGGACTGGTGAGCAGGTCCGTCACCACCATGTGGACCTGAAGAGACGCAAGCAGGACCAATTGAACCTTTGGATCCAGGAGGCCCGGCAAATGCCCAACGCCCCACTACTGAGTAAGTTACATTTAATTATGTATGTAAGAAATTAAACTAGCTGATATTATGGAGATGTGTATTCCAATATTACTTCATTTATATTACAGCTGCAGGTGTCCGTTCTGCGAACCGCAGAGCCTATGGCGATAGGCTGGTGCGGTTGTGCCACCAGGCAGGTCAGTAATCCACTACCAGTAACTGTAAAGAAATATAAAAGTATGACAGTCAGCAAAAGAGTGCAGTGTAGTCACTAAGGAATAAAATGTGCAAGTAACAGTGTGAAAGTGTTTGCAAGTATTGCTTGATTATAAAAGTGTGTTGCAGCCTGTAAGCCAAACAGAAAAATGAAAATGTCTGACATAAATTCTGAAATAAAAATGCCCCACCTGTAAGAAAATAGTACACAACCTGCAGCAGGCTGAAAAGTATAGCTGCAGAAGATGATGAAATCACATGTGTGAAATATATCCCTGTTGAAATACTGAAACATGACAGAAGTGAGACTGCTGGAAAGGATTGTAATAACTACAGGTAAAACATGTCAATAAAGCCTAGAAGTAAGTACCATCCTGAATAGTAAAATGAAAACAAGTGAGAGAGTGTGAGAAAGTGTCATGAATCCAGCAATACAGTAGTAATAACCCCTGAATAAAGTATACTGCAGTCAGTACAGAATGAAATGCATGTGAGAATCAAAACCAAACAGCGAAATCTGTTCAAAGTGTTGCTGCATCTGGAATGTGTATCCCAAAATCTGGATATGTTGCTCTCAGTCTGCAATATGCAGATAGTATGATTGTCTGATATACCAAACATCCACACTTGTCTACAGCTATATAAAGCAAATGTAGCAGGATGATGTAGCTGAACAAAGCTAGATATGAATGTGTATGAAGAACAATAAAATGTATATTGATGTTGCAGTAACAGTCCTATCACCAAGTTGAAATAGTTATCATATAGGAAACTGTAGTTAGAACAGTAGTGTGTATATATGTGCAGCTATTAGAAATGTACAGCATATGTATTGGTATTTGAAGGTGTTAATATTATTTTCTTCACCCCACCCTATAACCACATATAACCCATTCCATGTGAAAATGGTATGTGCAATCACAATTAACACCCCTGGACATTTGTCCTGTTGGGTCATATATATTTGCATGTCCGTTGATGCATCTGCCCTGTTCATACATCCAAACCTGATGGCCTGTTGCCATCAATCAACCCCTCATGTTGTTGGACTGTGTATTGCTGTTCAAATTATGCATGTGTTATGCTCGCTGTTCAATGGTGTGAATATCTGGGTGTTTGGTTAATGGGAATACTAATGCATGCTGTTACAACTAATTGTGAATGGTATTATATGTCACTAACCCAAACTGTCATGACATAATGCAAAACATAGGATGACAGGGAAGGCAGGTTCCAGTGGACCCACCTCTCCCACCTCAGCTGGCGAGTGCACCTGGCACTAGTGCCCAGTCTGGACCCTCCTCCGGTGGCCCTGTGCCACCTGCGGGTGGAAGCGCTGCAGGGGATGGGGCTTGCCCCCCCCTCTGCAAGTGTGGCCAGAGGAGAACCACCACTCACCCTCCGTAGCATCCGGACTGTGGTGCGTAGGGAGATTCGGGACTCTGTTCTCGAGCCCCTACACCAGCTTGAGACATGGGTGGCACAACTTACGGGCATGCCTGTTGCCCGGCCTACACAGCCCCCAGCACAGCCCCGTCCTGGGCAGTGAAGGAACAGTGGCAACTGCCTATGGGTGGGGATATCAGTTCCACTGTTGCCATCTGTGGGCTCATGGGCTCTGGATATCCAAACCTCAGTCCCCGTCAATTGTGTAACCCCCACACGTGTCATACACGCCCTGTATGCGTCTTGTTTGTCTTGTCTGTTTACCTACCCAACCTACCTCCCCAGCTGTACCGACTTCCTTCACCTGACATACCACTCTCACCTGAAAAAAAAAAAAAAAGGGCACTCTGTACCCACAAAAAAATTACGCCCCATACATAGCTGCCCATTCAGCACACATGTCTGCTGGACATGGAAACTATCAATTACAATTGGCTGTACAACAAGTATTATTGTTGTCCTGACACCTCTCTCAGGGGTGGAAGGTTTCAAATGTCACACCAAATTACATACATATGCACAGCTGTTGCTGATGAAGAAATGGGCATCTATGGGCCTTACCTACATCCCTCCTGCAAATCCCAAGCTTGTTTCCCTACTGTCTTACCCTCTTTGTGACCCCTTTTTCACCACTTTCCTGTTTCCCCATTTTCATTTCTTTCAAAGAAAATAGCGCGGGTGTGCACCAGAGTAAGCACTGTTAAGCAGTTGTAAGCGGGTGTGCGTGGAGCTAACCACCAGTGCGCATGCGTGAGCTCCGCGCAAACCAGCGCTAACCCGGTTACAACTGCTTAAAAGTGCCTTAGTCACTTTGATTGACAGGTCCTGTACTCAGTTCAAAAGCAAAATAAAATCCCACTGTCAGTCCCGAACCCAGGACCTTGGAAACAGTAGTCTGTATGACCTACCACTAAGCCATGACTCTTATACAAGAACATTGTGCTAAAATAAATATAACATGTAATAGTAGGGATGAATGTAAAGGGAATATAGGATGTGTAGTACCCAAAGCATGTCATGTAGAATTACTGTCAAAACTACTGGATTCCCATAATAGTAGTGTGTGAACAGAAACAGCCATGCTAGTTGGTAGCTTGTAGGTAATAATGTCAGTTAATGTACATATATAAATGTATGTATATGTACATATATATATATATAAATATATATATATATATATATATATATATATATATATATATATAGTTGTAGGTGTCATTGTGCATACACACTTACTACAGGGAACAGGAGAGAGGAATGGAGAAATGTGAATCTACAACACAGCCTGAATCATGAGAGAGATACTAACCTTTACACTCACAGAACAGTGTCCACAGCATACCAGCATGGTCCCCGCCCTTACAATCTGAAAGGGCAACACCTATCTCACATACCCTTTTATAGCACTGTCCTGAAATCACAGTGAGAACTGCAATCAGTACACAACTGGCTGTATGCAATTAGCAAATGCTGGCTTACAAACTGATTATGGCCTATAAACTCCTTTATAATCTGGACAATACTCCTGCACTTCAAATATTATCACCCCCTATAACAATCCTAGACCGCTTCGATCCTCTAACAAACTACTAATTCAGACTAGCAAAATTAATAACACAGCCGGTGATTCTCTCTTTGCAAACTCTGTAAGTAGATCCTGGAACTCACTTCCAGCTGATATTACCTTACTTTCCACCTTAGGTCAATTTAACACTAGACTCAAACAACATTTGTCACTTAACTGGCTATGTCAATGTATCAAGCCTGGCTAACTCGAATGTGTAAAATCTGTTAACCAGTTTACTGTGTAATTTAATTTAATCCTGACTTGTGCTCAGGACTAACTTTAACCTGTGGAACATGTTTAACTTGCTTACTTATGTAATCTCTGTAAATAATCTGTTTGTAATATGTAATGCTGGTATTATGTAATGCTGTATCTGCTTACCCTTGGAGCTTTTCTCCCCGGGCCTCCGCTGAAAATGGACATGCATCCAGTCGGACTATCCCGGTCAACAAATGTAAGATAAATAAATAAATAAATAAATAAATAAATAAACAATATTACAGTGACTACAATACAAGTCAGACATTGACACACACTGACAGCATGCTGAACACACTGGGGCATATGTGGGGACTCAGAATAGCATCCTGCCTGAGCATCACACACCTCCGCAGCTGGCACACAGGCATATGTTCCGTCGGAACAGAGCACATGCCATGCATGGCACACACATCCCATGTGCCACACACTCACAGCCTGTAGGGCTACACAACACACCTGCTACAGATGTGTCAGGTACCTGTCTTGGGTGCTGCACTGGGGTCCCACTCAACAGGCTGTATCTGGTGAAGGTCACACTGATATGCCTCAGGGCACTATGGTCCACCACAGAACACATGCATACAGGTCAGTCAGAGGCATGGACACATATGACTCACTCATTGACCATGCCAGTATGGCTGACCTGAGACATACCTCCCTGGACTACATGATAGGGAACATAGAATGGATCTCTCAGCATGTGGCACAGGCATGTATGAGCCTGATCTTGGTTGCCAACATACCCTCACCAGGTATGCTACCACTATATGTGGGAAGGGTGTTGTATGTCTACATTATGCTCAGTCTCCAATGTCATTCATAGGGTATCCACTGGCTGTCAACGTGTGCTTACATGATAGGGAAGCCACAGTGATGTGCAAGGGTCATCTTGCACGTGACACCCATGGCCCGATGTATATTGGCAAAGCTCCTTGATACACACATACTGCCTTATGCTGCAGGACACGGTTTACATAGCCACCTCCGCGGGTATCACACAGGTTAGGACACTAACAGTGCTGCTACACAACAACAGCAGTGTAACATGCAAGATGCATGCACTGGACACTGTCCTCAGCACGGTGAACTGCAATGTCTGTGCAGTACCAGAGTCCTGATTCATGGCTCACAGGTGTTACCCATCACTGACAGGTTATGCCCCATACCATGCCTGTCGTCCCCTACACATGTAACACACATGGACAGGGGGTGGTATCCCAAGGCACCACAGATACACACACCTCCAGGTTGTTGGCACAGCACAAAGCATCAGGGCCTAATCATGTGCAGCTAACAGTGTGTCGGACTGCCATCTGGTTCATAGCCTGGCACACACAACCCTCCCATACACAGGAAGACCACCTATCCTCCATAACAACACTGGCAATATGACAGTCTCAAGAACTGTCTTTATATGGCTGGACTGCATCCAGCCAAACATTGTGCATGAGCATTACTGTAGCTACAACACACTAGTTGAAGGGTTCACAGCATGTGGTCACTGAATTGCAGTGGAATGACATGTTACCACTACCACAACAGGTGGGAACATGCAGCACCTGTACATCGACTACATGTACACTATATGGCCCAGACCAGATGTGTATCCCCTGCTGTAGGTATTTTACCATATACACCCACACTGTATAGACACATACCACGTGCGGCCCCTGCACAGTAAGACACAGTCATATTGGTATACATTGCAAATACCATTTATCCACTCGTGGCATGTGTCAGACATGGTAACTACTGCAGGTCACAGGTATTTATGTGTATGTGTCACACACATACATCATGTGTGCAATGCCATTGCTGGTTTAGGCAATGGCATGCATTGTTATGTACAAAGACCCACACAAGGTCATAATGTGTGACACAACCACACGTGGCAGTTGTGGGTTACCAAAACATACCTATCTGTACTCTGACAATGGTAATAGACACAGTAGCAGAGCGCACTATTGGCATTACTAGCCAACTAGCCCTGTTTGGCTGTGCTGATAGTGTGGTGACATCCCCTGTGTTTACTGGGGGAATATGCAGCATCTGGTGTATTGTAGTATTTGCCAAAAGGATCTGTTCTCTCACACTTGCATTTACACACACCCTACTACCCCCACACACACTTGCCATTTGCAGGATTCATACCCCTACCTAACTAGGTCACGACATGTGAGAGAGATGCATTAGCAAAGCGCACTATTCGGATTACTAGATAGTTATTTTTCTCTGGCTGTACTTATAGGGTGCTGACATCATCAGTATTTTGAAAGGGTAATGTGCATCAGGTAGTGTGATCTCCTGATTGCCAAAACTAACATGTTTTTCATACGGAAATGCACACACACAAACTCCCCACATCCAAACACACACACACACACACACTTGCAGGTTTCAAACCCCTACCTAAATATGTTATGGCACTTGAGAGTGATGCTGTAGCAGGTTGCGCTATTCTGAGTACTGGCAGATGTCTCTTCTCCAGCTGTATGTATAGGGTGCTGTCATCATCACTGTTTGGAAAGGGTAATGTGCATCATGTAGTGTGATCCCCTGATTTCAAAAAAGCACATGTTTTTCATACAGAATTGCACACACACAGAGTCCCCACATCCAAACACACACACATGCCATTTACAGGTTTCAAACTCCTACCTAACTATATTATGACACTCGGGAGAGATGCATTAGCAGAGTGCGCTATTCGAATTACTGGGAGGTTTCCTTCTCCTGCTGTACTTATAGGGTGCTGACATCATCAGTGTTTAGAAAGGGGAATGTGCATCCTGTCATGTGTTCTCCTAGTTGCCAAAAGGGATATTTCCTTCATACAGACTTGCACACACACTAGCCCCTCCACACACACTGAGCATTTGCAGGATTCAAACCCTACCTAACTATGTTCTGACACTCAAGATGGACGCATTAGCAGAGTGCGCTATTCGCATTACTGGGAGGCTTCCCCTTCTCCTGCTGTACTTATAGGGTGCTGACATCATCTGTGTTTAGAAAGGGGAATGTGCATCCTGTAGTGTGTTCTCCCAGTTGCCAAAAGGGACATTTCCCTCACACAAAATTGCACACACACTAACACCCCTCATCCAAACACACACACTTTCCATTTGCAGGATTCAAACCACTACCTAACTATGTTATGACACTTGAGTCAGACGCATTAGCAGAGCATGCTATTCGCATTACTGGGAGGCTTCCCTTCTCCTGCTGTACTTATAGGGTGCTGACATCATCAGTGTTTAGAAAGGGGAATGTGCATCCTGTAGTGTGTTCTCCTAGTTGGCAAAAGGGATACTTCTTTCATACAGTCTTGAACACACACTAACCCCCTCCACACACACTGAGCATGTACAGGATTCAAACCCCTACCTAACTATGTTATGACACTTGAGACAGATGCATTAGCAGAGCGCTATTCGCATTACTGGGAGGATTCCCTTCTCCTGCTGCACTTATAGGGTGCTGACATCATCAGTGTTTAGAAAGGGGAATGTGCATCCTGTAGTGTGTTCTCCTAGTTGGCAAAAGGGATACTTCTTTCATGCAGTCTTGAACACACACTAACCCCCTCCACACACACTGAGCATGTACAGGATTCAAACCCCTACCTAACTATGCTATGACACTCGAGACGGACGCATTAGCAGAGTGCGCTATTCACATTACTGGGAGGTTTCTCTTCTCCTGCTGTACTTATAGGGTGCTGACATCATCAGTGTTTAGAAAGGGGAATGTGCATCCTGTAGTGTGTTTTCCCAGTTGCCAAAAGGGGCATTTCCCTCTCACAGCCTTTCACACACACAAACCCCACTCACCCAACCACACACTGAGCATTTGCAGGATTCAAACCCCTACCTAACTATATTATGACACTTGAGGGAGACGCATTAGCAGAGCACACTATCCGAATCACTGGGCATCTGTTCTGCACCTGCAGTATTTATAGGGTGCTGACATCTTTATTTCTACAGAGGTATGTACATGTAGTACTACCTGTCAGGTGGGGGATAGCATATATATGCATTTGCAGCCACCTACGTCAGGGTCAGATATGCACATTGCACTGGCAGGTTATGTTCTATACCATGCTTTGTGAACACAGGACCTGTAACACACAACACAACCAGTCCAGAACACCACACCCACATCCAGGACACACACTTAGCTTCCCTGGGAACAGTGCCGGGATATGCAGGTGTTCACATACACCATTCCAGTTGTTAACATCAGGTACAGGCATATTGTATGTGAGAACTACTCAGGCCTCTACCACTTTACCCTACAGCCACTACAATTTGTGGGTCCATGTGCTATGGCAGAACCACACACCACAGCCACATGGGGGAATACATATTGCACCTGTCCATCTGCAATGTGGGTACTCACTGTTCCACACCAGAGGTAGACCACCATTGTTGATATCTGACCATACCCACCTTTCCCTGGACATCCATATCCCATCTCCACCCCCAGGCAAGGTTGTCACTGCACACAAACTGTATTTAGCACAAGCAGACTCTACACTTGTGAAGACTGGGGTGGACAACTTCAGAAGACCCATGCTGGGGGACTATACTGGCCACTCAGCATAATCCTTGACAATTGCATTCTATGAGCATGTGTACGGTTTGCATTGATCATGCTATCCCACATATACCCATGACTGCTCCACAACAAGACACCTGTCAGCTGTACACCAGCCATATATGCCGTACAACAGACAGAGTGAGCTAATACATTGCAGAGCTGTAGCCCACAGAGGGAGGACATCTGTGAACAGTTCTGGCATGGCACTTCATTCACACATAATCATTACAACACAGTGTTGACAGTGGAATCGTCCAGAGAATGCAGATAGGGCTCCCCTCAGTCTGTTATTGATGGACACCTACTGTCAGAGATCCTCAGCAACCCTCTCCCAGCACACACCGACAACATGGCTGTGGCTTAGCACATTCAATCCCTGGGACCTCCACGGTGCCCCTGCTTGACAGAGGCACAGCTCACTAGCCTCACATGTTGCCTTCTGTGACCTACTTTACAGTGGCACAGTAGCCTACTGTCCTGGGGATGCAGATGCCAAGCACACTCTGGCTGAGCTGTCATTCCCTAGGGCAACAAGCCTAGTATTGACCTCTACACCCATATGTTCAATTGTCGGATGCACAATATTTGTTGTGCTGTTCTACTGTTTGCAGGTCTTTATTGCCATAGCATTCCCTGTTCCTATGACCAACTTGTGTATCTGTGGAAGATGTTTGCATATGGCGATCCACTATATCACTTATGTCTCTGTAGTCATTTACTGTGTGCACTGGGCAGATTGCTGTGTTGTGGTTGGTTCCTGGACTGACACGCATAAATACCAGATATGTGTGGCCAACTGCTAAATGGAGATATGGCCTAAGTGTGTGAGCATGCCCAGTTCAGCCTTTCCATGGCATGTTGTCTGACATATGCCTCATTTATCAAAGTGTGCGAGCATGCCCAGTGTGAGCTTTCCATATGTTGCACTCTGAAGTCCACCACATATTTGGGTGTGTGTGAACTTCAACAATATCTCACGTTTATGGTTGTGTGTTGGGTGTCATGTTGTGTACTAACTGGCCAACTGCTTCATGTCTGCCACAACAGGGATTATACTGTGCCTGCAGGGATTGCATGGGATACTTTGCAGACAGTTCTCAACATACTTTCATAATGACCTAACACTGTAGTACCGTATAGTGTACTGGTTCAGTACTTTCACTGTGGTGGACAGTATCCTGGGCTTTAGTCCTATGACTGCTTGACATCTTCATAGTGAGCACAACAGACTGTGTAGGGGCCAGTTGTGCACATATGACCATGTTGCATTATGTTCAGATATGGACTACCTACACCAGGCTCGTCCAACATTGCTAGTGTATTCCACAACATGGGTGGACATTGGCAAACACTAGCAATGTTCCCTAGGCCATTTCTGATGCTAGTCACAGGGTGTGTTTGTCCTTCGACACACATTGTAACTGGAGTTTGCCATGACATATGTCATGGTTAGTATACTGTGCCTCCATCTACCTCTGACATAACAGTGATACCCAGGGTTAGCCTACCATCTCCCATCCACTCATCAGGATTCCTCTTGAGGGGTGTCAATATGTGACTCTCTGGCTGACCTGTACCAGGAGTTTACTGAAGAGTGAGGGTGCCTTCTGTGTTATGGATCATTCTGTACAGCTTGTCCTATGTATGTCAGTGCTGGGGTTCAGGTCCCTCATGTGCATAGCTCACTGCCATTCAGATTGTACAAGGTGCAACATGTTCATTTATTCCAGGTTGGACATGGCTTCATACATCAGGCACAGTTTGCCTGTAGCTGGGCAGTATGGCGGTGTGTGGGGCTGCAGTTTGTTTACTCAGGCAACACATGGCATCTGTTCATGCTCTTTGCTACTCCTGGTGGGGTACTGTTGTGGACTTTACAGTTGATGGAGGTGTCTGCTGCGATATATCCCACAGGGGCTATTGTAGTAACTTGTGACGCTGATGGAGGATGACTGCAAAGCCACAGTGAGTTCCCCTTATCTACATCTGCCAACCTTCATGTTTGGGTGGGTATATAGTATATGTTTCTGCGAACACTACAGCCACATGTTTGTCCAGTGCAGGATATCTATCACCTTTTGTACCCAGGTCTCACATTACATGTTAGGTATGTCATGGGTTAACACCTGTGTGGTAATTTGTGGGCACTTACTGTATATCCACGGTGGTTGTCTATACACAGTTCTGCAATTAGCTTGCTGACATGGCTATGGCTCCAGTTGTCTGTTTGTAGGTGGCCCTTTTGTGGGTTGCTTGTGTCAGCTGGGGGTCAGATATGGTGGGCTGTTTGTACTCCTCTGCATACATGTTCAGTCACAGTCCTTCCATGTTGGCCTATACCTATGGGACATATATACAGAACGGGGGGGGCCAAGACCAGGCCTTGTGGGATGCCACTCATATCTGCTTTGTAGTCTGACATGGATGCAGCATGTCTGACCATGTCAGTTCTGTCCTTGGTCTGGTTTGCAACCCCTCTACTGACATAGGGGTATATATTTAAGCTGGTGAACATATCCATACTGAACTCATACGGTATTGTCTAGAAGCATGTGCACGGTCCAGCTACACTGTGTGGACCACATTGCCCTCATCAATGACCTTAATGACTGCTTCAAATGGGTCAAACATGTTTAGGGGCAGGATCTGCAGTTATGACAGCCACACTGTGTAGGGTCCAGTATCAGTAGGTCCACAATAGCCTTCTGTCTGCGGTACATACTGATCCTTTCCATAGCTGTGCAGAACAAGCTTGTCAGGATCCTGGGGTGGTAGTTTGCAGTATCCATTCAGGCAACACCTTTGTTGTGATGGACCACTGTTGTTGTACACTGCTCTTTGGGTACATATCCTGTGGTAAGGCTGACATTGGGCAGTAGTGTGATTTGGCATTCCATTATTCTTGGAGTCCATGTTGGCCTCAGCACAGGACACCATCACATACCTTTGCTGCTGTGTGTTCTGCTTTGCAGATGATGGCTGTTACCTCAGCATCTGCAATGTCAGGGGACCATCAGTCTGCTGGGATAGGTATTTTGCACTCTGGGGGTGTTTGCACTGCACCTGACAGGTTGTATGTTAGCAATATGTGTGTGTGTTTGGTATGTTGTTTGTAATATCTGTGTGATTCGGAGCATATCTGTGGATGCCCAACATGGTTCCTACCATCAGTTGGGTAAGCCTTGTGATTATCCTTAGTGTCCTGTACATTTTGTATCTTCATAGGTTCATGGGTTCATACTAGGCTATACACCCTAGGCCATTAGTAAGCCTAGCCAGAGTGTGTGTGTCTTTCGCCACCCCTTGCTATGTTCTATTATGGCCATTTATGAATTTCTTCACTGTGCCTCTGTCTGGTCGTGACACAGTGAGACCCCAGTATACATGTACGATCATCCATCCACTTGGCAATATTCCTGTTGAGGGGTGTCAGTGAGGGGCTCTGCCTAACATGGATTGGGATCCTGTTTCTGGGTGTGGGGAGCCTCTGGGTTATGTATCTATCCCTCCAGCACATCTTATTTCATTATGTGTTGAGGCTGACATCTGTCACTCTCACAGCTCCAATGGCTTTGATTTCCTGTGGTGGAGCATGTCCATTACTCCTGTGTTGGACATGGCCTTGTACAACAGACATACAATGCCTCTGTGTAGGCAGTCTCTGACTGCATTCAGCTGGGGTGTCTACAGCCAGGCAGCATATGACATATATTTCACACCCTTTATCCTGTTGGTGGGGTAACTATGAGGTCTTCCGAACTGCTGCAGGTGTCATGCACGGTACATCCCATATGAGTCATTGTACTAGATTATGGGTCTGATAAGGGAACAGTACAGCGGCACAGTGACCTCTGTTGATGTAGATGTGAATCCTTTCATGATACGGTGTCCAATATCGACAATCTTCCTAGCCACATTGGCATTGTGAGTGTCACATGACAGATTACTGTCGACCTGTTTCCCTAGGTCCCTGATTACTCCTTGCATACATAATGGTTTGCCACCTATGTGGTAATTTGTGTGTACCTTGTCTGGTATTTGGTGGGACATTCATACTGTCCAGTGTCTTCAGGATGTCTGGGTGGAGTTCTTGTGTGTGAGAGTGTGGTCTGTCGCATGCTACAGACTGTACAGCAGTTTTGACTACAGTTAGGTGCACATGGGTGGTCTCCGCTGCTTTGTGCATTGTCAGTTACCTGGCCATATGGGTGTCTGTGCTGCATATGGATACTCCCCTCCTTTGATGTTTTGGTGCAGGTGTTGGGGCCATAACACATGATATGTGGTATAACCTAGTAGTGCTGGTGTGCTATCACTAGGCTTGCAGCAGGCTTCTGTCACTGCACAGACATCGATGTTCTCCATAATGGGAAGTGCCTCAGGGGCATGCATATTGCAGTTTACACATCTGGCATTGGTCAGCATTACCCTTATGTTTCCTACCACTTATGTTTTCTAGGGTGGTGGGTAGTCTTTTTGGCCTTGCCTACATATGGCTCTATGGAGGCGGCAAAGGCCTTATCCAGTATCCAGACGCACATGGGTAACAGGTGCAAGCCATCCCTGGAACAGCAGCATGGCTTGTCATGCTTGACATCTCAAGCAGACAGACATTAGACCCTCTTGGACTGACAGCTGTAACTGTGCCAGCTGTTAAACATGAGCATTCTGTGTTTGTACTGTGGCATCATTCTTGGTGAGGGTTGGATGCTGCACACAGCCAGTGTCATACTGGCCTGGGGTACATACTCAGAGGGACCATCCATGTCTCTTTTCATGTTGACCAGGGAGGTACATCTCAGGTAATTCACACCAGCATGGACATTGAGTGCATCATATTTCTGCTTGCTTTGGGGTGACCTGCGTACTTGTGTTATGTGGCATTTTGTGGCAGCCTACAGGCAGCTTACTCTACCCTTTCCCTTGTTCAGTCTGGTGAGTGGGACAGCAGTGTGTCTGCCTATACAGACACCTATTACAACTGTATCAGGCATGTTGTTTCTCCTTCTGGCCTGTGACTGTTTGGCACACCAGCTTTGCATACTATTCATTGCATGTGCTATGTTTGAAGGTTGTGGTTGCTTGTGATCTGCTTTGGAGGCTTCTGTTGGTGTGGTGTGTTTGTAATTAAGGCCTCTGGGAATATTTGTCTGTGTTTATGTGTTTGGTTTACAGTTGTGGTAGGTCTATGTGGGACTGGGTTTGTGGTGTATGTGGTTACCTTCTCCTCCTGACTAGTTTTGACAGTACTGAGTTGGTGGAGCTCAACCTCTGGTTTGGATACATGGTTGCATCTATCACATATATTTGTATTTATTGGGGGGTGTTGTGGTTGTCTGTGTACTTGGGACTGGTGTCACATTGCCTCTGGATTCACAGATTCTACTTGTTGTGGCTGGACTTAGTGGATTGTATGTGTGGACATATGTTATTGCCATACTACTGGTCAGTGATTACTTCCCTTTTATGTTTGCTCTATCATGTGGTAGCTTCCTCATTCTCTTGCATGGTTTGGTAATGGCTGGAGTCCAGCATGCCAGATGCCTGCGTGTATGGCATTGTGTGTTGTTGTTATTTGTGATTGCATACTCCAAGCATTCCTGGCTGTGTTCATGGAATGCCTGTATAACATGTTCTGTGGTGTGTCCCATATTCTGCACTTGCACAGGGCCTTTCGTGGATTCAACATCAGTTTGGAGGGCTGCAACCTATGCTTTACACATGTTTTTCACTGTGGTATTCTGGCCAGGGACTGGGGTCAGGATGTGTATATCCAGTGTGATTACTCTATGGTCTGGTCTTACCAGTGAGGGATACACTTCTCATCTTGCCATCCAGTACACATGTTGCTGATTATCACATCCAGTATGCTTACCCCTCTTGTGGGAGTGGTACATTGTTCCTGGGCATTTTGGTTTATGGATTCTGGGAACTTTTCTCCTACTGTGTTGGTGCTAGTATAATGCTCCCAGTGTATGTCTGGGTATTTTCAGTCAAGCAATATAATGTGGTTTGGGGGGCTTGATATATTCATGTATTCCGACATAGGCCAGGTGCAGTTCCTGGTATTAGGACAGTAGTCTGCAGCAGGCTATATACTGGGAGGCGGTTTTAGCCATTGGTATTTGACCATGGCTAATCCATGCTGCTTCTTGTTGTGGTACCAACATGGGGTGTGGTTATCCTTGACATTTATTGCTAGTCACCCTCCTTTTGTAGCTTGTTCCATGTTTTGCGGCTGTACAGCACAGTATGAGGTGTGACCTGGTAGTGTTAGGGTGCTGATGTGAGCCTTGACCCAGTTCTCTATTACAGGACTGATATCTACATTCTCCATACTGTGTGCATTTACACTGTACACATCTTGCTGTTTAGACATCTGGCATTGGGTAGCATTACATCTAGGTTCCTATCCCTTGTGGAACCTATGAAGGTGGGTTTGTGTTTTGAGACTTACCTATTCAGGGCATGCTGTGGGTACTGACAGCCTTTGCCAGTATCCATGGGGCATGGCATGATAGGTGCACGCCACCCCTAGCAGGTGGTGCATCATGTCATGCTCCGCATGTCTTCCCAGCCTGAAACACATTGGCTCCCCTTTGACTAACTGCATTACTTCAGCCAGTTATTGCACTTGATCATCCCATCGTCATTTTGTGGCTTCATGCTTGGTGATGGTGGATGTTAGTCAGGGTGCTCAGGTGTGCATATAGTACATGGTGTTACATTACTTAACACATGGCATTCATGCCTCAGGTGGTGCTGCAGGGCTGCCTCTGTCGGATGCATATTACACTTCCCTGTACATGTTTGTGAGCAGGTCATGTCATTTTAGGCATCCATGTTATTATTTGAGTGAGTCAGAGAGGTATCATTCCCAGGGTTCCTACTGAGCCAGTGTATGTGCTATGTGTTGCCTCTTTGCCAAGGCCAGGGCATACTGGGCACGCCTCCTTCTGCCTACTGGGGCAGGCTCAGGTTGTTCCTCCTCCGAGTCACGCTCTGCCTGTGATGGCCTTGGCAATGGTGGGGGCTGTTTGGCCCGCCCTATGCTGGTCCTGCTGCAGCTGTTTTGCAAGATCATATTATGTAGCATAGCACATACCATGACAATTTGGGTACATGTAGTTGGTGTGTACTGCAAGGCTCCACCAGATGTGTCCAGACACCGGAACCGTGACTTGAGCAGCCCAAACACATGCTCTATTACATTACGTGTTTGTGCGTGTGCCTCATTATGGCATTCCTGTTCAGGTGTGTGTGCATTTCTGATGGGTGTCATCAGCCACGGCTCCAGTGCATAACCTGCATCCCCACTAGGTGTCCGTGTGGGATGTCCCCATTGGCAAATGTCTGGTACAGCTGCGTCAAATGCCAGATGTGGGAATCGTGGTAACTCCCAGGGCAGCCAGCACACACATTCATTATTATGCCCTGGGCATCACACATGACCTGGCAGTTGATGGAGGGGAAGCCCTTGCGGTTAATGTAGGCCCTACCCCGCTCACTGGCTGGTGCTTTGATGCATATGTGCGTGCAGTCTATTGCACCCACTACCTCAGGGTATTCCGCTATTTGCTGGAAGAGACGCATATTGCTGGCCAATACCTCACGGGCATTGGGGAAATATACATGATCACCGACATGTGCTGACATGGCATCCAGGAACTGGTGCAGTACCCTGGAGGCTGATGCCTGTGATATCCCCATCATATCGCCAGTTGGTCTCTGGAAGGTACCTGTTGCTAGTATTCTTAGGCCAACACATACCTTGGTTTCCACTGGGATGGGTTCCCCTCTGTTGGTTCTGTGTGTGAGGCGTGGCCTGCACAGCTCAACAATTTGCTGCAGGAGCTCTCTGTCCACTCTATAGCACTCTACTATCTCCAGCTCATGTAACCCATGGTAGGTGACCCTGGGCCTGTACACTCTTCTCCGTCTCCTCACTGTGGGTTGTCTGGCACCATCTGCATTGTCACCACCCTCAGCAAGTCGCCTATGTCTCATTATGACAGCTATGGCAGCCCCTAACATTTCTGCTCTGAGTGAAGCTTTTTCAGTTTTCACTTCTATTAGCTTACTCCTGTCTTGCAGTGTCTCTTAAGAGAAACATCCTGCACTACTGTTTGCAGAGTTTTAAGTGCTGGGCTGGGCTACTATTCTGCCTGTGTAATTGCCTGCTTCTAATTGTTTTCACCTGCTAGCTTCAGCAGTTATCCCTGCTAGCTTCCTATTAATTCTGTTGCTTCCTTTTACCTCTCTGTTTCCTCAGGGGGGAGCAACGTGCATACCATCAGAAACATGCTCACAATGGCTTACACGTGCGCACACGTGCTTACACGGTTCAGAATCTACTTATTCGGGTTAAAACGCGTGCACACCCACGCAAACACTGTTACACATCTGCCAACAGCCTCCAACATACTCAGCCCGCCCTACATGCGTGCACACCAGCGCAAACAGTGTTAAATATCTCCCAACACGCTCCCACATGCTCAGTCTGCCTTACACGTGCGCACACTGCCCTACTCACGCTTCATGGCATGCACACGTGTGCATGCACGCCCAGCAAGAAACTTTGGTGTAAGTAACAGTGTACACCTTCCATTTCTTGACTTTCCATGACTTATCTAGTGGCACACCTCTTTCCATGATCTGTGTCTGTCATCTGTCATGTTACACTGACCTCCAATGAACTGCATTTCTTTCTACCATTCCCCCCTGTGATGTCACCTATCTCCTACTCTATTCCTCCCCCTTATGTATCTCTTACACTACTCAGACTGTGCTCATTTGCTATGTGACTGTGAGATTCAGTATCCTAACCCTCATTTACATGAGATTGCCTACTAATGCTTAGTTACATGTCTTAGACTCAGCTTCCCCCCTTAGCAACCACTACACGGTGACCATGTTGTTTTGGTCTGCTGGTCCCTGCATTGTCATTCCATGTATTGCATGAAACCCACATTTGTGGGTTTATAACCTTCTTTTATGGTTTTATACAGCGCAGCCCGTTTGCTGGGCTGCCCTGGGTTTAAACATCATCGATCAAAAAAAAATTATATTTTAATATTTTTACATCGGGTTATCTTGCCAATGGCCACATATTTGGCCATTGGCATGCTGCCTGAGTCATATGCACCCTTTTTTTGGAGCTGACATGGCTCCGTTGTGGAATTTGCAGAAACGTACTCAGTTGTCAACTGAGTACATTTCTGCAGCTAAAACGTCTCTTACACGGACTGGTTTCTGCTTCGTGGATCGCTAATATACCTCATTTGCATACCTTTCGGCTGCAAGTGAGGTATTTAGCATGTCCACGCCCAGTCCATGTAAGAGATGTTTTAGCTGGTCTCTTACACGGAGTTTAGGGCTGTTCCTGGATCGCGAGGCTTGCATGGAGTGTTGCACGTCTCTTACACTCCATGCAAGCCTTCATGAATCCTGCCCTTAATGTTTTTGTATCTTCAGTCAGAAGGAGTTTTAAGTCTAATGACCAGTTTAAGTGTATTAGTAATGATAGGGTTGTTGATATACCCACCTGTGTCTTCTGCATTGCATTCTATGCTAGTAAGACAAAAAGAAAATTGAGTCATATAGTGTATGAGCACCAAAGAGCAGTAAGGAATAAAGCCTGCATTAATGCACTTTATAGACATCCCACTGAATGCACAATGGCTTAAAAAAATTACTTTTTATGTGACTGAAACAGTGGAAGGGGACATGAGAGAAGGGCATATAGATAATTTGTTGGGACAGAGTAAGCTGAAAAAGCAAATTACGTTAAATGCTGCTGAAAGCTTACAACTTAATGAATGAATGCAGTATCCTTAAATTGTTGTGGAAATTAAGAAGAACCTTAAAGGCAAAAGAAATTATGAATGGATAGTTAAATGTAAAAACTGGATGTTTTAGGATTTTGTCATGGATTAGGGAACATTGAAAATAGATTTGTTTGTTACTATATTTGTTTCTGAAGAAGTCTCATTTTAAAATTATTCTTAAGTATGGTGCCCCCCCCTTTTAGGAGCATAATTATTAATATTAATTTTTATCAAGGCCAAGTGTCCTCCTGAGTTCCATTCATGATGGCATTACTCTAAGCAAATGTTTTCAAATAGTAAGGGGTCCCTTAATACTCTGCTTGTCAGGCAGAAGTCTCCTTTAGAATATGAAAAGATACAGACGAGAGAGAAGTCGGACACAATCTCTGTCTACAAGTCCCGACGCCTCTTTGATTCTCTTTGTGACGAATGTTTGTTCCTTTTGCAGTTACATAATGTGACATTTTAGTAAGTTACACAACAGGGTACAATATTCTATGGCTGATATAATAAGAGCTGTCGGGTGGAGGGGGTCAAGTACTTTCTGACATGAATCTCATATCCACAGAAGATCAGATGAAAAACTCCACATTCATTGTATCGTTGTCTTCAACGAATTAAATGTATTTTATAATGTTGTTAACTTTTATCAGCTACTTATCAGTAATATATGAAGCTGGTGAAAGGGGGGTTGCCAGATGCCTGGAATGCTGCATGTGTTGACACTGAAGGTAAGGTAATTTATAATGCACTGTAAATGTTTAATGTTAAGTGTTGTTACAAAGGATATGGTGTCAGTGAGGGTGAGGAGATATTCTTAAATTTGAGTTAATAATCTTAAATTTAAATAAAAAAAAATGTGTTTCTAATATTTATTTTGTTTTATTTTTGCAGTCCAGCAAAGTGAAACACATTTTTGCAGGGGGGTGAGCCTTATATATACTAACTCTGAGATCACACTAGAGTGGGGAAAAGGGTGTATTTCCTTACCCCCCCTGTATTGTGCTTCAGTAAACCGATTTTTGTCAAAGTGCACTTTAGCTAACGTGGGCTTGGCTTTCTGTTGTTTGAAAAACTCTGTTTTCGAACAACAGAAGTAGACATATATATAAATATATATATATAAAACGACCTAGGACTTATGCATGAATGTGCAAAATCCCTAATCCATTATCACCGAACATATATTAATGAAAGCGCTTTCACCGAAAAAGCGCTTTTGTTAATATATGTAAAAAAAAGAAAAAATCTACGTTTATGGAGGGGGGCTTTGCCCCCCTGCACCCCCCACCCCTCCTACTTTAATATTCTCACTCGAGACTGCACTACAGTGAGGAAAAGGGAATGTTCTCTTATCCACACCATAGTGCGGTCTCACAAACAGGCATACTTACACGAAAGTGCTTCTTTGATGAAAAGCACTTTCATGCAAGTATGCCAAACTGAAATTAGTTTCAGTGATTTTGTCTTCGGGATCTGTACGGATCCCATATATGTAATGTGTGTGTGTGTGTGTGTGTGTGTGTGTGTGTGTGTGTGTGTGTGTGTGTGTGTGTGTGTGTGTGTGTGTGTGCGCGCATACATATGCTGACAATAAAAAAACAAGCAAAACTAAGTAAACATTAATTGGCTAGGGGAAACACCTCTCAACTCTCCAGATTTTTGCTTCTTATTTTTGGTCTGTTCCTCATAAAATTTGTGATTTTCTGGATTTTTGTGGCAAATCAGTGAGGACTGAATTCTCTAAAAAACGACAGCCATTTCAGTTTCAGACTTCATATCCTTCAGAAAATGCACGGTAACACAAGATCTTGTATTCTAGCAGCTTTTAAGCTTACAAGAGCAATATTTAAAATGTGCCCCTAGTTTTGGGTCTTTGTCCAGCATCATATTTGGTTTTGTCCAAACCTTTTGTGCTACAAAGTTGAGAGCAATGCTAAGGGGAGAGAAATAGAGGGCACTGGCCAAAATAATGGAAAAATACATCCATAACCAATTAATGCACTATCTCACCCAGAATAAATTACCGGCCAACTCTCAGCATGGCTTTAGGCCAAACCACAGCACCACCTCAGCCCTCCTATCCTTCTCTAACTCCATTAACCTCATCCGAAGCAATAACAAACTTACCTCAGCTCTCTTTCTAGATCTCTCTCTAAGGCCAACTACTTATCCATACCCTGAAGAAACTGTCACTAAATAACTGTGTGATTAAATGGTTCCAGTCTTATCTGTCTGACAAACAACAAGCAGTATTATGGCAGAATACACAATCCACTCATCTACCCATCACACTAGGAGTCCCCAAGGCTCCATACTAGGACCACTTCTCTTCTCAGTCTTTATCAATGACCTACCCACAATCATTCTCAAGGCCACCTGCATCCAATACGCGGACGACTCCACTTTAATCTGTGCAGCCTCCTTCTCAACTGAGTTGATGACGCTAACCCAGAATACTTTCAATGATGTTGAAAAATGGTTCTCAAACCATCAGCTTATTTTAAACCCCAACAAAACTAAGCTGCTAATCTTTTCCCCCACCTCTAAGTCCTCCTCACCATTCTTTACCATACGAGCCAATAATGGCACACATATCCCCAGATTTTCACACCAAACTCTTAGGGGTCACAGTCGACAATACCCTAAAATATGATACCCATGTCTATCAAACCATCAAAACCAGCAACAAAAAACTGGGCTCCCTCTATAGGATCAAAACCTTTCCTCACTTCATTTGCAAGAACTTCTATCACTGGCTACCACTTACTGTCTACCCTTCTCTATGTCTCCCCCTTCACTAATTTGAATAAAACCACTATTAGCAAACATTCAAGCTGTTACAACCATATTGCTAGATTTGCTACAGGTACAACTTTTAGGACCCACCACTGTATGAACTTAACTCAACTAGGTTGGCTTGAATGGACTAGTCTTCTCTAATACAACCAACTTATAATAGCCCACAAAGTTCTAACCCACCCTGATAAGACACCAGCACTAAACAAGATCATTAATCCCTACACCAACCTGAGGTCACTGTGCTCTGCTGACAAACTGTTGGTTCAAACAACCAAAAGCATAATTGTGGCTGGTGACTCTCTATTTGCCAACTCTGTAGGCAAAACTTGGAACTCTCTACCTGCTGAACTTACTCTCCAGACCTCTCTAACCCAGTGCAAAAAAAGCCTCAAACTACACTTTTAAATGCACTGGCAATGTCCCTGGTCAAAACCTAACACCCACTCCCTGGTATTGGATATCTTGCCTAATTAAATCTGTCATTTGACTCTAAAATGTATATGACTTTGCTTTGTGGCATATCTAGAGCTCGTTACGGGATAAACTCCTTATCTGTGTAAACCCTGTGTGAAACTCTCAGTTGCCTACCATGTTCTATAAATGTTTGTAACCTTACTGAAGACTGTAAACTATGTTAATTTGTAAATGTTACTACTTCTTCTTCTTTTGGCTTTTCCAGGTTAGTGGTCGCCACAGCAGATCACCTGTCCACTCATGACTGGCAGTGGAGTTTTACGGTGTCGAGTTGCCAGCCCTGCGCCCAACCTTCCACAGAAGCTACTAACTTGGAGCTTTTCTCCCCAGGCCTCCGCTGAAAATGGACATATATCCAGTCGGACCATCCCGGTAAACAAATGCAAAATAAATAAATAAAATAAATATAGACTACCTTTCCTGAAGGAAACAAATATGACATTCATATTTAGAGCTTGAAAACCTGTAAATATAGAATATGGACATATGCCCCGTCCACTAATCCAGTTATTTATATTTCACAAAATATTAAACAAATTATAAATAAATACTTATCATATGTATCTTGTAACTCATTAACGTTGTTAATGTGGACATCTAGTGGCTAAATCACTAAGCTGCATATAGATTTGTTTTTAATTTACTATGCAAAAGACAAAATCAAATTGAAAAACGTTTCAACATGCATAATAAAAGTGCTTATGAACACATATTTTACGAATTAATAATATAATATCAGAAATGTATAAATCAATATACTGATGATACAAACCACTAGAAAACCAAAAATAAGCATCAACCACTTTAAATAAACGAATAAATTAATCATATAAATTTATTCAAGCCAACTCCCAAAATAGCTCCTAAGTTTAGTATCCATCATGGTATCATAGTAGAATACTAGACTAATGATGCTAAGGGGCCTTTTTAACACTAGCTGTGCTACCCAGTAATATTAGTTAGGAAGTGATTCCATGGGTACTGTTGGGGGAAAATGTATAGCTAATGCATGAGTGATCGAGCATTCACAAGCTTCCCTTCTCTAACAGAGACATAGATGGCAAACTAGGTCGATATTTACAGTTCCCCATTCACTGATCCAATTTCTCTTGAATAAATGCAGGTAAGAACTCTGCTTCACATGGATGGGAGGCATGTTCCAGGGAATCGGCACCCTCTGAGACATATATCTGTTCCTCCAGCATGTCTTATTTATGGTGCAGATGAAGTTTCGATCTTTAGATTGGGTATTTCTGTTGCTGTTTTTTTTTTTTTGCAGATGTGCAACAGGTACATTAATGCTAGACCAGAGGGTACTTTATGGGTCAGTCATGGGTTGCCTCTCAGCAGCCTGTAGGAGACTGAGTAAAAGGACAAAGCTTTGAGGTGGTCCAAACAGGGCTTGCTTTCTACACCGTATATTCCTTTTGTGTGGGACCTTCTGTGGATGCCCAAGTTGTTGTATATACCGGATTAGGTACATACTGAAGGGGACATTGTACTCAATGACCAGGGCAGAGTATAATAGAACAATGACATCTTTGGACCTAGATGCCATACCTTTGCTTGTAAGTTGTTGGACATAGAACAATAGTAGACACATGATGGCTAAAGGCCAAGTCACTGTCTACATGCATTTCCAAATCCCTGCCTACTGGATTTACTCTTAGGATTGTAGTAACAATGCAGTAATGCGCAGCAGTGGACATCTTTCCGAAAGCTACTATTACACAATCCACTTCATGGCATTGGGGTTAAGACCAAAACTCTGGTACCGGAATGCATATCTTGGAATTGGGTTTAAGACCATGACTCTGGTACCAGTTATTAGTCTTTATCAGGACTTTGTTTGGGGCATTTGTGTCTTGGGGGGGTTACAATGACAGCATCTAATTTGCAATCATCTGTGAACCTGGTCATCCATAGACCTATGACATTAGACTTGGCTTCAGAGAAGCAGATGCCAAACAGGAATGGCCTCAGCACTGAGCTCTGGGACACTCGACTAGTGACCAGCTTTTTTGTAGAGATAGACTCCCTTATTCTAACTTCTTGGTCCTGTCTGTGAGCCAGCTGGCTATCCAGTGGTTGATAGAGAGGTTTATAACTAATTTAGTGAGTTTGTCCACAATGCCAGAGTGAGGTATTGTGTCAAATGCCTTGGCAAGGTTGAGGAAGTCAGTATGCACCATTTTGCCCTCATCCATTGCTTTGATGACTTCTTGAAGAAATCTACCATGTTAAGTAGGCATTACCTGCTGTTGATGAACTTGAACTTAGTTGGATCCAATATTTTGAAGGTTTCCTATGTCTTTCTTTAACATATCTATGATTATTCTTTCCACAGCTTTACATATTAGATTAGTCAGGCATATGGATTGATAGTTTCTCATGTCTATGGATGACCCACCCTTGTGTAGTGGGTTAGCCATTACAGTCCTCCATTTGTTTGGCATGAAATAGGTTTAGATGCTGTGTTTAAATATTGATTCTAGTATGCCTGTTTTATGCTGTTAAGGACTTATCCCAGTATATTACTGGGGCCCATCGATGCAGTAGTCATGGCTTTGGAGACCACCTTGAGCACCCATTCCCTAGTAATAGTTGAGGGAGTTATGGTTGTCTGCATTTTCTGAGGATTGTCTGGGGGAGGGGGGGGAGATTAAAGCTATATTTGCTGGCCAGTAAATTTGGTACATCTCCCAGCTCTCTATAGGTGGTTTCATTTATAATTATGGTGCATTGTTGTGTATTACTTCTGAGGTTGTGGACATAGCTAAAGAATGCCTTGTGGTTGTCCTTGGCCTGGGAGGCCAAATTCACCTCAGATTTGGCTTTGGTAGACTTTATTTGTCCTCTGAGATGTTTGTTTAGTTTGAGGGTGCTTTTATCCTTCTGGGTGCTGCACCTCCTAATTGTTGCCATTATTTTCTTCCTTCTGTTATACACCCCATTGATGTTGGGGTTCCATCAGGGTGATTTTTTGCATTCATCTTGTTCTCATTCTGGGTAGGTACAGGTGTCTCTACGGAGCTGTTGAGATGATTATACAAATTCTCCATAACTGATTCCACTTAGCAGTATTTTCAGATTTGTTTTTTTTTTTGGGGGGGGGTCAAAATTTTGTCAGGGTGTCACTTGATAGTAGGAATACTTAGAATAATTTCTGAAAGTTCAGGGGTTAGCAAGAATCCAGGGTTTTATTTTTTATTTCAAAGGGCACAGCTTTATGGTCCAACCTGACCAGTGAGGACATTAAACTGGAGAGGGTATAGTGTTCTCCCATGTTTGTGTGAACCAAGTCAAGGATGTTTGTGTCCCCTAATGAGTCTACGAACTAGCTGGTCCAGGGTGTTAGTGTTTACAAAGTCCAGGAATCTCTGGGCCTGCATGTTAGCGGTTGTATAATATTCCCAGTTTATATTTGGTAGTTAAAGTCTCCCATGAATGTAATATTGAGTTGAATGGAGAGTGTTTTGAGTACATTTAAGAGTGTGTCATAGGTTTCATGGGTCATGAAGGGGGGCCTATAGCTTGCAAGGATATGGTATGAGACTTTGTCTATTGTAATCCAGATGTGGAGAAGCTCAAGTGCATCATACTGTTTGACCAGCCTTGAAGTGTGTTTGTTTTTGAAGTCAGTAGAAACACCTCCACCTTTTGTCCCTTCCTGTGCATTAAGTGGTCTATATGTATGAAAGACATTATAGCTCTGCACTGCATGGGTGCTCTACGAGTCTTTGAACCACATTTCAGTAAAAACACAAATGTCTCCATTCTCCAGGGTGAGGAAAGCTTGTAGGTGGTGGAGATTTTTGCTTAGACTCATGGCATTGAGCAGTAATTCCTTTAGATTTTCTTGTATTTGTTTTGGGATACTGGAAGATTTATTAGGTTAGAAATGCCTAAGAAGGGACTATGGAGTAGAACAAGCTTTTAGCCAATATATAAAAGCATGGAGGGTACAGGTGTTGGCCATCTTTGGTAAGGTAATGTAATCTGTCAACCGTATCCTCCCAGGCTGACAAATATTGTACTTCTTTCAAATGAAACCAAAAACTGAGCCGATTATTAAAGTCAATTATCTTTTGCTTATACTGTGGTATCATCCTTATAGAAGGCAGAATGCTGCTCGGTGCTGGGTTCATACTGGCCTAGGACACGTAGTCGAAGAGCTCCATAATGTCTCTCTTCATATAGTCCAGGGAGGTACATCTCAGGTTATGTACACCCATATGAACTATGTCTGAGTCATACTGATCCAGTTTGAGTGCATGATCTGATGGATCTTGTGAGTCTTATTTTACTCAGCTTGGACAGTGGGACATCTGTGTGTCTCACAATGGAGTCTGCTTTGACCAAGATATTGGGTTATGTGGTGGTTTGCCTTAATGGATTAATAGCTGAGATGCTGTGAGATGTGGTTGCATGTGGTGATTTAGGTGTTGTTTAGGTAGAAAGCTGTTGAGGTTGAAGAAGATACTTATTGTGGGTACAAAATCTGGGAGGCCCTTGGGGTTTAGTAACATGACATTTAAGAGCCTTAACATATGTGGGTCTATGTGTCTAGTCCATATTACGTGTTGTGGGTTTAGTACGTGTGTTACTGTCAACCAGTTTGGCGATAAAGGTGCTTGTATGTGGCAGCCTTGTCTCCAGTAACACTGTATAACTACATCTCTCACATATTGTATCAGTTTGCTTAAGAATTAGATGGCTGTCAATAAACATATGGCAATCGATACCTTATCTCAGAACAGCCATATGTATCCAAATGGATGCAGAGAGAGCAGGAAAATGTATGCCTATGCTAACAGATCCTTTTGATATGATCTACAAGCAGAAAGTACAAAGGGGTGTGTAGCTGGTGAGTTTGGCTGCTGTAACAGCAGAGTAAAATGAAGACTATCTAAGACTAAACTTGTGAGGCGGTGCTCATTAAAGCAAACACTGCTTACTTCTTGCACAAATATATATTTTTTCTTTAGCATGGAGCAGACATTGTTAGATTTATTAAGAAATGAAGAGACAACACTATCAACGTCAGTACAATTAAAAATTGGGGGGTTGGAAACATCACAGATTTGGTTATGGAAGCAACGATTACAGCCCAGTTTTATGAAAATGCTAAGCAAGGTTTACGTTTTGAAGATTTACTTATTAATCTGACAGGGCATATTATTGATGAGTTTACTACTTCATTGTTAGATAAAGGTTTAGGTTTTATTTCCACTACATTTGTTTCCTTGTCTGATTGCATACATGATGTTAGATAATTTCCTAGAACATTGAAGCCTAAGCACTGACATCATTCTAAAGGCAGTATTGGTCTGCAATTAATAAGGTTGCAGTTTTCAGAATCTTCCTTCCAACCTTCTTACCACACCACCACTAAAATCTTTGAACAGTCAAATTTAATTTAAATTTATAAGAACTAGCAAAATATTTTTAGGTCTTTTGGGTGGACTTTACCAACAAGTCAAAGTAAGCTTTATCACATTTAAAAAGATGAGTAGGATGTGGTTATTTGTAAGGCTGATAAAGGGGGTTGGAGTGGTATTACTGCCATAGAAGGACAATAGGTGAGAAGCTTACAAGCAGTTAAATGATATTCAAAGCTACTTGCACCTTGAAATGGATCATAGGTTTATAGGTAGGTACTAGGCTATCTGCCCGAAGGCATTTATAAGCCTAGCCAGAATGTGTTGGCTTTCGCCACCCCCTTAGATTAGTTCCCTGTGCCTCTGTCCAGCAGAGCCACTGAAGTGATCCCCGAGGTAAACTTTCTGTTTCCCATCCACTCATCAAGGTTTCTTTTGAAGAGTGTTAGTGAGGAGCTCTGCCTAATGTAGATTGGGATCTTGTTCCAAAGCATGGGAAGTCTCTGGGACAAGAATCTATCCCTCCAGCACATCCTATTTATTGTTGTGGTGAGGTTTAGATCCCTAACTCTGATTGATGAATTTTTGCCAGACATGGTTTCTAAAATGACAATAATAATACCCAATTTTTGAAATTCACTAAATTTTAATTCTTATGGTATGAATATAAGATTTACAGCTAGCTGTAATAAGCTAAATGTAGACTTTTAGATGTGCCCACGACTAAGTTGTTAGATTGCTCAGTCAACACTGCCTTATATGGAGGCTGTTCTCTAAGAATTCTGCTATATGCCTCACGTTGGCACAGTTAATTTATAATTAAGAACATTCCATATCCCCAGTTTCTTAGAACCAAACAAATGTGCAATGAAATACTAGAATGAGTAAAAGAGTTAAAATATGTGCATGGAAGATTTTTGTTGAGGGGATATAGCAATTCAGTTGTGAATAATGCTTTTCAGAGGAATAAAGCAAAATCAGCTTCGGACCTGTTGATATACAAATACAGATCCAGTTTGGAGAACCCTACTGCCTTCAGGTTTGTCACTACTTATGGTAGCAATATACATGAGGTTAAAGGGATTGTGGACAAGGTTACTTTTAGCTGCAAACAAGTTGTTTGGCGCAGTAGAACCTGATAAATGCATATTTTCCTTTAGGAAATATAGAACTATTGGTAATTATTTATCAAAATTTAAAAATCCCTACATATGCAAATCCAGACAGACTTTTCTGGGCACTAAGCCAACAGGTTGTTTCCTTTGTGGGAACTGTACTCTTTGGGGTCTATATTAGAACATCAAAGTTTCAAAAGTTCGAATGTTCAAATATCGAACCCTATTCAGCGAAAGCTGAAAATATCTAAGCAACAGAAAACTGATTTTTTTCCTAGGGAAAGAATTTGGTTGTCCATTTCTGTTGCTTCAGTATTTTCAGCCCTGTGGTGGAAAGTTACAGGTCGGGTTCAGGTAAGTGTGCGATTGAGTGCGGGTTAGGGTTAGGGTGAGGGTTAGGGTATGTGTGCTATTGTGTGGACGTGAGGGTTAGGGCGGGTTAGGTGAGCTAGAGTTAGGGCGCGGGTCAGGTAAGTGTGCGATTGTATGGAGGTGAGGGTTAGGGCGGGGTAGGTGAGTTAGGGTTAGGGCGCGGGTGAGGTGAGTGTGCGATAGTGACGGACCTTAGGGTTAGGGTTTGGGTTAAGGTAAGTGGATAGTTAGTGGTGTGTGTATAGTTTAGTGTAGGGTTAGGTGTAAGATTTTAGGTGTATGTGTGTGGATTGCTGTTTGTTTGGTGTGCTTGTGTTGTGTGTATGTGTTCTGGAACAGCGAATCTTTTTCCTGGGAAAAAAATTGCTGTTTTGTATGTTTGATGTTTTCAGCTTTCGCTGTATAGGGTTCAATATTAGAACATTCGAAGTTCTGAAACTTCGATGTTCTAATATAGAGCCTACTTTTTGTACTCATATTATCAAAACAAGACATTTACTTCTCAGAATATCCAGGCGAGTTTTGAAATTAGGGACTTCATTGCTTTTTCTACAGAATGAGTGATTTACTGTGGGTACGTAATAGTTGCACCATTTTTGTGGGGATACATTAGGATCACTAAATCAGATCCTTTCCCTACATTTAAGTGACTTGAGATTCTTTAAGATGCATAGTGCAACGGTGTTTTATAAAACATAACAATGAGGTGCAGTTTTTAATTTATTGAGATTGACAGGGTTGCCTCTTCATCTCCTAACAAATTTAACAAATTGTATTTGCTCCATACTAAAGAAAAAGATAGATTCTGATCTTAGGAGCTGTTTGTTCTGTTGGCATGAATGAATTTATGGGATATATTTATCATGGTTCTTTTTCTTGGTTTTCAAGTGGTTTGTTTCATCTAATATTGATTTATGCATTATATATATTATTGATTGGAACAATATATTCATTGTACATATATCATGGTTTGTTGCTTGTTTATTGTGTGACCTGAAACATATTTGATCAATTAGTCTTTTCAGTATTAAATAAAAAAAAATGCTTCTTGCAATTTAAGGATTTGACCACTAGATGTCAGTACTAACATTATTAATGAGTTCAAAGATCATTACAATCATGATATTTGAGTTATTTGTTTTATATTTCTTTCTGGTATATACCTAGGAAGTATCATATCTGTATGTTCTATACTGAGGGAAACCTAATTCACTTTTTTCTGGTGGTGGCCATTTAATTATTTCTTCTTAACTGACAAGAGTGAAAATGGAACTCACTTCCTTCCCTCCTAAGAGTCACTACAAGCTATATGAACAGTTCAAAAAATCTCTCATTCTCACCTTCCTTCCCAAAAATGGAAATGTAATTTGTCTACTTACCTAGATCTTAGTTCCTCCTAGTTCCTCCCTCCTAAGAGTCACTACACTATGTGAACCCCCTCGTTCCCCCTCTTGGTCAGTGTCCCCTCCCTCCCTCCCTCCCTCTTCCTCTCCCTCTCCTCCCCCCCCTATAAACCCTTTACTTCCCTTAAGTGGTCTCATCCCCTCTTACTCACATTTGAATCTTTTTGCTTTTTCTTATATTAGAACTCTGAGTGTTTTGTATATAATGTATTAATTTTCAGTCTATTTGCTGTGTGCCATTTTGTGAATAAATAAATAAGAGTGGTGCTGTGGATTTTTTGCTTGACTGTTATTTTACATGTGCACCAGTGTTTCAAGGCAGTTTCATGCATAATTATTGTGGTTTGAATCTACTACAGGTCCTTCAATTAAAAAAAAAAACTGAGTACAAAGTGGTTATACAGATCTGCTCTTAACTGTACTGGTGGAACACAAGTTTAAAAAATCATTTAAAACATCTGTTTTTGCAGGGGACTTGCCAATGCTTTACCCCAACACCCTCTTCCACTTACTGTACATGGTCTAACTAGGAGATCACACTGCAGTAAGGGGAAGGACACATTTCCCAGTCCCCATTGTACCACAATATCATACATGAAAAGACTGTCAGTTTGTGATCCTTAAACATTCAGTCACATTCAGCTCTCCAACAAATGACAATTCAGTCATCTGCATGCACCCCATATATGACTATACATGGGTGTAGTACACTGTAGCAAATGTACAGTGTCCCAACACTCTGCAGTATTGACACATTCTGTGCATGCTGCAGGGATTACCCACAGCAGAATAAACCAATGACAAGTATTTTTGCCTTTGTGGAGGGCTGCACCCCTACACCCCCTGATAATTATGTATACTAATTCTGAGATTGCATGATCCCTGGGGAAAGGAAGTATTCCTCTATTAGGGATTGTTGATTTTGCACATATATTGACCCCCTGTCTGTGTCTACCAAATGGTGCTGTCCTACTGTGTGTCAGGACATTGCATATTTGCTCCAGTGCTGTAGACCCATATATATATATATATATATATATATATATATATATATATATATAGATAAGAAGAAATAGGCAAGGATATGTGATTTTATTTTATCAGATATGCATCTGTCTGTAGGTGAAAAGAAGGTGCCTCAACACATATCCCCTTTCCAAACCTATAATTCAAGGTGCAAATCAAGCTAAGAATTAAAATGCTAGGTATTCACTATGCTGAGTTTGTATAAAAATAGAACTTATTACAATATTATAAATAAATTAATAACTTAATGAGTAGGCATCTGAAGTGCTGTAGAGCTAGTCTAATTGGAGGTGAATGTGCTAAATCTATTTTATTAAACAGTTCCCTGACTCTGAGGTTTTAGTGGCCTCATTTGTTATTAGTTTTGGACTTGACACTGCTGGAACCTTTGGATTTTTAGGGTCTATATTATATGTTTGAAAACACTTACCATCAAACACCTCTTCAGCGACCCTTAAAGAGTGAAGTTGCATTTCAGCAACAGTCTGCATCAGCGATTTTTTTCCCTGGGGAGGAAATCGTTTGGCCGTCCTAGTGAGTGTGCCCTTTTCCCCACTGTGGTGCGATCTCGGAGTTGGTATATTTAGTTAGGGGGGGTGTAGGAAGAAACCCCTCCCCCACTTTGTAATGTTAGAAGTTATGTGCCGCTTTGTATGGTGCAAGTAATTTTTTTCCCAGGGAAAAAAAATCTCTGACTTGGGCTTTCACTTTTAATGGCAGTTCGTTCTTTAATGGTCGCTGAAGAGGCGTTAGATGGTAAGTGTTTTCAGACATATAATATAGACCTGGATTTTTACTGTTATGCAGTACAGTATTAGTAAGTAATATACTATCTGTAAGACTAAAAGTAATACTTCCATGGGACCAGACACTATACCAGTCTGAATTCTCATCAGTGCCAAACATGTGCGATCTATGTCCCTACTTAAACCTGTCAAATTCAGCCTATCCACAGAGTTTCCTCCTGATGCCTGGAGAAGAGCTGCTGTTACTCCCCTACAAAAGGGTGGCCCCTTTACAGATCCAGGCAATTATGGACCCATCAGCCTCACCAGCAGTGCATGCAAAAGCATGGGACGTATCATAGCCAAACTAATTTCTGCAGACACAGGCAACTTAATTAATCTAGATTTCAATCAGTTTGATTTGGTGAAGGGCAGATTCTATCTCCTGAATCTAGTAAGTTTCTTTGAGGACATTACAGGGGCTATGGATAGGGTTAGTCAGTGCACCCTGTTTATCTCAATTTGGCCAAGGCTTTGATGCTATCCCCCATACTGGTATTGTTCAAAAAAAAATTAGAAAAAAACTTAATGTAAAGCATTGTATTGTCCACTGGATTGCAAATTGGCTATCCAAAAGATCCCAGGTGGGGAAACTTGCTGGTACCCTCCTTGAACATAAAATTATAACTAGTGGGATGCCACAGAGATCCATGCTGGGACCTCTCTGAATGAAACATTGTAACTAGTGGGGTGCCAGAAGGATTAGTGCTGGGACCCCTCTGAATGTAACATTGTAACTAGTGGGGTGCCACAGGGGTCTGTGCTGTGACCTCTTTGAATGTAGCATTGTAACTAGTGAGGTGCCACAGGGATCATTGCTAGGAGCTCTCTGAATGTAAGATTTTAACTAGTGGGGTGCCACAGGGATCCATGCTGGGAACACTCTGAATGTGCTAGTGGGGTGTCACAGGGATCAGTTATGGGACCTCAATGAATGTAAAATTGTAACTAGTGGGGTACCACATGGATCCATGCTGGGACCTCTCTGAATGTAACATTGTAACTAGTAGGGTGCCACAGGGGTCTGTGCTGTGACCTCTTTGAATGTAGCATTGTAACTAGTGCGGTGCCACAGGGGTCTCTGCTGGAACATCTCTGAATATAACATTGTAACTAGTGGGATGCTATAGGGAACCATGCTGGGACCTCTCTGAATGTAACATTGTAACTAATGGGGTGCCACAGGGATCAGTGCTGGGGGCCACTCTTAATGTAACATTGTAACTAGTAGGGTGCCACAGGGGTCTGTGCTGTGACCTCTTTGAATGTAGCATTGTAACTAGTGGGGTGTCACACGGATCAATGCTGGGACCCCTCTGAATGTAACATTGCAATTAGAGGGGTGCCACAGGGATCTGTGCTGAGACCTCTTTGAATGTAATATTGTAACTAGAGGGGTGCCACAGGGGTCCATGCTGGGACCTCTCCTGTTTGGCATTTATTTTACAGACATCTAGTCCAATATCCATGAAGTAAGTTTGTCTAAGTACATGATAGAATAAAAATAGGTACAAATATACACACAGAAAATAAATCCAAAACCTCAGCTTCAAAACCACAGGAACACAAATCAAGGATGACCAATCTTTTCAAGTCAATTTATTCTGGTACCTCAGCATTTCGCCTTCAAGGGATAAAGAATTCACGTCACGTATGCTATATACTCCATAAGTATGCTGATGTCTGCAAGCCAGGCACCGTTATCCGCTCATCTGATACTGAACAACTCAAGCAAAGGCTGGAATATGCACATATTTGGTGTACTAAAAGTGGTACCAAAACAAAACAAGGCAGACTACACCAGTACTGTCAAAGGAATAATACACCACTTTAATAAACACAGTAAAATAAAATAAAACAATATAATATAGGTTGCATGTTTCATCTGAAAGTAACAGACTTCCTCAGAACAACTGAATAACAATGAAACCAACATTATATACCCCTAATTAAATGTCTAACCAATCAGAACAGGATAATACATGTTCAGTGAGAAATGGAACTCATAATGTCAATTACCTACTAAAGCTAGATTCATTAAACACATAAAATTCTTATTATCCAAAATTGTATAATAAAAAAATGTATGTACAAAAATACAAACTGTAAAAAACAATATTATGAATAATTGAACCAAGTTTAAATATCACAAGAGGAAGATACATAATTTAAGCCCTGGTGAAAAGTCCTTACTGTTATTTTTGTCTAATAATTCTGATTACAGGATCATGAAGCCCAACAAGGGGGATGGGGTGGTTATAATGGATACTATAAACTATGAGACACATATGTCCAAATTCTTGAGGGACGATGATAAATATTCTATTGTGTCTAAGAATGAGATACGTATTAATTATTCTAAAATTGATTTTTTCATCAATGATCACTTTTTCAAGGGGGGATTGATAAAAAGCTGCTGGATTTTTTGTGCGTTAAGAAGCCTCATATTCCTGCCATATTTGGTATACCCAAGATTCACAAAAGTGTTGAGACCCCCTCCTTAGACCAATTGTGGCGGATGTGGGCTCTAGAACACACCCATTAGCCATGTTTATAGATTGCAAGTTAAAAACTTTCATTTCCAAGATTAGGCATATTTTCTAAGGATTCTTAGGACTTTCTCAAGAATATTAAACTTGAATTTTATCACCCTAATGCCATTCTTGTTACTATAGACATTGCTGATTTATTTTCATGTATTCCCCATTCCTTGAGGCTTGATTGGTTTCAGAATGTTTTGATTGAATGTGAATATTTGCCTAATGTTGAAGTAAATTTGTTAGAGATGTTCATGGAAATGGTTTTGAAGAATAATTTTATGTATTTTAGTGGAGGGTATTACAAACAGATTAAGGGTGCTGCCAAGGGGACCTCTTGTGCCTCCATTTTTGTGAATTTATAGGGTTCATAGGTGGATACTGGGCTATCTGCCTGAAGGCATATATTAGCCCAGCCATGTTTTGCGGTATTCACGGCCCCTTTGGTTAGTTCCCTAGGTCCTTGATTTAGCAGCTAGTACCCTTGGCCCCTATCTAGTAGAGCTGTTGGTATGATCCCTGGTGTGAACTTTCTGTTACCCATCCACTCGTCAAGGTTCCTCTTGAAGAGTGATAGTGAGGGGCTCTGTCTTATGTAGATCGGGACCCTGTTCCATAGTAAGGGAAGTATCTGCAAAGGGAATCTATCCCTCCAGCATGTTCTATTCATTGTTGTGCTGAGGTTTATATCCCTAGAGTGTGTAGCTTGAGTGGATTTGGTTTTGCTAAGCTGGAGCATGTTCAACAGTTCTGGGTTGGACATGGCTCTGTATGTTAGACAGAGATTGCCTCTGAGAAGGCGGCATGCAACAGAGAAAAGCCTTAGTTTTTTCAATCGTGCTGCATAGAGCAACTGTTTGAGGCCAGTAATCCTCTTAGTGAGGTACCTCTGTGGTCTCTCCAGCTGCTGGAGATGCCTAGCCAGGTACATTCCAATTGGTGCATTGTACTCAATAATGGGTCTGATGAGGGAAGAGTAGAGGGGCACCACTACATCCTTAGATCTTGATGCGAACCCTTTCGTAATCAGATGGGTCACATAGAAGGATTTTCTAACCACCTTGGCAACATGGTTATCAAAGGAAAGCTGACTATCTACTTGGGTCCCCTAGATCCCTTATTACTACTTCAGATTTCAGGGGGTTACCTCCTATGTGGTAGTTCGCGGGTACTCTGTTTTTTCCAAAGGGGATTACTACGCATTTTTTAGCATTTAGCTTGAGACCATGGCTTTGACACCATGCATCAGTCTCGATAAGGCCCTCCTGGAGGATATCCATGTAAGCTGGAGACTGTATTATAGCACCCAGTTTGCAGTTGTCCACAAACTTGGTCAGCCACAGCCCATCAGTGCTTGTCTGTACTTCTGAGAAGTATATGCCAAACAGGAGAGGCCCCAGGACAGAGCCCTGAGGCACACCGCTCATTACTGGTCTGGATTCAGATATAGATCCCGCTACTCTTACTTTGTGGGATCTGTCTGAGAGCCAGTTTGTGATCCATCTTGTGATGTAAGGGTTTATTCCCAGGTTGGTGAGTTTATCAATAATACCTGAATGGGGAATGGTGTCAAATGCTTTAGCAAGGTCAAGGTAAGCCATGTGTACCTCCTTTCCCTTATCTATAGCCTGAGTAACTGTCTCAAAGAAGTCCACCAGGTTCAGGAGACATGATCTGCCCTTGACGAAGCTGAACTGTGTGGGGTCAAGTTTTTGGAGGTTCCCAATCTCTCCATTTATGAGTTCCATAATGATTCGCTCCATTGCCTTACAGATCAGACTGGTCAGGCTTATTGGTCGGTAGTTCCCAGGGTCGGTTGTAGGCCCACCCTTGTGCAGCGGAACCACCGTTGCTGTGCGCCATTCTATGGGCACATATCCTGTTGAGAGGCTGAGACAGAACAGGGTATTCAGATGCGGGGTTAATTCATTTTGAAGCTCACGTATGACACAGCCCAGGACACCATCTGGTCCCATGGAGGCAGTGTTTTTAGCTTTAGACAGAGCCTTATTAACCAACGTATCAGTAATAATTGGAGTTACACAATCCCCTGGAATAGTAATAGGCCCTGCAGGTGGTGAGAGGGGGGGGGGTGGTGGAATTTGCACTGAACCTGTCAGCCAAGATGTTGGCAATGTCAGTGGGGTCAGTGTATTTTGTTCCATTTTGTGCTAGCTCAGAACAGACCTGAGCGTTGCCATTTAGGTTTTTGATGTAGCCATAGAAGGCCTTATGGTTATCCTTGGCATCCTTGGCAACTTTCTTTTCAAAATTAGCTTTAGTTGACTTGATGAGGGCCCTCAATTTCTTACTAAAGCTGATCACGGAAGATTTTTCTACTTGAGATTTGGCCGTTTTTTGTATAAGTCTCCTTCTTTTATTGTATAGTTTGCTTAAGGCTGGGGTCCACCAGACTGGTTTCTTCTTGCTTGAGGAAGGAGTCTTGGTTTTATTTGGGATAGCACGGTCCATGCAATCCTGAAGATGTAAAGTGCCTTGGTGTAGGATTCTGCATCCTGGATATCATTATCCTTCTGCAAGGGAATAGTGAAGCTTTCCACTTCGGATGCAAGTAGTTTGAAGTTTGCTTTGGAAAGGTTTTTTACAATGGTTTCTTTGACTGGGGGAGGTGAAGAGGTGAGGACGTCCAGGGTTATCAGTTTGTGGTCTGATCTGACCAGAGAGGGAGTGATAACGGGTGTGGTACAATGGGCACCCATATTTGTGATGACTAAATCCAATATGTTGTCCCCTCTAGTGGGAGAACATACCAGTTGTTCGAGGGCATTTGAATTTATAAATTCTATGAACCGCTGGGCATAGGAGTTAGAACTTTCGTAGTTCACCCAGTCTATACCAGGGTAGTTGAAATCACCCAAAATTATGGTGTTGGGTAGGACCTTTATATTTTCTAATGCCTCAAGGAATGCTAAGTGAGCATCTTGGGATATGATAGGCGATCTATAACAGGCTACGACTTGAAATGTGGTTTTGCCTGCTGATAGTTGCGCATGGATGATCTCTGGGGCATCATGCTGTGCCACTAACCTGGAGATGTGGGTATCCTTGATGAATATGGATACACCTCCGCCCTTTGTACTGTGATCCGGTAACTGAGGCCGGAAGGTATGATATGAAATGTAACCTGGTAGTGCTGGGGTGCTCTCTGGAGGATTGAACCAGGTTTCTGTTACTGCACAAACATTGATTTTTCTCCAGGTGCTCTCTGGAGGATTGAACCAGGTTTCCGTTACTGCACAAACATTGATTTTTCTCCATACTGAGGAGTGCCTCAAGTGCATGCATTTTCAGGTTGAGACTTCTGGTGTTGAGTAGCATTACCCTTAGTTTTTGGTTACCTGTGCTGGTTATGGTGGTTGGTTTGTCCTTTGAGCCTTGCCTAAAAAAGGCACTATGGGGATGGCAAGAGCCTTGGCCAGTATTTGAAAGCCTAGGGCTGACAGGTGCAAACCATCTCTGGCGAAACAGCAAGGCTTGTCTATCATGTCATCCCAGGCAGACAGACACTGGATCCCCTTAGAATGACACCAGAAGCTTAGCCAATTGTTGAAATTGATCATTTTGTCTTTGTATTGTGGTATCATTCTAGGTGAAGGTAGTATGCTACTCAAGGTCAGGGTCATACCAGCTTGGGCTACATGATCAGAGAGCTCCTCAATGTCTCTTTTCATGTAGTCCAGGGAGGTACATCTTAGATCATTCACACCAACATGTACAATGACAGCGTCATACATGTACTTGTTCTGGAGTGACCTAAGTGCCTGTGTTATGTGGTGGATCCTAGCACCCGACAGGTAGCTGACAGTAACCTTCTCCTTGTTCAGCCTGGTGAGTGGAACATCTGTGTGCCTTACTATAGAGTCTCCTATTACTAGCATGTTGGGTATGGTGTTTTGCCTTAGGGGCTGTCGTGAGGCACACTGCTGAGGTGAATTTGGTGCTTTATTATTGGGAGAAGAATTATATTTTGGGATCCCTTTATGCTCAATTCTGGGTTTATTGCACATGGTTTTTGGATAACATTTGTAGTATATGGAAGGTTTCTGTGAACGGTTTAATAAAATTTTTTTGATTATATTGAAAGTACCACCACTTTTTTGAGGTTCACCCACTCCCATTCCACAGACAATACGACATATTTGGATGTCATGCTTTATAATGATGATAGAAGTGGTAGGTTTCATTCTAAGGTGTTTCAGAAGGACATATTTTTTTAATTTTTACTTGCACTACCTTAGTGAACACCCTTTTTAATCAGAAAAAGTGTATTGTAAAAGGCCAGATGATTAGAGCAGCGAGAATAACCTCAGAAAATAACTTTTTCTTGAATAATACCACCTCACCCATCTACTAACCAACAATCTATTATCCAAAACCCAACATGGATTCAGACCATCCCATAGCACTAACACAGCCCTTATCAGCTTCTCCAGTACAATAAACACATACAGGAATCAAGGATAACTGGTCTCTGCCACCTTCCTAGACCTATCAAAGACTTTTGACACAGTTTCCCATAACAAACTCCTGACCTGCCTCTTAAGGTTACCACCTGTCCCACTTTGTGAGGGATAGTCCCTCTTTGGGCAGTTGTGTCCTGACAAAAAATTTAAAAAATAGTAAATACCCTGAGATTTTAGGACAAAATGATTTCCTATATTTTATGTAATAGTTGCATAAAACAGTTATTCTGTATCTAAAATACCTAAATGTTATAAGAAACAGAATGAGCAACTAAAATGCTACAAGAATACGCTTTTATTTAGGCAATAAAGTTAAGTTCTAACCTTTATACTGACCGTGGGTATGTGTCGGCCTGTAAACTCTGATGTTTATACCAAAAATGTCCCACTTTGGCCATTTGAAAAGGTGGCAACCCTACTGCCTCTCCGAGCTCAACCTCGATATCCCCTCCCTGCAATGGTTTAACAATTACCTAAGTAACCATTCACAATCTGTCAAGTGGGACAATAAACTATCCCCCTCACTCACCATCACATGCGGTGTCTCCCAAGGCTCAATCCTAGGCCCCCTCCTCTTTAATATATTTACTAACAATCTCCACCTAGCAACTATCAAAGCTGATATGTTCAGTATGCAGACAATACAACCCTAATATACTCAGCATCCAACATCCACTTACTACAAAGTAAAGCCCAAGAATCCTTCACTGAGATAGAGAACTGGCTAAATAACCACCAACTGATACTAAACCCAAAAAACCACAGTTAATGCTATTCCACCCAACTAAACACTGCGATCCCATCTTCACCATCCTTTCAGCCAATAACACCATCATCACCCCAGTAGCTGAAGCTAAACTATTAGGTGTCACTATTGACCAACAGCTTAAATCAACTCAAGACATAACCCAAACCATCTCCAAAGTCCATAAAAAACTAGCATGCCGGTATCGTACCAAACAATTCCTCACTCCCACGACTAGAGCTACCATAGCCAGAAGTCATCTCCTATCAACTTTGCTCTATGCCTGCCCACTTTTAACCAAAATAAACAAATCTGACCTCAACAAACACTCCACTTGCTACAATAAAATAGCCAGGTTTGCTTCCAATACTGAATCACATTCCCACCATGGTCAATCCCTACTTAAACTGCACTGGTTAGAATTCCCAAACTTGCTGAGTTACTACCAACTCATCATTGCACATCAAATCCTATACCAACCTGAGGCAACCCCTGCCCTAGATGGCACTGTAAACAATTCCAACAGGGAACTATGTTCAAGCAACAAATCCTTGGTCGAGGTCAATCCATGCAAGAACAGCTCAGCAGAAGGTCTAGTCTCCTATGAGGTTGCCAAAGCATGAAACTCTCTCTCACCCGACCTTAGGACACAAACTCGTGCAACCATATTTAAAAACCTCCTGAAAACCCACCACTGTGCTAACCCTTTTGCTGTTGCAAACACCCCCCCCCAAAACCCTCCAGTCTAAAGAACAGCCAAGCTCTAATGCCCCTATTACTTACATGATACTGCCAACTAGATGGACTATAGACCTCAAGGGACCTCAACCTCATTACCACAATGAAAAGAACATGCTGGAGGGACAGGTTCATAACCCAGAGACTGCCCATGCTCTAGAATAGACTTTCCATACATGTCAAGCAGAGCACCTCACTAGCCCTCTTCAAGAGAAATCTTGATGAGTGGATGGGAAATAGAAAGTTCACCCCGGGGATCACTCCATTAGCTCTACTTGATAGTAAACTTGAGCTAATGACAGGCGGCACAATGCCAGGGCACTTCTATATGTTAGGCTTGTAAAGGCTCTAGGGCCATTAGCCTAGTACGTACCTATGAACCATACTTCTCTAAGTGTGCAATATATACCTACTTCTGAATACTTTATGTTTATATATTATTTCTGATGTTAGACCTGGAATCTCCTAAACATGTCAGGAGTCCTGCTCATGCTTTTTAACTGTAAATATTGTAAAATATGGATATTTTGTATTCTCAGTAAGTTGGGCTTCAATCATTGTACTATCACTGTTATCTCTGTGATCTTCCGACTGTAATACATTGTTTGTTTCATGTTTCTCCCCTTTTAACTCAATTGTTAACACATTATTACTTGTATTACCGTTTTGTTTTACTGTCTTATTAAATTCCTGGAGCTTTTCTCCCCAGGACTCCACTGAAAACAGACACCTGCTGTCCAGTCGGATTTATCCCGGTAAAACAAATGATAAAAAAAATAAATAAATACAGTTTTGTTAAGCAGCTTTTTATGGAAAGGGTTTACCCATTAGAATTGATTGACCAATTGGGACTGGCAGTTATCAACGGTCATAAAATGTACCTATTATTGGTGAAGATGTGGAGATTCATTCTGTTAACCAGGGTGTTGAGGCTCCCCCTTAATAAAGCTTTTGTTTATACTTTCAACTCCCAGTCTACAGATATTGAGAGTATTGTCAACAAATATTGCTGTATTTTAACTCACATTCCTGAGTTGAAGAAGGTTATTCCTGGAGCCCCAGTTTTTGTATAGAAAAGGGGTACAAATTTTAAAAAAATTTTGGAGAACCACTCCACTGATGTTAATTCTTTAAGAAGTAGCAACAAAAAGTTAGGTTCTTTTAAGCACGGATTTTGTAAACAATGTGATTTCATGATTAATAACAATGAAAGTTTTTTGGGGGCTACAGATCTAACTATTAAATCTACTACACATTTTAACTGTAATAGTAAGGGGTTGTTAACCTGGCTACATGTACCACCTGTACCAATTTTTACATAGAGAAAAAGGAAAGAATTTTAAGGAAAAGCATTTATGAACACATATTGAAAGAAACTACCACACTTTATCAATATATTAGAAATTGTTCCACCTGCAAGTTTTTTTTTTTTGTTTTGGAACAAGAATTTCCTAGTCCAAGGGGAGGTCCCTAAGAGACCAGGGTTGAATACAAGAAGCTACTATGGCAACTCAAATATTGTGGCAAGTCCTTTATTGGCAGTTTCCTTCCAAGTGTCCTTTGTCCTTGATGTGCAGTAAAATGGTTCTGATTTCTATGTCCACTCTCTGGGGAATCCAGAAAATGGAAGATAATTATTTGCAAATCCAACATGTCCTCCTTGGACAAATATCTGCAGGGTAGAAACTGCTTGATTTCCTTCCTAGGCAAACCATTTCTTTACTGCAGACAGATATGTTTTTACCTCTGGGGATGAAGGCCCTAAATTTGTAAGATGCAGTAGCTCTTTAACAAATATCAACAGTTTTCTTGTCAACCAAATTAAGTCAACAAAAAAGTTGCTGACTATATTTTGAGCAGTTCAAGGGCTTTCATATACACGGGTCTACCTTCTTTCCACAAAAACACATTTCTTTGAATCCAAATTGAGCTACTTCACTTTTCTGAAACACCGTTCCATCACAAGCACGGACTGTCAAAATCCTTTCCCTGTGAAAGGAACCACTTGGCCACCATGGTGAACTTTGCCCTTTCATCATGGTAGTGCAATCTCAGAGTTGGTATACTTAAGTAAAGGGGGGTGTGAGGGGGACAAAGACTCCCTCTTGGTTGGGTTTGGAATTGGTTCGTTCAGGTTGTTTCTGTGGTGGCCAAGTGGTTCCTTCCACAGGGAAAGGATTTTGACAGTCCGTGCTTTCGATTGAATGGTGTTTCAGACAAGTGGAGGTGCTCAATTTGGATTCTAAGAAAAGTGTTTTCATGGAAAGAAGATAAACCCATATATATATATATATATATATATATATATATATATATATATATATATATATATATATATATATATATATATCTATCTATATATCTATATATCTATATATCTATATATATATATATATATATATATATATACACATATATGTGTGTGTGTGTGTGTGTGTGTGTGTGTGTGTATGCATTTGTGTGTCTTCGTAAGTTTTTATGCACATATGTGTATACATTCATTCATGTAGTCATATAAATATATGTATGTGTATATATATATATATGGTTCTACCAAACACAGACAACGCAATCACCAAACCACATAACCGACAGTTAGAACCATATATATATATATATATATATATATATATATATATATATATATATATATATATTATATAAATATATACACACATATATATATATATATATATATATATATATATATATATGTGTGTGTGTGTTTATGTATAGTCATTCATATGTGTATAAAATTAAGTGGATGTGCATAAGTAAACATGCATATACATGTAAGTATCACTTAACCTATTACTACGCATTTGTAGACTAATACATACAAGCATGAGTATACACATACACCTGTATGTACATGTCTTATCTATGTATGTATGTATGTAAAGCTAACTCACTGCATACATGTAATGCAAATATTGTGTCATGTATCAACGTATATATAATGAGCTGTATTCACTGCAAAACACAAAGTTAAGGGGCCACACCAATAAACAGATAACACACAGTGTGGGTCAGACTGTAAGTGGGAAAAGGGAGTATGAAGGGGTCACACCAATAAACAGACAGTGTGGGACACTCTGCCAGTGGGAAGGTGGAATATGAAGGGGCCACACCAATAAACAGATAACACACAGTGTGGATCAGATTGTAAGTGGGAAAAGGAAGTATGAAGGGGCCACACCACTAAACAGACAGTGTGGGACACACTGCCAGTGGGAAGGTAGAATATGAAGGGGCCACACCAATAAACAGATAACACACAGTGTGGATCAGATTGTAAGTGGGAAAAGGGAGTATGAAGGGGCCACACCAATAAACAGACAGTGTGGGACACACTGCCAGTGGGAAGGTGGAATATGAAGGGGCCACACCAATAAAAATATAACAAAGTGTGGACTGTTGAGGATAAGAAAGAAATTGTGCTTTGTTACTATTACTCTAAAATCCAAAATTTGCAGACAGAGAATGAAAAGCAAGTGTAAGACATAAATTAAATGATAGAAAAATACTTGTGCAAGAAAAAAAAACTGTTAAAAGCTACAGATAAAAATGTAAGAACCTTAATTTAACTAATCAAGGAAAAACATTATTAGATGAAAAAATATTGTTCTGTTCAGAAAACGAAGCAACAGGGACGTGAGAAAAGATTAAATAACCAAAATCAGTTTTTAAAGGTGTAAAAAGAGACATGAACAAGGGAAAGAAATGGAGATTGGATCTGGTGTGATATCCATGCCAAGAAGAAAGACAAACTGATCAAAAGAAAAATGGAGCTACAGAGGTATTTAAAGATAAATACAAAGACACCTAGAGATGGGAAACTTTATAATACAAAAAATACAAAGACACCTAGAGATGGGAAACTTTATAATACAAAAAAATACAAAGACACCTAGAGACGGGAAACTTTATAATACAAAAAATACAAAGACACCTAGAGATGGGAAACTTTATAATACAAAAATACAACTTTATAATACAAAAATACAAAGACACCTAGTGATGGGAAACTTTATAATACAAAAAAAATACAAAGACACCTAGAGATGGGAAGCTTTATAATACAAAAAATACAAAGACACCTAGAGATGGGAAACTTTATAATACAAAAATACAAAGACACCTAGAGATAGGAAACTTTATAATACAAAAATACAAAGACACCTAGAGATGGGAAACTTTATAATACAAAGACACCTAGAGATGGGAAACTTTATAATACAAAAAATACAAAGACACCTAGAGATGGGAAACTTTATAATACTAAAAATACAAAGACACCTAGAGATGTAAAGCATTATAATACAAAAAATACAAAGACACCTAGAGATGGGAAACTTTATAATACAAAAATACAAAGACACCTAGAGATGGGAAACTTTATAATACTAAAAATACAAAGACACCTAGAGATGGGAAACTTTATAATACAAAAAAATACAAAGACACCTAGAGATGGGAAACTTTATAATACAAAAAATACAAAGACACCTAGAGATGGGAAACTTTATAATACAAAAAATACAAAGACACCTAGAGATGGGAAACTTTATAATACAAAAAATACAAAGACACCTAGAGATGGGAAACTTTATAATACAAAAAATACAAAGACACCTAGAGATGGGAAACTTTATAATACAAAAATACAAAGACACCTAGAGATGGGAAACTTTATAATACAAAAATACAAAGACACCTAGAGATAGGAAACTTTATAATACAAAAAATACAAAGACACCTAGAGATGGGAAACTTTATAATACAAAAAATACAAAGACACCTAGAGATGGGAAACTTTATAATACAAAAATACAAAGACACCTAGAGATGGGAAACTTTATAATACAAAAAATACAAAGACACCTAGAGATGGGAAACTTTATAATACAAAAATACAAAGACACCTAGAGATGGGAAACTTTATAATACAAAAATACAAAGACACCTAGAGATGGGAAACTTTATAATACAAAAATACAAAGACACCTAGAGAGGGGAAACTTTATAATACAAAAAATACAAAGACACCTAGAGATGGGAAACTTTATAATACAAAAATACAAAGACACCTAGAGATGGGAAACTTTATAATACAAAAATACAAAGACACCTAGAGATGGGAAACTTTATAATACAAAAATACAAAGACACCTTGAGACGGGAAACTTTATAATACAAAAAATACAAAGACACCTAGAGACGGGAAACTTTATAATACAAACGAATACAAGGGCACCTAAAGATGGCAAACTTTAAAATACAAAAATACAAAGACACCTAGAGATGGGAAACTTTATAATACAAAAAATACAAAGACACCTAGAGATGGGAAACTTTATAATACAAAAAATACAAAGACACCTAGAGATGGGAAACTTTATAATACAAAAAATACAAAGACACCTAGAGATGGGAAACTTTATAATACAAAAAAATACAAAGACACCTAGAGATGGGAAACTTTATAATACAAAAAAATACAAAGACACCTAGAGATGGGAAACTTTATAATACAAAAATACAAAGACACCTAGAGATGGGAAACTTTATAATACAAAAATACAAAGACACCTAGAGATGGGAAACTTTATAATACAAAAATACAAAGACACCTAGAGATGGGAAACTTTATAATACAAAAATACAAAGACACCTAGAGATGGGAAACTTTATAATATAAAAAATACAAAGACACCTAGAGATGGAAAACTTTATAATACTAAAAATACAAAGACACATAGAGATGGGAAACTTTATAATACAAAAAATACAAAGACACCTAGAGATGGGAAACTTTATAATACAAAAAATACAAAGACACCTAGAGATGGGAAACTTTATAATACAAAAAATACAAAGACACCTAGAGATGGGAAACTTTATAATACTAAAAATACAAAGACACCTAGAGATGGGAAACTTTATAATACAAAAAATACAAAGACACCTAGAGATGGGAAACTTTATAATACAAAAAAATACAAAGACACCTAGAGATGGGAAACTTTATAATACAAAAAATACAAAGACACCTAGAGATGGGAAACTTTATAATACAAAAAAATACAAAGACACCTAGAGATGGGAAACTTTATAATACAAAAAAATACAAAGACACCTAGAGATGGGAAACTTTATAATACAAAAAAATACAAAGACACCTAGAGATGGGAAACTTTATAATACAAAAAAATACAAAGACACCTAGAGATGGGAAACTTTATAATACAAAAAATACAAAGACACCTAGAGATGGGAAACTTTATAATACAAAGACACCTAGAGATGGGAAACTTTATAATACAAAAAATACAAAGACACCTAGAGATGGGAAACTTTATAATACTAAAAATACAAAGACACCTAGAGATGGGAAACTTTATAATACAAAAAATACAAAGACACCTAGAGATGGGAAACTTTATAATACAAAAAAATACAAAGACACCTAGAGATGGGAAACTTTATAATACAAAAAAATACAAAGACACCTAGAGATGGGAAACTTTATAATACAAAGACACCTAGAGATGGGAAACTTTATAATACAAAAAATACAAAGACACCTAGAGATGGGAAACTTTATAATACAAAAAATACAAAGACACCTAGAGATGGGAAACTTTATAATACAAAAAATACAAAGACACCTAGAGATGGGAAACTTTATAATACAAAAAATACAAAGACACCTAGAGATGGGAAACTTTATAATACAAAAAATACAAAGACACCTAGGATGGGAAACTTTATAATACAAAAATACAAAGACACCTAGAGATGGGAAACTTTATAATACAAAAAATACAAAGACACCTAGAGATGGGAAACTTTATAATACAAAAAATACAAAGACACCTAGAGATGGGAAACTTTATAATACAAAAATACAAAGACACCTAGAGATAGGAAACTTTATAATACAAAAATACAAAGACACCTTGAGACGGGAAACTTTATAATACAAAAAATACAAAGACACCTAGAGATGGGAAACTTTATAATATAAAAAATACAAAGACACCTAGAGATGGGAAACTTTATAATATAAAAAATACAAAGACACCTAGACATGGGAAACTTTATAATACAAAAAAATACAAAGACACCTAGACATGGGAAACTTTACAATACAAAAAAATACAAAGACATCTAGTGATGGGAAACTTTATAATACAAAAAAATACAAAGACACCTAGAGATGGGAAACTTTATAATGCAAAAAAATACAAAGACACCTAGAGATGGGAAAATTTATAATACAAAAAAATACAAAGACACCTAGTGATGGGAAATTTTATAATACAAAAAAATACAAAGACACCTAGAGATGGGAAACTTTATAATACAAAAAAATACAAAGACACCTAGAGATGGGAAACTTTATAATACAAAAAAATACAAAGACACCTAGAGATGTTAACCTTTATAATACAAAAAAATACAAAGACACTTAGAGATGGGAAACTTTATAATACAAAAAATACAAAGATGCCTAGAGATGGGAAACTTTATAATACAAAAAATACAAAGACACCTAGAGATGGGAAACTTTATAATACTAAAAATACAAAGACACCTAGACATGGGAAACTTTATAATACAAAAAAATACAAAGACACCTAGAGATGGGAAACTTTATAATGCAAAAAAATACAAAGACACCTAGTGATGGGAAACTTTATAATACAAAAAAATACAAAGACACCTAGAGATGGGAAACTTTATAATACAAAAAAATACAAAGACACCTAGAGATGGGAAACTTTATAATACAAAAAAAGTCACAAAAAGGAAGGTAAGAAAGAAGATTAGCAAAGTAGACATTTGAACAAATAAAAACGGAAGTGATATACTGCCTGTGAAGTAAAAAATATATTGCGGAAACTCCAGCACAGGCAGCAACACCAACAGGATGGGCCAATGAGTTCCCAGACAGAGGAGCAGTGGGAGGCGCGTGGGATGCATCTGAGGAGGATTTGTCATGGGGCAATATTCAAGAGCCTCCTGTAGAAGCCTCATACAAAAGTCAATTTGAAGTTGCACAATGAGGGAAGGAGCAGGAAACAGTGCTGGGATGAGGCAAATGGTCCCCATATGAAGGGGCAACAGATGGAGCAGGTCACAACTGAAGAGGATATGTCACAGGGCAATAATAGTTAGATGGCTCAACCAGCACCTTGTGCTGACTCCTCCCTCCAATTAAAGTGCTCCACCCTTTAGCCCTTCATGCATTCTGCAGGGTATCTAATCCACATCACACCTCAAGCTCTTCAAGGGAAGAAAAAAGGTCTGTTGCTTTTACTGGCACACCAACCAGGTGGCTAGATACAGGACACACTCTCTCCTCCTTCCTGTCCCAGCCATTCAGGTTGTTTTTCTGTGCCATGCCCCTAAGCATCCTTCCTTACATTAGAGTAAAAAAAAAAACTAAACTGTAGCAAACAAGCAGTTATTACTGTTTATATCCTGCACAGAGTGCTACAGCACTTAAGTTTTAGTTAAAAAAATTGTTTTACATTTAACTGTAGTAAACTGCTTGCTGCTACAGTTAGACCACACGGAGAGTGCTACAGGGCTCTGCTTTGACCACAAATGCAATACTGGCTTTTGAAAGCAAGTGTTGCATAAAGAGCAGTTGGAATGATGGATGGCCAATTGGCTAATGCTCTCTAACACTTTGCACTAGGGGCAGTTGTCCCTTTCTACCCGCCCTCACTATGCTACTACAACGTGATGTTCTGAAACACTCTGTAGAAGAGTCTCAGAAAACAGAGATCAAAGAAGATGCTCTCAGACCAGAAGAAAATTATCTGAGGGAAGACCTACTTGATTTAATACAGATGGATAGACTCATTAAGACTGATGAAAGTAATATAATACAGAAATTAAAGAAAGCTCAAAATGCTAGAAAACTGATAAAACAGAGAAGTGTATGTGATATAACAAAAATAAATAGCATATAGTATTATGGAGCTAAAATGAATAAGAGGTTAAGTGTTACCACAAAACTGCAATGGAGGAATGGAAGGGGACAAGTAGAATGTCATCATGAAAGCACTGAACAGAGTAAACTATAAACCAGGGACAACAAGAAATATCACTGCTAAAGAAAACAGGAAAGGGAACAGGTCATCAAAAATCCTTAGAAAGATAGTTGTGGTAAAATCAACCCACACTATCAGAACAGAGCAGACCACAACACTATTTCTAATAATACACTAAAAATATCAGCACAAGCAAAAAACTTTACAAGGTATGCAGATCAACATAAATGGGGAGTACACAATACATAATCGATCGGTGACCCAAAATGTTTTATAGAGAATTAGAAAGCAAAGCAAAAATAAGTATAAACGCCACTAAAAGAGAAGACATTTTTGAAGAAGTATTTATGAAGACTGTGTTATACATAACAAAGATGCTAAATGGATAGAAAGATTAAAAGAATCCGTACAAGATATAATTAAGAGGATAAGAAATGGGATGAAGTGCCCGTCAGTGAAACTGAGACAAAATTAAAAAAAAGCTCCTGACTCCCTGGAAAACCCTGGAATGAGATACATCATGTACCTTCAGGCTTAAGGTATTCATCTTTCCATATTGATTTAACCATGAGGAAAAAATTACTTGTATGTACATGCCAGACACCAATCTGATTAAAAACAGGAAAAGTTACACTCCTACTTATGACTGAATCTGTAAGCTATCCTAAGAACTATAGTGCATTAGCTTGCTTGAATTATATATTGGAATTAATGAAAACAGAATTTCTAGCTATCCAAAAAAAATCAGCCATGGTAATAGAACTAAAAGTAGTAAAATAAAGTCTTATGGAACAATCTATCACCAATAGTTAAACAAAGCCATAATAAAGAGATGTACAAAGGTGACAAATTTAAATATGGCATGGAAAGATAACAAAAAAGCATTCAACAACACCCACGTTCACAGGTAATAGAATGCTTACAGATGTAAAAAATACACCCTATATCGATCAGTTATATTACAGCGACCATGAAATAGTGGCAAACTACTCTGCAGCTAACTCATGACAAATGGCAAATTAAAATCCTAGAAATAAAAATTCAAAGATTCATGTCTGTTTCTTTGCCACTGCTGCTGTTTTGTCTTTAATCCACTAAACCAATTACTTAATAGATTAGGCTATAGTTACAGCTTAACTGCCAGTCCCAGAAGCCAACCGTTTATAAAGACATCTCATCTACTACTTTAGATTATTGTAAAATTCTATAGTTCGTTAGATAAGGATCTGAAAACAGAACTACAAACGGTTAAAACCATTTTCAAATAATACAAGAGTAACATTTGGTCTTGATAAATGTGGAAAGTGAATATTTATAAAAGGGAAGCTTCAGCACCAAGAAAATATCAACCTGGAAAAAGAATATGATGTAAAGGAACTTGAGCAAGAGGGAGTGTATACAAATTTGGGAATAGATTAAAGGTTATCAACACAGCATGCACAAATGTGAACAAAGCTTAGTAAGGACAACTTTAGATGACTAAAGCTGATATTGAAAACTACCTTGATATCTGGGAACAAAGTCCAAGCTATAAACCAATTTCCCCTTTTCTAACTTAAATCTTTGGTTATGATTGACTGGCCCCAAACAATACTGAATCAGTTGAACAGGAAAGCAAGAAAAATTACGTTTGTATACAAAAACCATTGCATACTGAGATTGCACACCCCTTTTTCTAAAGGAGGTAAGGGTTTCCTCGAAACTAAATATATGTATGTATTTACAGACGTTATCAGATTCCAGTAAAGTGAAAGTTCTAAAACATGAAGATAAGTCTGAGATGACATTCTTATTCACTTTAGATGAAGCATTTCGGAAAAAAGCTAAAATGGAAATCAAACTAGATGTAGACATGAATCAGGCAGAAACCGAAAGTGCCTAAAACACAAAAGAAAGACTATAAGGAAAGGAAAAGAAGAAAATAAAATACATTTGGAAAGTCCACAGATATTGTGTGAAATATGGAAAAGATCTAATTTCTCATTTATTATGTATTCTTACAGTCTGATAATTATGTATTAACTATGTACCATTACTCCCCACCCTGTGTTAATGTATGTGTATCTCTTTCACATTGTATTTCTTCTGTACAATATTTGACTAGCTGTGGAGCTTTTCTCCCTGGACCTCCACTGAAAATGGGTTTCTGACCAAGTGGACTTTCCCGGTCAACAAATGTTAATGAATAAATATAAATAAATAAATAAATAACTCTAGAACAACCTCATTTTGACCAAGATTTGATGTAAAAATGGTTAAGGGAAGGAGAACTGAAACCGGCATAATAATGTGGCAAGACTGTTGTACTGGGTATCGTGCAAACACTACAACATAAAAGTAACTGAGAAACATTGAAATATGAACCAAAAAGCATTATTAACAATAATGAAGTTTATATCGTATGAAATCATTCAATACCAACATTTTAAAAATAGATGCAAGAAAACCAGAAATAGTAGTGCGAGAAAAAAAGACAAATGCAGCATTTATCATTGAAAGTGTGAAACCCAACTAGTGTAGTATCTTATATACAGAGTGACAAAAAGTCATAAAATACCTGGATTTGTAAACAGAAATGAAAAGAATGTGGTAGAAAGATACCCAGACAGTTTTAATAGTAGTAGGAGCAAAATGACCGATAGAAAAGAATGCACTAGTATATGTAAATATGCTACTATACATGTAACCCCATATAAAATGCAGAAGGTGACAGTTATGGCTATACTGTATATGCCAAGAACAGCATTCTTGGCCAGCATTAAAGACTGAAGCGACACTAATTTCATGAACTCTAATCATATCTAGACTTAGGAATGGGGCCCATTCTTGTTATGGAATTAGAAACCCAACACATTTGGAGAAATTAAAAAAGAGACACAAGATACTCTAAAACTTAACTCGGACATTTGGGACCTGGGCACCTTAATCGATAAGGAGCTATCATTTGATCCCTGTGTAGCCACTGTTATTTATTTTATGTATTTGTTTTTGTTGAATGGGAAAGTCTAACTGTATAGTAACCCATTTTAAGTGGAGGCCTGGAAAGAAATGCTCCACATACATTTACACACAGTTTTACATAGTCAATTAGAAATGCAATCTGTGTCAGCAACTCTGCAAGTATAGTAGGTTTACATGAAAGTGAGTAACATCCACACCAGTTTTATATAGTTTACAAGCGTGTGGTATAAAGCAGCTAGTAAAACAGGAGGTTTGTAACAATAGGAGTAGTAACAGTTAACATGATTTATGGAGTTAGTAAAAGGAAGGTGTTATGCAATACCTGGGTGAAAAAGATTATGTGACAGAAAGGAAGAAAACTGGAATATATGAGAAAGGAGACATTAGTAAGGCAAAGGTTTATGACAAAGGTAATGCTCTATGGCAATAATTATATTAAAAAGAAGAGATGAGTATGGAAGAAGGCATTTTGAGATAGGTGTATAGAGGAGAACAAAAGGAAGGCGTGAGGAGAAGGGGTGAATTAGAAGACATAGACGTTAACTTAGTTTAGATGACTTTAGAGTAATTATGGTTATGGGGAGTTAGTAATATGACCATAGGTGGATTGGATACTCTAAATTGGCCCTAGGTGTGAGTGTGTGCATGTGTGTGCCTTCCGTGGAAGGTTGGGCGCCGGGCTGGCAACTCGACATCGTAAAACTCCACTGCCAATCATAGCGGACAGGTGATCTGCTGTGGTGACCCCTAAGCCAAAAGAAGAAGAAGAAGAAGTAAGATGACCATAGGTGAACTTAGCTGTGATTAGAACATGAGTAGAACCAAGTTTTGTTTAGATGCTATTTTGCATTTTGAAGTTAGGTAGTTTGGCTTTTACTTTGATTAGATAAGGGATAGAATCTCAAAGTTTTGAGATATAGTAAGAGTATAGAGAATTTTCAGTGTTGTTACTGGAACTGCTTACTAGCAAGAGAGATTTGTTACTAGGTCTCAGGTCTCTGTTACTAGAGCAGAATTTGAGTATATTTTGGAGTGCAGGACATTCTTCTGGCATGTAGACAAGTTTTTGAGCAGTGGCTATTTAGGAAAATGTTAAGTAATGGGGTAATTTGAGCCAGTTTAATTATTTTAGTGCAATGCAGTGGTGTTTGTAGGTAATTTGGCTATTTTATTGTAGCATGTCTCGAGTTTTAATTTGATCACTTACTGTATATTCAAGTTAGTAAGTATTGGAGAGGCATATAGCAGAGTTGGGAGCAGATCATTTCTGGTGATGGATTATATGGTAAAGTCAGAAAGAAATGGCTTAACCCTATTAGACGGACCATCATTTCATATGTGTCTTTTTGATATCTTCAGATAGATGCTTTCCAATTTTTGTTTTTTATCAATTAGTACACTGAGTAGTTTATTTTGAGACATTGTTTCTACTTAGCAGTAGAGTAGCAAGGGTGGGATGAAGGGGGTAATTATCCCGGGTGCAAAGTGCTTGGGAAGCAATCGAGTGGGAGGCTTTTTTCTGTATTGAAATGCCGGTATAGAAAGGCACTTGAATTCAGCAAATGTTTTTTGTTCTTCACTTGAAGACCAGGTCTATATTATATAAGTGAATGCACTGAACTGTGAATGCTAGTCGACCCACATTTCCCAGAAAACCAAAATGTCGAACACATGGATGGGAAAAAAAATCGCTGATATGTAAAAAAAAAAAAAAAAAATTCAAAATAAAGTGTGAGGGGCTTCATCCCCCGCCCCTATTTAAATATACCAACTTTGAGATCGCACCACAGTGGAGGAAATGGCAAAGTCCCAAAAACGGCCCAGTGATTTTTTTCCCTAGGAAAAAAGTCGATGTTCCGTGTTTTCGGTATTTTGCCATTTCGCGTAATGCCATTTGACTAAACAGCATTTGCAATTCATTGTGTTCGCTAAAATAATAGGGACCCTGAAGACCTGGAGTGGGCTGCAAATTGGATGAATTACAGTAGGAAGCCAATGGCTTTTAATTTCTTTCTTTCTTTTTTTTTGGGGGGGGGGGTCACAAGTGGTTAACATTAATGTGGGTAGCCAGTTGGTTTCATACACTAATCTGAAGATTTTTCTTTTTTTTTTTTTTTACTTTTATGTTTAGGGCTGTTGGGGCATGGAGTTGGCAGATCATGATTGGCTAACATTACTGCAGGAAGCCAATCGGCTTTGGTATGTAGGGTAGGCATATGACTCAGCTGGAGAGAACACAGCATTTTCTTTCCCAAAAAAAAATCAAGGGCATGTCCTCCTTGACTTCCTCTCATTGCCTTCCATTTCTTAGCAGATATTGAGAGGAGGTCTCCACCTTACCTAGACAGCCTAGAAAGATCCGGTCCTCTGTAATAACGTCCTACACATACACAAAACTAATAACATCCTAAATCTGTAATAACATCCTACACATACACAAAACTAATAACATCCTAAATCTGTAATAACGTCCTACACATACACAAAACTAATAACATCCTAAATCTGTAATAACGTCCTACACATACACAAAACTAATAACATCCTAAATCTGTAATAACGTTCTACACATACACAAAACTAATAACATCCTAAATCTGTAATAACGTTCTACACATACACAAAACTAATAACATCCTAAATCTGTAATAACGTCCTACACATACACAAAACTAATAACATCCTAAATCTGTAATAACGTCCTACACATACACAAAACTAATAACATCCTAAATCTGTAATAACGTTCTACACATACACAAAACTAATAACATCCTAAATCTGTAATAACGTCCTACACATACACAAAACTAATAACATCCTAAATCTGTAATAACGTCCTACACATACACAAAACTAATAACATCCTAAATCTGTAATAACGTTCTACACATACACAAAACTAATAACATCCTAAATCTGTAATAACGTTCTACACATACACAAAACTAATAACATCCTAAATCTGTAATAACGTCCTACACATACACAAAACTAATAACATCCTAAATCTGTAATAACGTTCTACACATACACAAAACTAATAACATCCTAAATCTGTAATAACGTCCTACACATACACAAAACTAATAACATCCTAAATCTGTAATAACGTCCTACACATACACAAAACTAATAACATCCTAAATCTGTAATAACGTCCTACACATACACAAAACTAATAACATCCTAAATCTGTAATAACGTTCTACACATACACAAAACTAATAACATCCTAAATCTGTAATAACGTTCTACACATACACAAAACTAATAACATCCTAAATCTGTAATAACGTTCTACACATACACAAAACTAATAACATCCTAAATCTGTAATAACGTCCTACACATACACAAAACTAATAACATCCTAAATCTGTAATAACGTCCTACACATACACAAAACTAATAACATCCTAAATCTGTAATAACGTCCTACACATACACAAAACTAATAACATCCTAAATCTGTAATAACGTCCTACACATACACAAAACTAATAACATCCTAAATCTGTAATAACGTTCTACACATACACAAAACTAATAACATCCTAAATCTGTAATAACGTCCTACACATACACAAAACTAATAACATCCTAAATCTGTAATAACGTTCTACACATACACAAAACTAATAACATCCTAAATCTGTAATAACATCCTACACATACACAAAACTAATAACATCCTAAATCTGTAATAACGTCCTACACATACACAAAACTAATAACATCCTAAATCTGTAATAACGTTCTACACATACACAAAACTAATAACATCCTAAATCTGTAATAACGTTCTACACATACACAAAACTAATAACATCCTAAATCTGTAATAACGTCCTACACATACACAAAACTAATAACATCCTAAATACAAACTCATGAGACCTAATCTGCTACCAAAATGTAACTAGGTCTTGTTGGCAGGATAGATATCTTTCACAGAGACTAGCTCTTTTATGGAATAGACTCACCTTAGAGGTTGAGCAGAGAAGCTCCATGAACATTTTAAAGCATAACCTGGACAACTGTATGGGAAATCATAAGTAAACCCCTGGTTTGGCTGCTTTAGCCTTTATAGAAAGGGGCCACAATTAGGTCAGGGTCTGGTATTAATTCATGTTTTGGTAAATAAGGGGGATCATTGGCTAGGCTATAAATGGTCCACTGGATCAAAAGCCTGGTATGGATCTATGACATAGTCTGTAAGAAAAGTAAAGTAAAGAAATTACACAAAGTCAAAATTGAAAAATATATATTTTGATGTGGAGAGGGAATAGTTTCCCATATTTTCTCATAAAAAATGTTAAATGAACTGTCAGAGAGTACTTCCTTTTCTAGGCTCTGATAAACAGGATATCCGTAATAGTATGGTCTCTTAGAATTGAGGACACCTATGTGATATTATAAAAACATAAAACCTCAAGGTGTATATTAGAATATCTGTGATTCTTTTTTTAAAACAAGAAACATCTTTATTGAATTATCACTTATGACATAGGCAATCATACATTTATATAAATGAAACAAATATATATATTAACGTATTCTCAGCTGCAAACATTATACTGGTCGCAAACCCAGCACAAATGAAGCAGAATAGTTCCAAACGTAACTCTTTTGTAAACCAACACAAGGCAGCAGGATAAACCCAAACACAGCTTTATTCCAAAAATGAAACTGGATTAGAGTTTATCCTTCTAATATTTTAAAATGTCATCAGATCTGATTCCTCCTCCAAGGCATTATTCTAAGAGTATTGTTCCCACAATTCCCATTTTTTCTATATAATTTTCTCCTACCATTTACTGAAGAGTCCACTTCAAGTTCTTTTATCACTGTATATTCACAACTTCGAATAAGGTTGGTTTAGACTTTGCATGCCATTTTCTAGTAATTGCTTTTTTGGCAGCCACCATAATTAGACTCTGCAAGGACTGAAACAATTCTGATTCTGTATCACAGCTCAGAAAAGTAATTTCCTTAGTTACACCAATTTGCTCACTCCGAATTTCTGCAAGAGTAGTCCACAAGGAATTTTTAAAGTCTGCCAACTCATAACACTCAGAAAAAATATTTCCCTGTTGCTTCTTTTTTTCCCATCACACCTCCAATATTTGCATTCTACCTGAGGAAAATTCTTTGGAGTCTGCTTGGGGAATACCTATGTAAACATTTCCAAGCAAAGATTCTAAATCTTCTAGACTTTGTTGCATATTTGGGAGACATACATATATCCTTCCATTGTTTCTTTATGAATTGCGTCTCTGGTCTGCCTTCCCAATCCTTTCTAACTTGCTCTGATTGATTGCTTTAATATTCGTGTAATATTTTATATGCTCTACTAATTATGTTTTTTAACAGCATCTTCTGTTCTAGATGCTATTAAAAACTCTACCAGTACTGGTCTTTCACTTAGGATTCCCCTATTCCTTTCTCTTTGCTTATACTCCGATATCAATCCTTGATAAGGAAGGTAATCTCTAGTCTGCAGTCCAAATGTATTCTTTGCCTGCTTCCATTTTAGTACATTTCTCTGCTGTCTAATTATTTACTCCCAAAACCTTGGCTCCTCTGCCAGTTTTCTCCATTAAATTCCAGCCCCCTCTTGCCTATTTTACTGTGTCCCTAATTGTAGTCATCCTTATCATCAGAATCTCCTTTCTCCATTCATGTGTTGGTTTTGTTTTTATAGTACTTTCTTCAGCTTTACTAATATAATATTCTGTATGGTTATTGTTATTCTCCTTAAGGATCTGCATCCAAAATCCCAGTCTCTCCTTATTTCTTGAGGTTCCCCACATTTTATCATCATCTCTTTCCACTTCCAATTATAGCTTTCTGCTTGTGCTATGTATAGAAGCCTTAACTGAGTAGCTCTGAAATAAGCCTTCAAATCAGGTAATCCCAAACCAGCTTGTTCTGTTGGAAGGGTCAGCTTATCCCACTTGCCTCTTCCCCGTCCAGATAAAATCCTTCAACCCTTATTAACTGCTATCCACTACTTCCCCTCCGGTTGATAAAAAATATGCCTGACTGTGTATAAAACTAAAGGACTAAAAACATTTTCATTGCTTGTATCTTCCATATCCATAAAACAGAACTTCCAGTTTCTCAGTCTTTGTATTATCTTTGATCAGTTTCTTCCCACATATCTTTAGCTGCCATAACATAATTCTTTTTAATCCATGCTCCTAAGTACTTCATTTTGTCACGCCCCCTTAAATATGGGTATTGCTGAATGAATTCATGTTTGGGTACATAGTTTACAGCTATTGCCTTTGTTTTATCTTCATTAATTTTGGATCCTGAAAAAAAAAATCATGAAACTATCTCAGAATGTTCAACAATACTGAAATGTCCTTTTTCTGGTTTTATTAAGTACAAAATAATATCATCTGCAAAAAATGCCAACTTTTTTGGATTGACATACCAATTATATTCTTGAATTTCTGAATCCCTTAATTTCTTTTCCAGTGGTTCTAAATATAATGCAAATTACAAAGGGGAAAGAGGACAACCCTGTCTGGTTCCTCGGCTCAAACAAAATTTATCAGAGAGGAGCCCCAACCAATTTAATTTTCACCTCTGATCCCTGATATATAAAAATATTGGTGAATGTTGTCAGTGGTGCAGTGGTTAGCATTGTTGCCTCACAACAAGAGGTTCTTTGGTTTGATTCTTGGCTGGGGTGTCTTCTGTGTGGAGTCTGCATGTCTGCCCCTGTGGTTGTGTGGGTTTCCTCGAGGTGCTCCAGTTTCCTCCCACATTTATTTATTTATTTTATTTTACATTTGTTAACCGGGAGAGTCCGATCTGAAGAAGCATGTTTTTCCATGGCGAGGTTCGAAAAGCTCAGTCTACACTACATAAGGATACATGAATATTTCACACGTGCAAAAAGGAAGATAGTTGAGTTCTAAATAGAATAAAAGATACATCAATAAATGCATATTTATTTATTTTATTTACATTTGTTAAACGGGAGACCGATGCATGGATATTTGTCCATTTTTCAGCCCGAGGAAAAAAGAAAAGGTACAGACATAACATATGAACATTGTTATGTTAAAAAGAAAAAGAGATAGTTGTAAATTATATATATAAATATAAAGATACATCACATCTTAATAACAAAATGTAAAAAAAAAAAAACATAGGTCAGTTACGCCTTGTTAAAAAGCCGTTATGGATAGTGGAGGTAAGAGGGTATAATGAATGTGGTTGGTCAGGGTGAACAGGAAGGATTGCCAAAGTATTGAGATGATGGGGTTTCAGTTTTTTTTTTTGAATGGTGGAGGGGTTCCTGAGGTGAGCAATGGTAGGGAGTTCCACATTTTACCTAACATTTTTTGAGAATAGAGAATCCCCAGCAGAATTATTGGCTTTTGGCTTTTGAGCTAAGATCTTATTGGCGAAGCGAAAGACGTAATATTAATAGGTGGGTGATGGCTGAGGTCAGTTTTCATGTTTTCTCTGGAGGTGAGCCACTGAGTTGGTTGAAAATTTGGTTGGCTGGAAAACTCAACCACCCCTAGTTGCTTCCGTAGTGCAGGAAAGTTGCTAAAGGTGGAATGCGTGGCAATCTTTGAATGTGATTGTAACAAGAAGTGTATTTGCTAAGGGTTATTCTGTTGGCAAGTGTGGGGAGGTTTGAGGTATGAGGTGATGATAGTAAAGAGGCAATTGTAATTGTAGCGTGAGGAGCGAGATTTTGTTTTAGGAGCGAGAAAGCCAAGCTTTCTTTTACTGACAGTTTTGATGGTGGTGATTGAACCCAAAAGAAGATATGGGGTGTCAGAAGTAACACCTAATAGCTTTGTGAGTCATGATATAGTGATTATATTGTGATTGTAGTAGAGAATTGGGGATGTGGTACAGTGGGTGAAGAGTAGGAAGGTGGGGGGAAGAGTCTTGTTAGTGGGTGAGAAAGTAAGTAGTTTTGTTTTGTTGGGGTGAACCATTTTCTATAGTTGCGGAGGTCTGCGTTGTTGGAGGCAGGTCTGAGGTGTCTCGAATCATGCAGATATTGAATGCATGTGGCAGGGGGTTTTGCATGCATACAATAACAAAGATGGTGAAGAGAAGAGGCCAAGAATATCCTTGGGGAACTCCAAGTGTAACAACAGGTAGGCATGTGGATTTTGTCCTGCCCTAGAACAGCCTCTTGCCTCTTGGGCAGGTAGGGTTTGAACCATTTCGGCCTGGAATTTCTGAGTGATAGTTTTTTTTTAATGTGGAGAGTTGAATGTGGTTCACACCCATATCAAGAGGCCTTGGAGAGGTCTAAAGAAAAAGAGATGAGTTTATTATTGTTTCTGTTATTATATTGATGGTATTAGAAAGAAAGATAGTGTGATTTGGCTGGTAGAATGTTGGAGCCCTGTTGGGAGTTAGCTAAGTTTTTTTTTTTTTTGTTTGTGTTCCACTTTGTTTGACACACTGTTCACACATTTTCGGTGAGGGTGGAGAATATATAGTAGGTTAGTATAAGTTGGCTGTCTGGTGGTTAGTTACCTTTATGGAGAGGATGGATATGGAAGATGGATTTTTTCTTGGGGAGGATGAAGGCTTCTGACAAGACGCGGTATATGGGTGTATATGATGATTGAGGAAATGGCCTCTTTGCAGAAAGCAAGGCTGCAGCTGGGAGAAGGTCAGCTGCTAGCTTAGTGGGTTTTAGTTTTTTAGTTAGAACTAGAGATGTTATAAAGGATATGGACTGGATGATAGATAAGATAAATGATGTATTGTAGTATTCTGCTGGCATGGGTAGTGGGGTGGGCTGGTTGTTTTGTTTGAATTGTGTGGATTGGGTTGTTAGTTATTGTTTCAAGGCACTGTTGTTTGCAAGTTGTTTGTTTACAGGGCACTGTTGTTGACACTGAGTTGGAGTGGGGGTGTTGGAGTGGCCTGGGTACAGGAGCCTGTTTTGTTGGAGGAGGATTTTGTGGATTTTTAAAGGTGTTTGTGTTGGAAGGTGTGAAAGAAGTTTTTGGATCGTTAAGATCATTCTTTTAGTTTCATTTCTAAGTTGCGGAAGGTTTGGTGGGAGTGTGGGTCTTTAGAGTGCCATGTGACCCACATCTTGTTTCTAGATAGGATTTTGGATTTTGTTTTAGAGCCATGCGGTTTTGGTTTTAGTTCTAATGGACCGTATTGGAGCATGGGAATCTAGAATCTTGAGGAAGGTGGTGTTGAAGTAGATAACTGCCTCTCTTGAGGAAGAGACTTGAGTATTGTCCAGTTGTGGGCTTTAAGTTCAGTTGAAAAAAAAATGGAGGCATTGAATTATTATTGTTCTGATTTTTTTATGGTATGAAGGGGGGGGGTTGATTTCTTGAATTTGATAACATAGGTGAGTAAGTGATCACTCATGTCCTCTGGGTGAGTACCTGCTGAGTACTGGTCAGGATCTTTATTAGTAAGGATCCCAGGATGCTGTCTTTGTTTTGGGGTTTTACCTAGTCTGGTAGGAGGATATATGAGCTGAGAAAAGCATGTAGATTTTATGCTGCTAGATAGGGGAGCTATGAGAGAAAATCAAATAATGTTTGATGTCACTAATACTATGGATTCCTGGGGTGTGAGTTTGAGTTAACCAGTGGAGAAAGTCCTCTAAGGTTTTTTGTTATTGTTGCCTGGGGGATGTAAATACATGCTATATTTATGCTTTTATGTTGTTTTGGTTGAAGTTTTACAAGTAGAATGTCGGCATTGTTTGTTAGGAGGATTGTGGAGGCAAAGGGAGATTTGTAATGTATTTTTGTAGAGTATGGCTACACCGCCACCTTTACAAGTTATTCGGTCTGCTCTTAGTATATCATACCCTGGTGCGATTATCTGTGTGTCTTTCGTACTTGGTTTAAGCCAGGTTTCTGTGAGACATAGTAGGTCTGGGAACAAGTAGCTAAAGGCATGTAGGTTGTGTATCTTATTGTTTACACTTCTAATGTTTAGATGACAGGTCAGAAGAGAGTTAAAGGGTCTAGAGTTTAGAAGTAGATTGAGGGAGGGATAGGGTGGAATTACAATTGGAGTGGAGCTGAAGGGCCAGGGTTGGGGTGGATATCACCATCTGTGGCTAGTCTGTGATTCAGAGTGGTAATGAATTTGAGGGCTTTGAGTAGAAGTTTGTAGTAATGTTTATCATTTGGCCTAATATTGGTAGGTTTGATAATTACAGCGTTCTAGTTCTAAGGTGGGTGGGTGAGTAGGGAGTTGAGTCATGGCCTCTGTTGTTAATTATGGGGGAGGTTGGTTTGGTAGCCTGGGTGGTGGAAGCCTATGTAAGACCAGGTTTCATATAGGTAGGGAAAGGGAGGGGGAAAGGAGTTAGTATGATAAGCTTCCTGGGTGGTGTCATATTCCGTTTGATCTTAGAGGCGGTAGTGAGGTACAGGAAGTAGTAGTGACAGTGGTTTGAGGTTATAAAAGCACGAGTACTGGGGGGCGGTGGAAATAGGGGGGCAGTGAGGGAGCGGAGTGAGCACGAGCGGAGCGAGGCGAGCGAAGCGCGGCGGGGTGGGCCGAGTTACACTAAGCCACTAGAGCACTAGTTTCAAGATGTAAAGTAACCTAATTAACTTGCAGGTGAGTAATCTCGCCTAAACAAACATCAGCCCAATTTCTCATGCTTTGGGGAGCTTTTTAAAATTTTATAGCTGTTTGCCTTAGTTTTAGAGTGTGTTCTGTAGTTTAAGTGGAGTATATGCAAACAAGCTTGGATTTTTTGTTTGGGCAAGCCTAGGGAGATTCGTGCTAGTGCTGAGGACCCTTAAGTAATAAGGGTTAAATAATAATTTATTATTAAATAATAATTCCAAATCATTAAATAATAATTATTTAAATAAATAATAAATACTTAAATAATAAATACTTGAATAATAATTCCAAAGACATGCAGTATAAATTGGCCATAGGTGCAAGTGTGTATGCGACTGAGTGGTACAGATGAAGTACCACAGCAGGGTAGCCACCCAGTGGTGTAAGCCTTGGCTTGGAATGATTGTCACTTTTGGTAGACACCCCGACCCCACATACAAAATGGGAAAAAGGGGTTGAGAATGGATGGATGGATGGATGGATGGTGAATCTTGTCCAAATGCAGAATCAGATGATGAAATATAAGCAAGATGGAATGAGTGTTGGAGAAACACAGAATGAAGGAAGGTTGTGAACATTGTGCATGCCCTTTTGAATGACATAAGGTAACAGAAGGAAGAGAACATAAAGGCACTGACTGCAAGGAGGTGAGGCCTTCTAAGAAGTTGGTGATGCGCCTTTGCTAGGGCCCATTGCGTTCTGAACCCAAGTAAGTGTAATAGCCCCGCAAAGTGGGAAAGCAAATAGGGATCAACAGGAACAGTCATATTCCCAGTTTGGAATGATGGAACCATTTCAGCTTCGCACCTACAATCCGTAGGGAGAATGAATGGGCCAGGGGTCACTCATCACCTGGAGGGAATGAATAGGTCAGCTGCATGAGCTGGAGGAGGGCTTAATGGCCATTAGAGACTGGAAGCAAAAACAAAAACAAAAAAAGAGGACTATGAGTAAGAAGGAGATCAATATATTATTATGAGGAATAGGTCACATGCAGCTAGCTGGAGATGCTTAACTGTTAAAATGAAACAGGAAGTATAAAGCAACGCCAAGGTAGGCAATCTGCAGAAGGATAGTAAGAAGGACTATAGGCACATTCAGAGATAGAAAATTTTGCAAAAAGATAGTGATACTTTATAAGTGATGAGGGGGTAGAAGAATGGCCCCCCAGGTGGAGAAAAGGGAAGAATAACAGCTGTTGCACTGTCCTTTAAATTTAATCCACAACTGATTATATATTGACTTTTTTGTTAAGTGAAAAATAACCATTAATAACTACTTTTTACAAGAAACTTGTCCAACATTGAGAAGCAGTGTACAGTAACGGTGACAACATGAACTCTGACATTACATAGCTCACATTAACATTAGCTCAAACCAACTGGTACCCTTAGAGGTAATATTTGAAACTCATTGCATGTTCACTTGCCGGTTTGAATAAAGTAGAATTAAATACATTAAGTATCATGTGCATTGAAATAGACTAATGCTCAATATGACATTGCAGAACTATATGCATAGTAATCTTCTGACGTTTTGGGCTAGGGAAGTGGTGTAGGATTAGCGATGGAGTTTTAAGGGTAGGCAGGAGGCTTTAGAATTAGAATGAGTGATGGGATTTTAGGATTGTGGTTAAAGAAATAAAACAGACACAATGATGGATAAACACAAATTCATTTTAAAAGAAAAAAAGATAATGTTTCATCTTTTTAAAGTAAAAACATAAAGCAAAAGAAGGGAAGATTTATGTAACTTTGGATGAAAAAGTGACTAGAAAATGTAAACAGGATGAAATCATGGAGGTGGTTGAAACATTTGTAAAAAAATAAAAATAAAAAAGTGAACATCAGTCAGCAGTACATTTTGTGAAAGCAGTACTTTTAACTAATTACAGTATGCAGTCCACCCATGATCTATGTAGAGATGAGGTGAATTTTTGGGATATTTCCATTAAAGGGATCGTTGGTCAGGGTATGGCCACTAAGCTAATCAGGAAACCTGCAGCAGCCAATAGTTTTTTTTACATGACAGCAATGCCACTTCTTTACATTTGACTCAGTCCATGCCTGTAGGAGAATATGTTAGAATTTGTAGAAATAGAACAAGAAAGAAGGCAAAAAAAACAGCTTTTCAGGAATCAGGAAAAAAAGGTAAAGAGAAACAGGTTGCTATGATTTAACATGAAAAGGGGCCAAAGAAAAGGTATTGTGGTTTTGGTGAACTAGGAAATGCAGTTCCTTTACAAAATGGCATAGCATATCATATTGGATTATAGCAATAACCCACGCCTGTGTGTGGGTAATGCGGGATTTACCCACGGTTGACAAAGACAACTGTGGGTAAATCCCGCATTACCTACACCCAGAAGTGGGTTATTGCTATTATACTATGACATTATTTAAGAAAAGAAATAATTACTTTTCTTAAATAATAGCATTGTATAATGCCTCCTTGCTGCCCTTCCGCAGCTATCTGGTATCCACGGCAGTTCTGATGTACTGCGCATGCCTACGCAGTACATCAGAGATGTGGCCAAAAGCAACAGAGAAAGCAAGATCTCCGTTGCTTTTTACTGTTTCGCTATGTTAGCGAAACAGTAAAAAGCAATGGAGATCTTGCTTTCTCTGCTTTAAACCTGTCTCGCTATGTTAAATGGGTTTAACATAGTGAGACAGCTTTAAAATAAGCAACGGAGATCTCTGTTGCTTATTTTAAAGCTGTCTCGCTATGTTAAACCCATTTAACATAGTGAAACAGGTTTAAGAAAAAAGCAACGGAGAAAGCAAGATCTCTGTTGCTTTTTTTAAACCTGTGTCACTATGTTAAACTCTTTTAACATAGCGAGACAGTGTTTTAAAAAGAGACTTATACTAATGGAAAAAGTCCGGGCGACCGGACCTTTTTCCATTAGTATAAGTCAATTTACAATGTGCACGCTGGCCAATCAGCGTGCACGTTTTGGAATATTAATGGGGGGGGTCATGGTATAATAGAAGTTAGAAAAGTGGATACATTTTATTGTGTTCCTAAATATACTACATTTTCCAAAACATTTGTTAATAACATTAAGAAAAACTAGAAAATTCTTCTTTAACATGGGAAGTGTTGTTGTATAAAATGGCACAAAGTTAAAATTGTTCCTTTTATTTCAGAAATGTATTCTTGTGGGAATTGCAGTGCATGTTGATTGATTGTAAAACAAATGCAATATAAATTAATGAGAAGAAACACAATTTGTGTTAGACGTTTATATGTCAGAGTGCTATAGTGGTCTATGGGATTAGATGTGATTGTATCAGTACGAACTGGTGCATAGGGCAAGCTAGACATACAATAAAATCTAGGATACAGGAGCAGGTAAGGGAATGTAAAAAGGATTATCCACTTAATAGTGTAGCTCTTCATATTAAAGAAGTATATGAGGATTAAGCAGATAGCCTACATTTTATAGTTTTAGCATAAGTAAAAACTTTGGGGGGAGTACAAATAAATGTGAGTTACTTTATAGACTTGAGATTTATTTCATTTTAAAATATAACACTATGCAGCAGAAAGATTTAAATGTGCATATTGATTGGTCAGGTCTATCGTAATTATTCAATGACAGTTTTTTTCCTGTCAGTCAATGCTATTCTGTCATATGTCTGCTTCCTTAAGAATAAGTAGAAATATAATGAGCTGAATTAATCGCAGGATAATTAACAAGTGTATTTGGGTCACTATCAAATGGTCAAACTGCCATATGAGAAAACTGCTAAAGATTGAAGTCCAGAACATCGAACTGGATTGTCATTTGAAAACAGTGTTTTTGGAGGGGTGGGGACAAGCCTCCCTGCACCCCCACACCCCCTGCATATTATATATACCAACTATGAAATCACTTCATATTGGGGAAAGGGCAAACACCCGACCTCAAGAAATACCAGCTTTCAGATGACAATCCGGTTTGATGTTCTGGACTTTGACCTTTTGCAATTCGATCTTATAGTAATTTGATGATATGAAATAGGCCCATATATTTATAAGATGTGCGCATGTTTTTACATTGGTTTACTTTGTAAAAACACATTAGCCAAGGTGCTAGGGGATTAAACAATTTGTATACATTTCCATGCACTCCAGCTTGTGATTTTTTTTTTATTCAATTATATTTTAGTTTTATTTTCTGTGAAAAATGGAAAGATATCTGGAAATGTTAAGAAACATTTAAAATAGAATATTAAAGTGGAAGAATTGGAGGAAACTTTAAAGGAGAGAAGGGAGGAATCAGCACCATGCCTAGTTGACTAAGTTATGTATATTATAAAAGAATGGATGAAAATGATAAATGATAAATATTGAATAAGTGGTTGGAGAAAGGTATAAAAGAAGAAGAGATATCTGGTGTGGTGATTAAATTTAAAAGCATTGCAAAAGCAAAATAAAAGATGGGGGGATTAATCAAGGTACCACAATGTGTACACATTCATTTACACATTGTGATAACTTTTTGGAATTTATGAACACCTCAACATGGTGCAGCACCATGTAGGGCTGACTCTGAGGCCATGTTCCATTCAAATGAGGCAGTTTGGGAAGGAGATGCATTTGCTAATTCACCATGTATCTCTCTCTCTCTCTCTCTCTCTCTCTCTCTCCTAGAACTGCCACCAGGAAGCATATCTCTCAACCTCTGAGAGCAAGAAATCTGGGCAAAGCCATAAATAATGATGGGACAAAGGCCCCAAAATAGGGACAATTTTTAAATACTTCTCTTACAAACTTGGAAAGTTGATAGAATAACAGGTTTTAGCATGTATTTTCTGAAGGGTATGAAGCCTGAAACTCAATTGTCTGTCATTATTTCTGACTTTAATCCTCAATGATTTGCCAGAAAACCACAATTTTGTGAGAAACAGACCAAAAATATGAGGCAAAAATCTAGACATTCTATGAAAATCTGTACAGTTGAGAGATATGCCAGGAAGGCATCTACAGACAGAACAATTCAGGAAATCACCCAGTCATGTAGTTCAGTACGGATAACCCTACCACATCATGGTAGTGAACATAGCCAAAACGGTGTGAAAGTTGGTGTGGTTGGAGTGACATAAGGCTGTACTCCGAATCGTGGACTGGCACCTTTATTTATTTATTTATATTTGTTTTCCAGGGTAGAGCACAGATCTCCATGGAATATTTTCAGATTTACCCCGGAAGGAGTGTCTGGTAATGAGACTTGCTGAGAGCCACACAGTGAGGCAATGGAAGCTGGGGGAATCAAACCTTGCACTACTGAACCACAGGAAACAGGTTGTTAAGTATTCCTTAATCCTCTAGTCCAACTGCCAGACTTTGCCTGTGACAAAAGGAAGTAGGTATAAATTAGAGTCTATAAGCTCAGGAGTAGGTCTGCTGTAGTAGATAAGAAAGCATGACCTTTACTGAAGACTGACAATGGTGTTCCTGATATAGCATCAGAGTTAAGAGCCAATGTATTTTGTTAGTTGTCTGTCATTTTTTCCTAGAAGTCTGCAGTAATATGGGGGAGATTGTACTCAAGCTGCACAAGCAGACCCCCTTTCCCATCTGCTGCTATACCTTCTGGGGTCAAGAATTGATACATTTTCCAGGATAAGAAGAGTAAATTGTTAATTTTTGGTTTTGACATTTCTAAGTGATGTTTAACATTTTGTCCATCATAATCTCAGTAATATTGGTAGAATTAATTTGCAGTTTCCAATATTTTGGTTATATGCTAACTTTTGGTGCTCCCAAATAATGTAAGTTTTTTTTTTGTTTTGGTGTGTGTGTGTGTGTGTGTGTGTGTGTGTGTGTGTGTGGTTGAAAATACAAATCATGTGATATAATCAGGTATCAGTATATGTAAGGAATTGTTCTAGAAGTTTTTAATTGTTTCGTACGTGGTGTTTGAGTGAGCTATAAATAACCATGTCATCATGCATATAAGACACTAGAAGATATGAAAGTTGATTAATAGATGGGAGACAGGGTGCTTAATTATCATGGAAGGAGAGAGAGAGAGAGAGCACATGGTGAATTAGCAAATGCATCTCCTTCCCAAACTGCCTCATTTGAATGCAACATGGCCTCAGAGTCAGCCCTACATGGTGCTGCACCATGTTGAGGTGTTCATAAATTCCAAAAAGTTATCACAAGTGGCATTTGAGAACGTACACATGTATAATGAATAGGCTATGCACACTGATTCATCAAGCAGTGCTTGTACTGTGTAACAAGACTTTCAGTCAAATGATCAATCAATTAGTCAATCAGTTGATTTTATGGTGTCGGTCAAAAGGTTGTAACAATCAACACATCTTAATTTTACATATTTCCCTTTACACAAATTACAGATAATTCCAAAACATGAAAACAGAAACGCAAACTTTTAAATAGTTATTAAAATCATAAGGAAAAAGAGAGAAACATATAATATAAAAAGCTAGAAGCAAACTCAAAATCAGTTTATCACTAATCAGCACTAGAATCCCTTCCCAATATGCTACAGAAATGACATTTGATTAGAGGTTTGAGTGGTTGATGGCACAGATGGGAAGGATGAGTATGCCTACCCTGGGGGGAGGGTTTGCCCTTGCATGAGGGCACATGCCAGCAGCTGATTTCGAAAGTGGAGGCAGGAAACACTGCATGATGCTGCCTGTGGGTGGGCAAGCATGTCTGTTGATGTAGCCCCTGTGGTATGTCCTGTTGAAGTAGCCCCCATGGGGCAGTGTAGTAATGATACTTTTTGCATGTCCCACTTACAGGTTGACATTGGGTGGGTACAACAGGTAGACCTTCACTTGAAAAAATCAAAACCAACTCTGATGGCTATCGTAATGATGGCCTGTCCCAGCTGAATCTCGCCCCCTGGTGATAGGGAGTAAATGGGTCATTTGGTTGGGAAGGAGGTTATAAATGGCAAGTAGTAGGAAAAAAAACATAATACTGTTTGCTTCACACAAGTACATGAACATGTTTCTGTAGTTATCAAATTAAATCCCTAAATACTCAAATATAAGCACCCCAGCACTAACAGGTTACTTCATACCATGCTTTTCGGCCCCAAAACTCGGACCGAACCACAAAAGGAGGGGGAGTATCCATATTTATCAAAGATACCCACACCTCCAGGTTAGTGGCACTGCACGAAGCATCGGAGACCATTCATGTGCAACTAACAGTGGGCAAAAGTGCCTTTCAGTTTGTAGCCTGCTACAGACCACCCTTCCAAAAACAGGAACCCCACTCGGCTTTCCTGAGAACACTGGAGAATATGAAGGTCTCTCCAAATACCATTATATTGGGTGACTTCAACTACCCAAACATTGATTGGGAAAACTACTCAAGCCCAAACACCCTCACCCAACGGTTCCTAGAATTTATAAACTCAAATGCTATGGAACATCTGGTCACCACTCCTACAAGAGGGGAAAACATATTGGATCTGGTTATCACCAACATGGGGTCTCTATGTTCCACACCAGAGGTATATCCCTCATTGGTAAGATCAGACCATAAACTAATGTCACTGGACATCCATATTCCATCCCCACCCCCAGCCAAGGAAACCACGGTGAAGAACTTCTCAAAAGCAAACTTCACACTTCTCAAAACCGAGGTGGAATCCTTCAAAGCCCCTGGGCCAGTGGAAAATACTGCCCAAAATGCAGAATCCTTTACAAAAGCATTCTATGGACACCTACAGGAATGCATGGAGCATGCTATCCCAAATAAAACCAAGACTCACTCCTCCAAAGGCAGGAGACCTGTCTGGTGGACCCTGGTCATAAATAAGCTATACAACAGAAGGAGAAAGCTACTACATGATAGAGCAAAATCCCAAAAAGGGAAGGCATCTCTGATCAGAACTAGCAAGAAACTACAATCCCTCATAAAATAATCTAAGGCCAGCTTCAAAAGAAAAAATTGCACAAGACACTAAAGATAATCACAAGGCCTTCTTTAGTTATGTCAGGAACCTGGGAGACAACTCCCAGATATGCTCTGAGTTAGTGCAAAATGACAAAAAATACACTGAACCCACAGACATTGCCAACATCCTGGCAGAAAGGTTCAGTGCAAACATCTCCCCCCCCTTCACCCAAAAAGAGTAAATGTCTATCCCAACAGAGTGTAGCCTTCCTGAGATCACAGATGCACAGGTGAGACCTGCCCTCTCCAAAGCAAAAAACACAGCATCAATGGGACCAGACGGTGTCCCGGGCTGCGTCTTACATGAGCTCCAAGAAGAACTAAACCCTCATATAAAGTCACTGTTCAATCTCAGCCTTACTACAGGATATGTACCCAAGGAATGGCGTACAGCAACAGTGGTCCCGCTCCACAAAGGTGGTGCCACAACAGACCACAGAAACTATCGCCCTATAAGCCTGACTAGCCTGGTCTGCAAAGCTATGGAGCGTATCATCATGGAAATCATAAACAAAGACATTGGGAACCTCCAGACACTGGGTCCTACCCAATTCGGCTTTGTTAAGGGCAGATCTTGCCTCTTGAACCTGGTCAAATTCTTTGAAACAGTTACCAAAGCCATAGATGAAGGGAAGGTAGTCCACACAGCCTACCTGGACCTCGCAAAAGCCTTCGACACAATACCCCACTCGGGCATCATAAATAAGCTCACCAGCTTAAATATCAACCCCTATGTCACAAGATGGGTTGCAAACTGGCTCAGGGATAGAACCCACATGGTCAGAATAGCAGGTGCCACGTCAGACTCTAAACCAGTTACAAGTGGCATCCCACAAGGCTCAGTTCTGGAACCTTTCTTGTTCGGTATATATTTCTCCAAGGTACAGGCTAAAATGGGTGGACTATGGCTGACGAAGTTCGCAGATGAATGCAAAGTGGGTGCCATAATCGACTCTTCGGCTGACACAAGCATCCTCCAAAAGGGTCTCACAGAGACGGATAACTGGTGCCAGAGCCATGGCCTAAAGCTAAATGCCAAAAAGTGCATAGTCATCCCCTTTGGGAAAAACAAAGTGCCCACAAATTACCACATAGGTGGTAATCCATTAAGTACAAAAGACGTAATTAGGGACTTGGGGACCCAAGTAGATTGCAATCTCTCCTTTGACAATCACATTGCCAAAGTGGTTAGAAAGACATTCTGTATAGCCCACCTTATCACGAAAGGGTTCACATCTAGATCAAGAGAGGTCATTGTGCCCCTCTACTCATCACTTATCAGGCCCATAATTGAATACAATGCCCCATTTGGGATGTACCTTACCCGACACCTGCAGCAACTGGAAAGACCCCAAAAGTACCTCACCAAGAGGATCAAGGGACTCAAACAGATGCCGTATGCAGTTTGGTTAAAGAAACTCCAGCTTTACTCAGTTGTGTACCGCCTACTCAGAGGCGATCTGTGTCTGACGTATAAAGCCATGTCCAACCCAGAATGAATAGACATGCTCAACCTCAGGAAATCCGAATCCCTTAGAGCTACATGCTCCAGGGACTTGAACCTCAGCACAGAAATAAATAGGACATGCTGGAGGGACAGATTCATATCCCAGAGGCTCCCCTCACTCTGGAACAAAATCCCAATCCATGTTAGGCAGAGCCCCTCACTGACCCTCTTCAAGAGAAATCATGACAAGTGGATGGGAGATCGAAAGTTTACCCCTGGGATCTCTTCTGTGTCCCTGCTTGACAGAGATACAGTAAACTAACCTTAAAAGGGCTACCTTCTGTGACCTACTATACAGAGGCACAGTCAACTAATCTAAAAGGGTGGTGAAAGCCAAACACACTCTGGCTAGGCTTATAAATGCCCTAGGGCAGATAGCCTAGTATCAACCTATCAACCTATGAACCTATAACACAAAAAATACTAGTACTAATGTATCTCCAGACAAAAAAAAATACAATTTACCAGCTATATCCTGAACTTAATACAAAAATATAAACATTAGTATAAATCTAAAACAAATTACTTCTAAAATAACAGACCTGCCTTCTCATAACTATGATATAATCTGTGATGTGTACTAGTAAAATAATCATTGTTTATTCTGAAAAGTTTAATCTTGCTATGCACTGCACTGAAACAAATGTCAGTAAAGTATGAATCCTTATAGCTACTCTTAAAATTAACTTGCATAAATCAGTATATATATATATATATATATATATATATATATATATATATATATATATATATGTATATAAAATAGTACTCTGTATATGTCCTACTATAAACAAGTAAGCCTTTGAGAACGTACTGTCCCAGACTACTACAAACATGTCAAAAGAGACAGTAATCCTCAGTGCCCTTAATATCATTTGGTGTAATAGTACTGAGAAGTGTAGTCAACACAGTATCTATCTATATGGATTAACTCAACTTATACAAACATTTGCAAGAATAGATAAAGTTACTGGAGAAGAAAATTTTTGGACTGGATGCTAACAACACACCACAGTAAAATTACTAACATAGGAGTTATGGCAGACAATAGCAGTAACAATATCCCAGTCTGTGTCATATGAAAACATACTAAAATACACAGAATTGTCAAATATAATATTGTCAGAAATTAAACCAAATTCAATAAAGAAACAGAATCAGCTTTGTGGGAGATAGAGCCCTCACTACAGTGCAGAAAACCTGAGTTTGACCAGCTGCTTCGACACCAGTAGGAGCTGATAGGCATGACCGGTTGCTCTTGGCTTGCCCATCTGATGGGAGGGAGGTAGCTGTGACTCATCACTTGAGTGACACCTAGTAGAAGCACTAGGTGTTGCAGCAGTGGAGCATGAGTGCGTGAGCATGAACTGTCTGCATGCATGCATGCACGTAAGCTGATACATGCATGCATGCACTTAAGCTGAGAGAGCACGCAGACGTGTGCTCCCTGCACCTGACAACATGGAAGTGGAGTTCAGTGAACTACTGCAAGGGAGAGGGGAAGGCTTGAATGAGGTGAAGGTAGGCCACTTCTCCTAATCAGTAACTGGCCCACTCCATACCATCTGTCTCTCACTATGGTGTGGGATGACCGGGCTTATAAAACACTCCATGCAGGAACAAATGGGTCTTAGGACTCCAACTTAACCTGAGGATACCTGGCATTTGTACACCTGATGGATCAAATGGGCTAGTTGTTGAGTGAAGACAGCAACTAGAAACCTAGCTGTAGACAAACAGTGATGACTTTAACAAAACGTTCTTACTCGTGTTAGACTCCCTGGCCACTCCATATAGCAAAAAGCTAGATCAAAACCTGGCCCATGGATAACACAGGAAATAAAGGTAATGTATTAGAGCAGTAAGTCACAGATTAAAGGGCGATTGGAATCATCAGAATGCAACTGCCCCACTTGCCTCGCCCTAGCTACGCTACTGCATACACCCACTCAGAATGCTAACTCTAATCCTAATCCCAAATCTTATTTCCTAACTCTAAGCCTAAAACATCCATTTGCTCCATAAATATAAGCTGGTTTATGATAAATAAACCCCACTGGATCCATACTGTAGGGAGAAAAGAAACCACGGGATTGACTTAAACTCATTTCTTTAACCCAGCTCCACATGTACTTGAATACCAACAATTAGTTTAATATCCAGCCAAGATTACTTCAGCTTTTAGTATACTCATTAGTATAAATATTTCTTTATTCCTAATAAAATACCCCATATTTTTCCTATCCCATACTCCTCTCCACGCTCCCAGGCTGTGCCTTTGCCAAGATGTGTCACTTAAAAACAACTAAGACAATTAGCTTTGCTGCTTTGCTTTGTTAACTCTCAGTTTGGTAACTGTTTTTAGTAATATTTGATCTGTTCCTAACTGCAGTCTGCAGCTGTGTCTCGAATCATTCTGATTTATATAGACTTGTTTCCTAAACCATTGGCATAATATATTGTTTTCCTCCATGTATAGTTATATACTTAAGTAACATCCCCTTTACTTCACCTTTAGCTAGGGTTATGACTGAAAAGGGTCCTTAGACTCCATTGGATTGCATTTTTCCATAAATTACTCTGCGGTAGCTACATTGCACTTTACTATGTAATTTTTTTTGGTTCAAAGGAACTTTATAATTCTTTTTTTCAACAACAAGAACTAACTATTCAGTTATAATGGCAATATAATGATACGGATAAAATAATAGATTTACAAATGAAGAATAAATTCAAACTATATGCAATATGTACAAAGGCCTGAGTTCAGTAAGTGAAAAATTTGACGCTCCAAAAAGGGGGAAAAAATCAGTCATTTCCCTCTTTCTTTTTTCCCATTTCTTCTGTCTTTTCTTCTTTAAACATCATCACTTTTATCCAAGGATTATAATAAGTGGCTTGGGATGAATCGTTTGTTCTTTTACTTTGGTCTGTCTAAGGACTGTTTCTTTTAAGAAGGATAACAATTCTGGTGTTGTGGTTGTTCTCTATTTTTCAGTTCTACACTTACTTGCAACTGCAAGTATTGTCCAAAGGAGAAAAAGGTTATCATTTTTCAAATCATGTCCATCATTTACATAAATAAATAACATTAAAAACTTAGATAATGCAAACATATCAGAGAATAAAGCTTTCAAAAATTAATCTGTGTTACCACAAAATAAGTTCAAGGAGGAACAGTCAAACAATACATGTGACCAATCAACATCACAGTCTAACATCTCCAACAATGTATTTTATTATTTCCATTAAGTTTAGACATTTTATTTGGAGTTAAAAGGCTCTATCTAAACATTTCCATGTAATATATGCTAGTAGTGAGAGACCAAGATATATCTTTAAAAGAGGGTAATATTTGAGATTTATTCTGAGTAGCAAAAATAGGAGATATGACCCAAAATAATATGGTTCCAAAATGTAAGATTTAAATTTGTTTTGTATTCTATAAATATTTTGTAATGTTTTGAAATTAAGTTATCAAGTTTTGATTTGTTATATATAATTTCATAGTAAAATGTATTCATTTGGGGTTTTCTTTAAAGTGTGAATGAATAAGAGATAGCCAGTTCCTGTCTATGTGTTTTCACATTTTTTTATTCTATAGTAAGTAGTTGAGTATCTTGAACTTTCAGTTCTTTAAAACAGTGTTGTCAATAAACAAAATTCTTAGTTTCCCAAATAGCAAACATATGGCTATGTGTTTTATTAAAAAAGTTTCTGGTGATGCTAAAATAAATTATAGATTCAAAACAAATACCTATATTAGAAAGAAGTGTACTTTTAAAAGTCTTTATTATAAAACTTAAATAGCTTGAATTTGAATGAGAGGAATTATTATATTGTATGATATTTCATAAATAATGCCAACAGAAATTATCTTAATTGGTTGAATTATCTTTATTATTTTTTAAGAAGAGTAAAATATAAAGTTTTCCTCATATAATTAAAATGACGGTCAATCCAATTTAATATAATTTTAAAAACTCATGCTTTAATATAACACTCAGTATCTAGAAATTGACTCCTGCAAGGTCCCATGGTCTAATGTGATGAAAAAAATCTATCCTAGGTTTATTAGGGAACCAAAGAAACTTTAATAATTGTTTGTTTATTTCACTAATGTAATATTTATCTAGAAAAAAGACAGGTTTGTATTATGCATAATATTTTGGGTAAAAGAATAATATTTATTAACTGAAGTCTGTCTTGAATGAAATAAGCTTGTTCCATTTAGAAGTAAGATTTTTTATTGTATTTATGGTTTTATCATAATTGACAGTTATTTTACTATAACAATTTAATTGTTGTACATTATATCTGCTTGCTATACTTAGATTTATAATTGTTGTACATCATATTTTTAATCATTGTGTTTTTTTTGCTCCTGGGCTGAACCTTTTAATGGTCTACAAAGAGAGTTTTACCCTAGTTAACAACATAAAATAAAATAAAATAAGATAAAATAAGATAAATAAATAATTATAAAATCAATAAGTTAAAATAAATATGTTATCATTTTCTGTTACTGTTGATGAAAACATTTCATATTTGCTCAGTAAACACAGCTACCTGCTTATGACATCTTAAAAACTGTATCAGAAAACTTGGTGTCAATGGACTTCAGAGTTCTGAAGAAGTCCATTGGCTAAAGCCTTTTAAGTGAAAAGTGGTAAACTTTAGTTGTGAATAAATTACTTTGCATCAATTTTGTTGTGCTGAGTTCATGACAGTAGTGGACTTGTAGTGTTCAATGTTGGATTATTGTATTTTTACACAGTTTGTTTCATTGATTTATTTTGGTTCTCCATTACTCATCCCATCTTGTTGATATTTCATCATCTAACTCAACGTTTGAGTATTATGTAGAGAAAATAACTATATAGCAAAATCCCTGTGGTAGGGCTGCTCTTGAATTCAGAAGAATTACCTCAAGGTGTACACACAGTGTACACCCCGTGGTAACCTTTATGAATCCTCCCAAATGTTTTGGCATCAGCCTATGACAGCAGATTGCTATTGTCATACCTAACTATGCACAGCATTACAAATATCCCATTTATCACAGAAAAAAAAATAAAAACAAATATTTTTAGAGTCTGGAAAATTAAATGCCCTGTGAAGGATTTCCTTGAATATTTTTCTGGCAATCTGTAGAAGTAATCCTTTACCCTGTAAAGTATATATCTTTGATTTTTATCACTTTGCTGTGTGTAATTACTTTCCCTGCATTTCAGTTTTAGTACAGTCCTCCTTCAAGAGTGCTATGGCTTCCTATAACATCAGAAGGTACAAGGTTGCAGACTATGAAACTGTGAGGGATGTCTTTGGTGCTGGAATAAAAGAGGTTCAGTATGTGATATTGATAAACACACTCAAAGAATCTTGTTTACTAGGGCTCACATCTCTTTTTGTATCTTGCTTCTCATTTGGAATTCTTCCATTGGTGGTTGCACTGGGAACTGTGCTACTAGAAATGTTGCTCCAAAGTTGGCTTATCGATGAAAGAAAACAATATATCTTAAGATGTCTCAATTCTGACTTAATGGATATACACAGGTCTTACCTGGATAGTCTGAATTTTTGTTTCTGGGTAGCAAAGTCAGATGGATATATCATTGGTGCAACTGGTTGCTGCCCAGTCTAAGAAACAGAAGAATATGTGGACCTCCAATGTACATGTGTATTAAAAGCTTACAGAGACAGAGGAATTGGCAAGGTACTGTGCAGGACAGTCATTGACTTTGCACAACAACATGGCTGTAAGGCTGTAGTTCTAGACACCAGTGTAGTGTGGGTGCCAACCCAAAAATTGTACGAGAGTATTGGATTTAAGAAATACAAAGATATAAGTTTTAAAATACCTCTGTATTCCATGATTAACCTTGTATTTACTCTTAGAAGTATCTATTACATATATGACATTTCACACACACCTGGATGTGGAGGACATACATCATGTAGTGATTCCATTTTACCCCACCAGAGAATATAAGAGTCTAGTATTACTCTTATCCTACTGATTTTATTGCGTTATAATACAAGTAGTCACATGTAGTCAAAAAATAACTATAAAAGGAGATACTGTAAACTACTCTGTCTAATCCATGAGTTCAGCTAACAGATATGTTTGCATGGAGTGATAGTTAATTTTCATTCATTCTTTTTTTTTTTAAACACGAAACATCTTTATTAAAGCATCAACATGTGACACAGGCAATCATACATTTATATAAATGAAAACAAATCACACCAACACAATCCTAGATGCAAGCATTTTACATCACAAACCATACTGACACACTCCCAGTTGCAAACATTATACATCACTTATAATCTACCCAATCATTTTCATTCAAACATTACATAGCTCATTTAAGTCCTGCCTTCTTTTAAACGTCACTCCTCCCCTGTATGTATTGTTCCCACAATTCCCATTTTTTTCCTATGTAGTTTGCTCATACCTTTTTCTAAAGATCTCAATTCCTTTAATTTTCATTCATTGTGGCCTGAATACTCTCCTTCTGATATTAAAGCTTTTTCTACAAAACAGATTTGTCATCCATCTTAGTTCCTTAGCCTTGTCTGAACATGTAAAATGCAAATTCTCTATCTCCTCTCCCTGGTCCAGCTCTTCACCTTTGTGTCACTACTTTATTTTAATTTTCCCAGAGTGCCTTTGAATCCAGCCATTAATTTAATGCAGGAGTTGTTTATGCCTTCAGTTCTTTGGCTTATTGACTTGTTAATTTGTAGTTCTCCTGTGTTAAGAGGGAGCAGGTTCAACTTTTGTCAGCCTATTCCTTCTACATGTAAAAACTAAAACTCTACGTCAGTAATGATTGTTTCTCACTCAAACAGGCACACTCAAAAGTTCATTTTACCACCCAATTACCTTCTTTATAAAGAACATACTACTTTCTTCCATATATATTCTTCTGATTTCACCTGTATGTTGCTGGTATTCCTGTTTCTTCACCACTTTCTTACTAAATACCCTCCCCCAGCTTTATTAGTTACTATTGTTCTCTTTCATGTCATGTTATTGAAGCTGTTGCATTTTTACTTGCTACAATGTGTTGTGAACTAATGTTTATATTTTAATGTCAAATTCAAAGCCATTGCAACATTCTGCATCACTGATATAAGATGGGGTATTGAAATTTCTGCAGATTTTAAAGATAATGCACTAGTTAACAGAAGCAAAGTCTTAGTCATTTTTTATTCAGTTTGAAAAAAAAGTCCAAAATTATTTATTGCCATCCTACATCACAGTTAATATTTAAATATTACATTTAATGAAATAAAATTCCATTAGCCTTGACTGATTAAAATATCAGCCTTATCTTTCCTCTGGGTCTATATTACCTTATTGAAATGGATCTTCGGTGAATTCCAATCCATCAACACCTATACAACAAAATTCTCTTCTGTGAACTATGAAAGTTTTCCCAGGGTAAGGAAGCACTTGGCCAGCACCACAACTTTGCACTTTTCCCCACTATAATGCGATCTCGGAGTTGGTTTATATAGTTGGGGGGTGTGGGAGCACGGCCCCCACATTGAGGTATGTGGGAGGTGAAGCCCCCACTGGGGTGGGTTTAATTTAGTGTGGTGTATGTTCTGGTATGCTAGGGGGCAAGTGTTTCCTTGCCCTGGGAAAACGTATGATGTTCGTAGATTTGGGTTTCATTGTATAGGTCGATGGATTGGCATTCGGTAAAGAGTCATTTTGATGATGTAATATAGACCCCCTTCTTCCATATCTTATATTTGGGATCTGTTCCAGGATAATACTAATTTAGTAGAATCATAAAGGCACTAAAATATACCCTGCAGTGAGTATATGACTTTGGAGTAAACTTCAATAATTTCCATAGGATTTTCTTTATTTGGTGTAGCTGTAAAGATTGTTATAGATCCCCATATGGATGAGTGTAAAATCAATTATTGTTTCACTCCTATTTTTTTTTTTAAGTTGTGAAAATTGGATGATATTGTTGCAATTGCAAGATAGAGTGGAATATTAAAATAGTCTGTTTTATTTTTTACATACAATACGTAATCGTATAAATCAGTATGGTGTCTGCTTTCCATTGAAGCTATTTTAATGCAGCAGTATTCTGTTATTTTTGTTTTATATCTGTTTTATTTTATATAATTTTCTAAATATTGATGAGATTACTGCTGTAAGATTTTCAATAAAGAAGTACTTTCAAAAACATGTTTAGGCATGACTTCTCAATAAAGGCAGGGTGGAGTAAACATGCTTATCAGTGTTACTAGTGAACCCACAAACCCCTTAAGAAATAAGATAAGGAAGCAGAATTGGTGCAATTCACATTAGCACTGTTAAACATCTGGGAATAGTTTGCATTTAGATAGTACCAGAGTTTTTAAAACTCTTTACAAAAATCTCTTCACAGAAAATACTGCAAGGTAAACACTTGGCAATAACAGCTCAGGGAATACTGTCTATATAGCCATAACACCTGCTTCCCATTTTTGCACATGGGGTTGGGGTGTCACATCAACACTGATCACCATCTGCAGCCAGTGTTCTCACTGTCAGTTGGCTAGCCCTGCAGTGGTCATTCATCTGTGTCCAGTTCACCTGTGCATGTCCTTGGCATGTGCTAAGTGATATTAACTAACAATGACTTGTGCAATCATGAAGGCCCATAGTTCCATTCACAAGTTAGCCCTTAAGGCTTTGCTCAGGTGTAAAAGAAATAGCAAAAACTAATCCTTCATCTAACAGAGGCAGCGTCCTGGTTTGGATACAGCCTCAAGTGCAAAGTCAAAGAGGTAACAAGTAGTTCAAGATCAGAGTTCAGTTCCACGGCTATTGTTTTGTGACAAAAAGTCAGTGTTTGGGGCAATTACTAAGTGTGCTCCATTATTGATTACCTTCCTTTTATGAGTTATCTTTTCTATACAGTTCTGTAACTGTTGAGTTGGAATATATGAGTAAAGAGGTACAGAGGCAAAAATCTCCTACATGGGGGATGCACAGTGTGTCTTACCCTCTACAAAACAAAAAAAATCTTTGTTAAATGTCTTTCTGAGTTATTGGCTTGATGAGTTGTTTTCATACAGCTGAATGTTTATTGGTTTGAAACTTCAGCAAGACATAGGTGAACCAATGGACAGCTACTACTATTTGAAGCAAAGTTAAAACAATAAGCATCTTAGCTCTCAATATACGTGATAACTTACTCAGACTCATAATAATATAAAATTAACAGTTATTTACCATTTGCTGACTGGGAAAGGCTGACTAGAACAGAGACTATTTTAGCAGAGGCCCAGGGAGAACCACTATCACTAGTGGTTAAAAATTTATTAGGGCAAGAAACAAAAAAAAATAACAGTGGTGCTTAAAGATGTTATCTATTCACTTTCTCAACCACATGTGCTGGTGAAGGTGTTATTAGTAGAGAGCTGAGCAGTATAGACCAAGCAACCCTATCCCTAGCAGCAGTCTCTATCTCTTCTGAGGGACTCCTAAGTGTTGCCAGTGCCAGGCAAGATGCGACATACAATCCCTCCTTCATATCCTGGGAATGCAGAAAGGCCTCTTACTGGTGGACTTTGCTGGGTACACTTCCTGATGGAGGCACCCAGAGGACAACCTCAGTAAATGCCAAAGCCATCTCAGGACACCTCACCTCATCCTTTTCAAACTGCATGAGCAATGGCTGTATTTTGAGGTCCTGTCTTACTGCTGAGCTCTTCAATCTGTTCCAGAGAGGGTGTCTAGCCACCCTTTGCAGAAAGACCATTTCTGTTTCCTTGTGTAATCATGTTCTGTTGAACCCCCCTGCCAAAAAGTCCTGGCTGTTGACTGTAGATGAGGACAGGGACACATACTGAATGATAAACTGAAAGCACTATGCTATGACTCTGTTCTCACTTCATCACTACAGTACTGATATGCAACAAAGTCTAAAAGAGTTAGTATTTTTGCTTGGAAATGTTTACATAGGTATTTTATACTTCAAGTAGACTCCAAAGAATTTTTCCTCAGGTAGACAGCAAATGTCGGAGGTATGATGGGGTAGAAAGCGGTTATTAGGAACATATTTTTTGGGAGTGTAATGAGTTGGCAGACTTTAAAATTCCCTGCAGACTACTCTATCAGAGATACTGGGTGAGCAAACTGATGTAGCCAAGGACATTTTTTTTTTAGCTTTGAGACAGAATCAGAATTATCTGGATGTAATATGACCTTGCTGAGTTTAATTATGATGGCTGCCAAAAAAAGCAGTTACTAGAAAATGGAAATCAAAGTCTAAACCAACTGTACTAGAAGTAGTGAATATAGTAACAGAGATAAAACAACTGGAAGTGGGTAAGAGCAAAGTACATAGAAAAACATGGAAATTGTGGGAACAACACATTCAGAATAATGATTTGGAGGAACAATGATGTTTAAAGGAAGGTGGGAATTGAATGAGCTTTGTAATGTTTGACTGACGATGACTGGATAGATTGTAAGTGAGGTTTAATGTTTGCAACTTAAAATATGTCAGTATAGTTTGTTGTCATTTATATGAATGCATAATTACATATGTGTTATTTTAATAAAGATGTTTATTGTTAAAGAAAAAAAAACTGCACCAGCATAAATAAACACTCACAGCACTGCTGAAGTACCCATCTGATAGTCAGTCTGGAGCAACATTTGCAATACTGCTCATGTACCCATCCAATGGTCAGTCTGGTGCAACACCTGCAGTACTGATGCTGTGCCCATACAGTGGTCAGTCTGGTGCAACACCTGCAGTACTGCTGCTGTACCCATCCGATGGTCAGTCTGGTGCAACACCTGCAGTACTGATGCTGTGCTCATACAGTGGTCCGTCTGATACAACACCTGCAGTACTGCTGCTGTACCCATCCGATGGTCATTCTGGTGCAACACCTGCACATCCAATGGTCAGTCTGTTACTCTAATTATGTTATTCAACCATTGTTTACTCTGTGCTTTATTTCTGGTGCTTTTCTCCCTGGACCTCCGCTGAAAATGGACATGTGTCCAGTTGGAGTTTCCCAGTAAACAAATGTAAAGTAAAATAAATAAATAACCACCTGCAGTACTGCTGCTTTACCCATCTGATGGTCAGTCTGGTACAATATCAGCATTACTGCAGCTGTACCCATCCAATGGTCAGTCTGGTACAACACCAGCATTACTGCTGTTATACCCATCTGATGGTCAGTCTGGCACAATACCAGCATTACTGCTGCTATACCCATATGATGGTCAGTCTGGTACAACACCAGCATTACTGCTGCTATACCCATCCAATGGTTAGTCTGGTAAAACACCAGCATTACTACTGCTGTACCAATCAGATGGTCAGTCTGGTACAACACCGACATTACTGCTGCTGTACCCATCCAATGGTCAGTCTGGTACAACACCTGTAGTACTGCTACTGCTGATGTACCTGTTTGATAGTCAGTCTAGTACAACACCAACATTACTGCTGCTGTACCCATCCAATGGTCTGTCTGGTACAAAAACTGAAGTACTGCTACTGCTGATGTACCTGTTTGATAGTCAGTCTAGTACAACACCAACATTACTGCTGCTGTACCCATCCAATGGTCAGTCTGGTACAACACCTGTAGTACTGCTACTGCTGATGTACCTGTTTGATAGTCAGTCTAGTACAACACCAACATTACTGCTGCTGTACCCATCCAATGGTCTGTCTGGTACAAAAACTGAAGTACTGCTGCTCTATCCATTCAATGGTCAGTCTGGTACAACACCTGCAGTACTGCTGCTATACCCATCTGATGGTCACTCTAGCACAAAACCTGCAGTACTCACTGCTGTGCCCAGTCCAATGGTCAGTTTGGTACAACAACTGCACTACTGCTGCTGTACTCATCCGACAGTCAGTATGGTGCAACAGCTGCAGTACTGCTTCTGTACCAATGTGATTGTTAGTCTGGTGGAACACCTGCATAACTGCTGCTGTACCCATCTGATGGTCAGTCTGGTGCAACACCTGCAGAACTGCTTCTGTATCTCTCTGATGGTCTGTCTGGCACAACACTTGCAGTACTGCTACTGTACCTGTCCAGTGGTCAGTCTGGTACAACACCTGCAGTACTTCTGCTGTACCCGTCTGATGGTCAGTTTGGTGAAACACCTACATTGCTGCTTTATATTTCTGATGGTCAGTCTGGTACAACACCTCCAGTACTGCTGCTGTACCCATCTGATGGTCAGTCTGGTGCAACACCTCCAGCACTGCTGCTGTACTTCTCTGATGGTCAGTCTGGTGCAACACCTGCAGAACTGCTGCTGTATCTCTCTGGTGGTCAGCCTGGTGCAACACCTGCAGTACTGCTACTGTACTTCTCTAATGGTCAGTCTGGCACAACACTTGCAGTTGTGCTGCTGTATCTGTCCAGTGGTCAGTATGGTACAACACCTGCAGTACTGCTGCTCTATCCATCCAGTGGTCACTCTGGTTCTACACCTGCAGCACTGCTGCTACTGTACCCATCTTCGGGTCTGTCTCTTGATCCCTTGTACCTAGACTCATGAACAATAACTCAAGATACATAAACTGCTTGATTTAAATTACATGCCCCACCCCTTGACACAAACACCCCTACAAGGAAAAATAAACACTTTTCCAGGAGGGAGCCCTGATTTCTGAAACAGAAGAGCTGATTCTCATCACAGCTGTTTCACAATCACTAGTGAACTACTGTAGCTTACAGTGGACATTAGTCACTTGAAGGTAACAGGCTAGCCATCTGCAAATGGAAAAATGACATTTTAATCTTCTCAGCCTGGACACTTTCCAGTCAATTGGATATCCTCAAAAATCATAAAATCATAAAGAGGGAGAGATGAAATATATCCTTGATGGAGTCCTATTCCTACTGAAAAAGCATTTGACTTAACAGGGTTTATACAGACTTCATGTCACTGACCTACAATGGTATACAGGAGAAGGTCTTCTGGAATTGTAAGTTCATAGGTTCATAGGTTCATAGGTTTATCGGTAGGTACTAGGCTATTGGCCCTAGGGCCTATATAAGCCTAGCCAAAGGTACCATGGCTTTCGCCAGCCAAGAAAATTATTTTCCTGTACCACTGTCGAGCAGAGTCACAGAAGTGATCCTTGGGGTGAATTTCCTATTTCCCATCCAATCATCAAGATTTTTCTTGAAGAGCGCTAATGAGGAGCTTTGTTTGATATAGATAGGTAGTTTGTTCCAGAGTATGGGAAGTCTCTGGGACAGGAATCTATCCCTCCAGCGTGTTCTGTTTATTGTGGTGACAAGGTTTAGGTCCCTGGACTATGTAACTCGTAGGGATTGGGATTTCTTTAAGTGGAGCATGTCTAAAAGCTCTGGGTTTGACATAGCTTTGTGTATTAGGCAGAGATCCCCTCTGAGTAAGCAATATGCAATGGAGTAAAGATGCAGTTTTTTGAGACGGTCTGCATACGGCATCTGTTTGAGGCTGGTAATCCTCTTTGTGAGGTATTTCTGTGGCCTTTTCAGTTGTTGTAGATGTCTTGTGAGGTACATACCAAAAGGGGCACTGTACTCTATAATGGGTCTGATGAGTGACGAGTAGAGGGGAACAATGACCTCTTTTTTCCTGGATGAGAAACCTTTTGTGATGAGGTGTGCCATGCAGAAGGACTTCCTGACTACTGTGGCGATGTGATTATCAAAAGAGAGACTACTGTCCACCTGTGTCCCAAGGTCTCTTATCACACTTTCAGTGTTGTCGACTACCTCCTATATGTTAGTTCATGGATACTGAGTTTTTACCAAAAGGGATGACAATGCACTTTTTGGCATTGAGCTTGAGGCCATGGCTTTGACACCAGGCATCTGTCTCAGCAAGGCCCTTTTGTGGGATGTCCACATCTTTTGGAGTTTTGATTATGGCTCCTAGTTTGCAGTCATCTGCAAACTTCGTTAGCCAAAGACCTTCTGTGTTGGCCTGTACTTCAGAGAAGTAGATACCAAACAGGAGAGGACCCAGGACTGAACCCTGTCGTACTCCACTTGTCACTGGTCTGAAGTTGGATTTGGAGTCTGCTACTTTCACAGTGTGGGTTCTGTCCGTAAGCCAGTTGGCAACTCATCTTGTGACATAGGGATTTATATCTAGTTTCGTGAGTTTATCTATAATTTCAGAGTGGGGGATGGTGTCGAAAGCCTTGGCGAGATCTAGATAGGCTGTGTGAACCACCTTACCCTCATCTACAGCTTTGGTGACTGCTTCAAAGAAGTCTATCAAGTTTAGGAGACATGATCTGCCTTTTACAAACCCAAACTGGGTGGGGTCTTGAGTTTGGAGATTACCAATGTCATTGTTTATAAGTTCCATGATAGTTTCCATGGTCTGTGGTGGCTCCCCCTTTGTGGAGTGGGATAATTGTCGCTGTGTGCCATTCAGTGGGTACATAGCCTGAGGTGAGGCTATGATTGAACATGGTACTTAGGTGGGGTGCCAGTTCATTCTGTAGTTCATGTAGAACACAGCCTGGGATGTTGTCAGGTCCCATGGATGCTGTGTTCTTGGCTTTGGATAGTGTGTTTCTTACCTGTGCAGCTGTGATTACAGGAACTTTCATTCTTCTGGCATAGAGATGGTCTCTTTAGGGGATGACAGGAGGGTAAAGTTAGCGCTGAACCTATCTGCCAGGATGTTGGCAATATCAGTTGGTTCTGTATATTTAGTGCCATTGTGCTGTAACTCAGAGCAGATCTGAGTGTTGCCATTGAGATTCTTGACATAGCTGTAGAATGCTTTGTGGTTGTCTTTAGAGTCAGTGGCGATTTTGTTTTCATAACTAGCTTTGGAGGATTTTATAAGGGATCTCAGCTTCTTACTGAGGTTGACCAGGTAGTTTCTCCAATCATGGGATTTTTTACTATTTTTTGCAACAGTTTCTTTCTTCTGTTGTAGAGTTTGTTTATGGCAAGGGACCACCAGATTGGCTTAATTTTTTTTGAAGGATAGCATCTTGTTTCTGTTAGGGATTGCATGATCCATGCACTCATGTAAGTGCTTATAAAGTGCATTTGTTTAGGATTCAACAGTGATACCTCTATTGTCCGTCAGCATGGGTGGCGTGAAGTTTGCCACTTCTGTCTTAAGAAGCATGAAGTTGGCTTTGGAGAAATTTTTTACTGTGGTTTCCCTAATGGGGGGTAGGGGAGGGATGTGGATGTCTAGGGTGATTAGCTTGTGGTCGGATCTGACCAATGAGGAATTGACCTCTGGTGTGGAGCACCTGTTGCCCATGTTGGTAATAACCAGGTCTAGGATATTGCTGCCCCTGGTGGGGGTGTGGCTAAGTTGATCCATGACACTGGAATTTATGAATTCCAGAAAATGTTGAGCACAAGAGTTGGTACATGAGTAGTTTTCCCAGTTAATGATAGGGTAGTTGAAATCGCCCATTATTAGAGTGTTAGTGAACTCATCATACATAGAACCATCATCTAGTTGTGTCATGGACATCCTCACACATTTGGGAAGCTATGTTTGCCCAGTAGTCTGACCCCAATCACCACTAACAGTGGACTGTTGTTGTGAGTGTCCAGAATGTACAGTCTGGAGTCTGCTGAAACTCTTACTGGGAACTGTGATCTTCTCATGGTGTAAGGCTATGCATCCCCTGTGGACATTAGGCATGCTGTCTGAAGATTTATGCTCACTGTAGGAAATCTGGGGGGCAGAAAAACAGCAGTTCAAAATGGGAACCCATGCCTCACCCAGAACATAGTTAGCAACACACACACACACACACACACACACACACACACACACACACACACACACACACACACACACACACACACACACACACACATGCATGCACGCACACTCACACACACACAGGCGCACACACACACGCGCGCGCGCACACACACACGCACACATGCACACGCGCACACGCACACACGCGCACATACACACACATCACATACACCTTATGAGGAATATGGCAGATTGTTAATTCACAGTTTAGCTAATGTGCACCTATTCAGAAGAAACAGAGCACCTAAAGAAATTCCAGTTAGACACCATTCAACGAACGCACTCTAGCTGAGAACCAAACTAGACAATCAAGCACTTTGAGGAAAAAATACTGACAGCTGCACAACTGTGCTACCATGTATAACAAAACATCTAACATATAAAAGCAAACTTCTTACTGAAAATACAAAGACTTCCTTTTCAGGAATCTTCAGACCAGCACTATACATGCCTTTACTCTTTCAAGAAAGGGACATATAAAACTACTTTTTCATGGACCTTCCCTATTCCATAACTCCTTTCCTGACTGTATAAGTGAATTTATAGCCAAAAACATTGTGATCAAGCTTAACAGCATAATTCCAGAAGGCAACTCTACAGGCACTACAGCCAGCCATGTTTATGTTCCACTTCTGTCTTACTAAGCAACGTAAACTCTATCAGTGAAATAAGAGCATGAATAAAGTGAAACATGATGACTTTCAGCTAGCTCCTAAAGTCCTTAAAATGAACTCTGACAACTGAGGATTGCCTATATTGTGGGAGTTGACATAATGGTTAAGATATTTACCTCATAGACACATGGTATAAGGTTTGATTCTCACCTTGGAAGGGAAATTGGCTAGGCTTAAAATGGCCTGCAAGGGCAGCTATCCAAGTACTTACCTATAAACCTATGAGAGAAGATGGGACTGAAAGGTTCATGTTGGCTGAACCATGTTAGGATGATGAAGGCACTCCAATCTGCTGTTACACTGACTCCTAGTGGAAGCTGGGGAAACTGCATTAGCGTTATGGAGCAAGGTATGCTCATTGACTTACCAAGCAGTGCCCGTACACTGTAGCCAGACTTAGACACTTGCAAAGAAACATGCTGGTATCATCAGACAAGCACTGTTGGTTTCACTGTGGGAAGGGGAGCTGGGCCAGTACAAAATGCATTTCTACAGGTGCTTCTATAACAGCTCTCTGGTAGTTTTTATCTACAGACACTGGTTACCATTAACGTAAAGGCACTAAAAGGTAACCCCTTGCTGGAAAGCAGGGACATCACCACAGACAAAAACTGATCTAAAGTGCAGCAGATGGTGTTTAGCTGAGCAACAGGCGGGAATGATTGTCTGACAAAGACTGGGGCTGATATATGAAAATAAATATATATATATATATATATATATATATATATATATATATATATATATATATATATATATATATATATGTGTGTGTGTGTGTGTGTGTGTGTGTGTGTAAAAATTAAGGAAGCTAAGGTCTGTTAGGTTCAAACTGAACTGAGGTGGGCTACCAGCCACAACTCTGAGCTGAGATACCAGATGACTAGAGGCTCCTGAGCTACCCCCCCAAATTAAGTTGCCTATTTTTTTTTGCTTGATTATACTATTTACTGCACATTGTATTGGGTTCTGCTTATTGAATACTGTATTTAAATACTGTAAACTAAACTGCACTGTATGTACTGTATTTGTCTGCCTTACTGTATCTGTTAAATCATATTTTGTTGCTGTTTTTACTGTAGCAAATAATTTTTTGCTATTTTCACTGCTTGCAAAGTAGCTGTTGCTACTTTTCACTGTTTGCAAAGCATCTGTTCTGTCTGTTCTGTTTTCTTGCCTATCAGTCTTTTAAATAAATGACGTGTTTGTTGTTTAAAGCATTCTTTAGTGTCTCCTTACTGTTTTTCTGCAGTTTAAAACATTTTTAGTGTCTCACTGCTGTTTTTCTGCTGTTTAGAATTATTTTTTAATGTTTACTGTGTAAATTTGTGTAGCTAGTAGCTGCAGCATAGCTCAGATACAGGTTTGCTGCATCAGGGTCTGTTTGTAAGTGGGTGCTGTATTCTGAGCATATTCTCAAAGCCATTTTTTGTTTGAAAGGGGCCCTTTTTCCACCCTTGTGAGAGAAATGTTCTGATTGAAAACCTGTCTGGTGAAGGATGATTGGTCCATGGCTTGGAGTAAGCACCCTCATCAGGTCTTTTGAGTTTTTATTTATTTATTTTAGATTTTAGCTTCTGGTGTTTAAGCCCCATGTTTGAGCAGGTTTCTGCTTGTCTGTGTGTCACACAGCACCTCACACTACTTGGCAATTATGTGCCATAGCCGGAGAGATAATTTTGATAATTTGTCCCTTGGCTGCAGCTGTAGTACATTAGTGTAGTCCTCATCTTCAGTATGTTCCTGGTCTGGGAAGTATTGCTAGTGAGTTGTGACCTATTAAACCACCAGCCAAACACCCCACCAGAAATACCCATCTACAGAGCACCTCCTAAATCAGTCCTGAAAGCACCCTCTTTGAGATAACAGTTCTTAAAACCTAGCATTATGAACAGTTGGACTACCCTTGTTCTCCTGCCAGCCTTGTTGACTTGGGTCTCCTGAGGCAGTGTAGCAATTGCCTCATATACACTGACAACCCTCTACTAATAACTCACTCTAGTATAGAGTGTGAAAGATGTATCTATACCAAGAATCTTGAATCTCTGCTCTCTCACACTCAGAGCAGTAACACTGAAGAGGTTGTCATCTCACCCACCACTATTCATACACATAGTTTGCATCCAACACATAAATTAACATACTTGGAGATTCTGTCAAAAAACTTACTGAAACACCAGAGACCTCCAAAACAAAAGACTGCTACAACAAACACAGTTCCCACAGCACCCAAGACACATAGCAACACCAGTGTTTCACCTACCAAGCCCTTAAGGCATAACATTCAAAAAACAAATTTTCTTGTCATTGGAGACTCCATAGTGACACACACATCTCACTCACCAGGTTGGACAAGGAGAAAGTCACAGTCAGCTGCCTGCTGTCAGGATTTGTCAGATCATGCACATACTCAGGTCTCTCAGCAACAAGTACCATTATGAATCTGTCATAGCTCATGTTGGAGTGAACGACCTGAGACACACCTCACTGGACTGTATGAAAGCAGACATGATTGAGCTCTCCGAATATGTGTCCCAGGTGGGTATATCCCTAGCTTTAAGCAGCATATTACTCTCACCTAAATGATGCCACAGTGTAAACAAAAAATGATCGAGTTCAATAATTGGCTTAGTTTTTGGAGTCATTCAAAGGAGATCCAGTTTCTGTCAGCCTGAGATGACATGGTTAACAAACCTTGCTGCTTTGCCAGAGATGTTTGCACCTGGCACCAGTGTCAGGATTTCAGCTGTGGCAAAGGCGCCTGGCTCCTTCATAGTGCCTTTTTTAGGCCAAGTCTCAAAAACAAAATTGCCGACATGAAAATTGCCAAACATAACAAAATAAGGGTTATGCTGCTAAATGTTATGAGATTAAACCAAAAACTATACAACCTGGAAACACTCGCAGTAACTGGATTCAAGGCCTCAGAGAGTACCCCGGCCTTTCAAGGCTGCAATACCTTCCACACTTTCAGACAGCAAAACGAATGTGTGAAAACCAAAAAAAGATAGCGTGTGTCTATCTATATTAGAGATAAACTCACCTCCCAACTACATAGACTGGACAATTCCATGGAGTTACTCCATGTTCAGATTACTGTGGGTAAGACCCCAATTTAAGTCATAGCTAGTTATAGATCCCCCTCCATGGATCATGATGCACATGAGGCCTACTTGTCCAAACTGGAGTCAATCCAAATAATGCCAAACACTGGTCATGGGGCATTTCAATTATTCCACCATCAACTGGGAAACCTACTCTATCCCTAACTCACTAGTGCAAATGTTCCTTGACTTTCTTAACTCAAATGCTCTTGAAAAAAATGTTCAAACCCCAACAAGAGGAACAAACATACTAGATCTGGTCCTCACTAACATGACAAACAGATGCACCACTACAACAGTCAGACCCTCATTAGTTAAATCTGACCACAAATAAGTCACCTTTAAACTGCCGCTAACATTAGAACTCATAAAGGGTGAAGTCAGACTTGAAAACTTCACCAAAGCAAACTATAACTTCTTAGGGGAAGGTATAAATGCATTCTAAGCCCCAACCCCAGCTGAAACAGGTAACTACACCAATGCTTACACTAAAGCCCTGTACAATCACTTGTATATGTATATAGACTTGGCTGTGCCAGTGAGATTTAAAGCCAGACCCCCAAGTAAGAAAACGCCACCCTGGTGGACATTCAACAAACTTTATAACAAATGCAAAAAGTTGCTGTTTAAGAAAACTAAGATGAGGCCACAACAATGGAAAAACATCTTCCTCAGCCGCAACAGGCAAATAAAAAACATGTCAAATCCTTTAAGGGTAACTTTGAGAAAAACTTAGCAATCACAGCTAAGGATAATCATAAGGCTTTTTACAGCTATGTTGTTGTTGTTTGTCTTTCAGCTTTTCCTGGTTAGGGGTCGCCACAGTGGAACTCCGGTCCGCTAATGATTAGCAGTTGATTTTTTATGGTGTCAAGTTGCCAGCCTGACGCCCAGCTTTCAATGAAGGCACGCCCATTCAACGCATGTCTTTCGAACGCCCACTCGACCACGGTGAGGACATGCAGACTCCACATAGAAGGCACTCCCAAACCCAAGCTGAGAATCGAATGGGAGAGCTATGTAGGTAGCTTAAAAGGTAGGACTCAAGCATGTGCCTAACTAGTGACTAATGGTATCACACACACTGATCCCACAGAGATAGCAAACCTGATAGTAGACATTTTGGCAAAAAATTCACCCACTTATCCCCTTCAAACTTATCACAAACCTTGCCGCAACTTCCCCCCCACCCTACCTATCCAAAGAGCAGGTCATTAAAGCCTTGTCTAAGGCAAAAAACACAGCCTCTGTGGGACCAGACAGCATGCCAGGCTGTCTTCTAAACAAACTAAAACATGAACTAGTGTGATGCCCGTGCACTGGCCCAGTAATCAAGGAGCCTCAATCCTCACCACTAGCACCAGTGAGGGACATCCACATTGGGAGGATAACAAGTACGCACACAGTAAAGTAAAATTTCCCTTAAGAGCACACAGAGATCACAGTCAGTCTGCAGCTGGTTTCTCTCTTTCTCTCCATATCCCTAATAAGACTCCCCACTGGCACAGCTATAGGGTTCAGATCTCAGCTGAGTGGTCAAGCCAAAACCTCCAGCACCCACACTGTCCAACCAGTGCTTCGTGTCCCTGCCCAAGTAGATGACACACATAGACGTTGAGATTTGATTTATATACAAACACAAAGACACTCCTGGGGAAGGCTGGCACAGGTTCACTAGCTATGCCCCCCTTCTGCTCAGACTATACCGTAGTACCACCTGCCACCAACCACCCTTATCAGCTACTATAAAGGCCCTTATCAAAAAGTGTCCAATTCTACTGTGCAATGTTATTATTATCCAAATGGTAAGTATGACGGACAGTAAGGCTATTGGAGTGGCTTATACAGTATCATCACATACATGCAATTACTTTAAGAGCTTAAATATCTCTACACAAAACAGCCACAGTTAAAAGGTTTAAAATATTTAATAATAAATAATAAAAACACAAGACAATACTCATTAATTTCAACACAATGACAATAGAGAGTTCATAAATCATAGAAAATACTTTAAAACAATATTGTAGGACAGTCTGACATAGATATATAAAACAGCTAGACAAATCTTACTATTTCTATCTCTAAGAAAAATCACTGTACCTAAACATCTTACTTACAGAGCAAGCAAATATAGATGAGAAGTGCTGGTGAGTTGTTCTCAGCTTCAGAACAAAATACAAAATGCAATCTCTTTCTCTTGAGATGGTTCTTAAATTGATAATACACATTACTGCTGAGTCATTTCAGATTACACCATTCTTGTCACTTCTGCTTAAGTTTTCCGGGCTCACAGAACTTAAAATGTAACATTTCTGTGTCATCTGCAGCTGCCAGGAATTTGCAGCAATAAAAGACACTTTACATGTGAAACCTAGTAATTATCTCTGTCTTAAGACAGTAGAAAGGAACTCCTAGCCTAGGCATCCTGTCTCTTAGCTTGAGATCACACACAGTCATAAAAACTCCTTATTTATCAGCTTATTTTCATAGAGTTTGCAAGTTAACTCTATATGTCCCAGTTTTCTACCATGAAAACATACATTACATAGGCATAGCGCTTATACACATTTCTGCTGTTTTCCAAGCAGGGTGCACTGTGGTTACACTTTTGAAGCTCAGCACATAAAACAGTTTTCGTACATTTGTGAAACCAGCCTGTGGATCATATTAATATTTACAATGATATAGAATTAGTTACAAAATTCTATCTAGCTGGGCTGCCAGCCTCTGTTTATTACAACTAGCATCACCATTAAGTTCCCTTTTCAATCACAGCCTAACCACAGGCTTTGTTCCTGCAGAATGGAGAACAGCAACAGTTATTCCCCTCCACAAAGGTGGCTTAGCAACAGACCCAAGGAATTATAGACCCATAGGTTTGACCAGCCTTATCTGTAAAGCCATGGAACATATTATCATGGACCTCATAAATAAATACATAGGCAACCATAATCCCTGGATCTGACCCAATCCTGCTTCATCAAGGGCAGATCCTGGATGTTAAATCTGGTGAATTTCTTTAAAAATGTGACTAGGGCCATTGACGAGGGCTAATCTGTGCACACAGCATACTTCGACTTGGCAAGTGTTTTTGACATAATCCCACACTCAGGAATTACTGATAAACTTAGCAAACTGAATGTAAACCCCTTTGTTATAAGATGGGTTGCCAACTGGCTTACAACCTGGTGACCCACTATCAAAGTGGGTGACTACACATCTAACAGAAGACCTGTCATCAGAGGGGTGTCACAAGGGTCAGTGCTGGGCTCCTTACTGTTTGGTATATACTTCTCAGATGTTCAAGCCAAAACTAAGGGACTGTGGCTGATTATGTTTGCAGTCAACTGCAAACGAGGTGCAATTACTGAATCCCCAAATTATGTCAGTATACTTCACGAGGGTGTTACATAGACCAATAACTGGTGTCTTAGTCACGGTCTCAAACTGAATGCAAAGAAATGCATCATCATTCCTTTCGGTAAATAATGTCCCTTCACACTATCAAATTAATAACAATACCCTATGTACCTATGACGTGGTAAGAGATTTGGGATCACAAGTAGACTGCGATCTTAACTTTGACCACCATGTGTCTACTGTAGTAAGGAAGACTTTCTACATAGCACACTTGATTAGCTAAGGCATCACCTGTAGAACAAAAGAGGTTATAACCTCTCTATATGCGTCACTAATCAGGCCCATCATTGAGTATAATGCCGCTTTTGGCATGTACCGTAAAAGCACCTGCAGCAATTGGAGAGAGCTAAGAGGTTTCTAACTATGAAGATCAAGGGACTCCAGCATGTGCCTTACACAGACTGACTAAAGTCTCTGTCACTATATCAGTATCATATAGACTTCGTAGGGGAGACTTATGCCTGGCTTACAGAGCAATCTCCGACCCAAACCTAATAAATTTACTGCACATCTGTAAATCAAACGGGACTACAGCTGCCAATTCCAGGGATCTAAATATGGCCTGCGACCTGAATAGGGACAGATTTGTCTCCCAGCGACTGCTGCGTGTTTGGAATAGGCTGCCAATTCATGTGAAGCAGAGCTCCTCTATGACCCTGTTCAAAAGGAACCTGCACGAGTGGATGGGCACCACAAAGTCTTATCAGGGATAGTGCCCACAACCTTCCTGGACATGGGCAGTCATTAATAAATAAATACAGTCCAGGGTATTGACTAAACTATCTATGGTATTACATTGGGATGAAATGGCAGGGCTTGAAATGACCTCTGGGTTGAGAGCCTAGTAACCTCCTATGATCCTATGAACTACATGCTCCCTGTCAGAAAATCAAACCCCAGTCTCCTATGTGACAGCCAGGGATACTCACCACTATACTAACATATAATTAAGGAAGAAGTATAGTTCACACCTCTTATCTGGAGACCCACTACCTTTCTGTGTTAAAATATTGGAAAAAATAATCTGCCAGGAATTATTTGTTTAATGTTGCCCCACAAAAAATATTCTCAGTTATTTATAGCATGGATTATTCTGTCATCCCAGCCCTCTTTGTAGCCTCTGAATCCATTTAGCCAGAACTAAACCATGAGAGAGTTGGGTGGCACCTATTTTCTAAATTTTTTGAAAGGACTTGACATGGGTAATCTCATCCTTTCTTTGGTCACCCACTTAATGTAGTTCTGGGTTACAGGTGCATCAGAGCCTATCCTAGCAGTTAGTGGGTACAAGACAGATATTCAGAACTCCTGCCTTCTAAGTTTTGAACAAAGCACTTAAATAAAGATAGAACTATCCCCATGATTTGTCTTTCTCTGGAGATGAAACCATCCCCATGATTTGTCTTTCTTAGAGATGGGAACCATCCTGATGATTTGTCTTTCTCTAGCACAGCTTGTGTCTCACAGGCATCAGTCCTTAGTAATAGTCTTAAATGTATGTTATTGCTTATTTATTTTATTTTACATTTGTTGATCGGGATAGTCCGACTGGATACATGTCCATTTTCAGCGGAGGCCCAGGGAAAAAAGCTCCAAGGTAAGCAGTTAAGTTTAAGATACAGTATTTGCAGTGGTTAACATACCTAAACAAGCAATTAAGTTTAATATACAATATTTACAGTGTTTACATACCTAAGCAAGTTATAGATGTTCCAAGGTTAAAGATAATCATGAGAGTAGGTCAGGATTAAGTAACACAGGTCAGATAAAATACTGTTTTTAACTCATACAGTAAGATTACAGATGCAATATTTACAGTGGTTACATACCTAAACAAGTTTAGAGATAATCCTAAGTGTAGGTCAGGATTAAGTGATACAGGTAGGCTAAATTACTGTTTTTAACTCACTGTAGAGGAGAGTTAGCCAGGTTTGCTACATTGACATAGCCAGTTTAGTGTCAAATGTTGTTTGAGTCTGGTCTTAAATTGACTCAGGGTGGTAAGTAATGTAATTTCAGTTGGGAGAGAGTTCCAGGATCTGCCTACAGAGTTGGCAAAGAGAGAGTCACCGGCAGCGTTATTAGTTTTGATAGTAGTCTATTAGAGGATCGAAGAGGTCTGGGATTGTGATAGGGGTGATAATATTTTTAAGAGCAGGATTATTGTCCTGATTGTAAAGGATCTTATGGGCAATAATCAGTAGGTTATACTGGATCAAGCTGGGTAATTCTAGCCACCCAAGCTGGTTTAGGTTAATACAATGATGAGTCCTATAAGGCAGGCCAGTGACAAATCTGGCAATGTGGTTGTAGCAGATGGAGAGTTTAAGGACAGACTTGTTTAGGCCAGAGAGTAAAGGGGATGCATTAAGGACAGACTTGTTTAGGCCAGAGAGTAAAGGGGATGCATACAGAAGAGTTGAAAGTAGGTGACAACGAGCTATGGCATATCTAGCAGGAGGGGTTAAGAAGGCTTTTATCCTGTAAAGTGACTCTAGTTTTTTATTGATGCTCTTGATGGATTGATTAACATGTTGGTCAAGTTTAAGATTATTATCATTGATAACACCTAACAGTTTTGTAGAGGAGTCTGGGGAGATTATTGTGCCATTATTAGATTTTATGGTAAAAGTGAATGCAGTAGACCTGTCTGTTAGTGAGAAAAGCAACATTGTAGTTTTTTTGGGGATTTAGGATCAGACGACGACCAGAAAGCCAGTTTTCAATTGTGTTAAAGGTGGTTTGTGTAGCTGACCATAGCTCTGTTGGAGATGTGGCCGAGCATATCAAGGTGGAGTCGTCAGCATATTGGATACAGCTGACTTTTGGGATAACAGTATAAAAGTTGTTAATGAAGATGGAGAACAGAAGGGGCCATAGTATAAAACCCTGGGGTACACCTAGGGTGTTGGGTAGGAGTTTAGAGAGTTTGTTTTTCCAAAGGACAGCCTGCTGTCTGTCATTCAGATACAATCAAAACCATTGAAGGGCTTTAGTATCTAGGCAGAATGTTTTCAGGGTGTGGCTTAGTAGCTGGTGATCGACCATATCATATACTGACTACAAGGTTTCCTAAGGCTTTCTAGAGCCAGATGGTAAGTATTTCAAGTTCTTAGTTTAATAGCTATAGTTTAATCTCCTTTTAAAGTATGTGCTATATTTAGAATATAATTTTCAGGGTTTTAAGGTTAGAAACAGTAGTTGTAATATAATTTTCAGGGTATTTTAAGGTTAGAAAAACTGTTATAGGGGGCAGGGGGTAAACTACTTTTTACTTAGAACTATGAGTAAGCCAAATTGTTATGGGGGACAGACTATGGGTGCTTTAGACCCAGGTCAGCAATGTACAATTAAAATGGAGTACAGTTTTAATTATTAACCTTGGCAGTTTGTAGTAGTCTGACTTCAGTTAAATGTTTTCAAGCACAGTTTCTGCACGGTAGCATCCTTCAGGTAGGAGAGCCCTTTTAGGTTAGTTATTTGAAGGGGAGCTACCTTGGCAGCTTGTAGAGGTCTGACTTCAGTTAAATGTTTTCAGGCACAGTTTCTGCAGGGTAGCATCCTTCAGGTAGGAGTACCCTTTTAGGTTAGTTATTTGAGGGGGGCATGTAGGAGAAAAGGCTGCTGACTGGGTCTGGACCGTTTATGCTTACATTACATGCAGGAAGTATGGTATCTCCCATCCACTTCACTATGCAGATAATGTAGTTCTTCTTTGTATGAAGGATGCAACTCAAGGTGCCCAAGCTGAGCTTCAACAATATATAAACTCTTAAGACAAGCTCTTCAGATCTGTCATTGAACATTGCAGAGCAATTATGTTATGTCCCCAAACACCTGAAAAGACAGCCCTGTCTTTTGCCATCAACTGTGTAGACACTTTTACCTTAGAACTCCTAATTTCTAAACTAAATCAGAATTTATCTGGACCATGGCTTGAATTCAGATCTAAATAAACACAAACATTCACCACCTGTACAGAGTTAGAGAATATCTCCTAAAGCCAAAGTAAAGCTTTCTTAAGAATTTCTATTTTTCTGTACTTTACAATACATCCACTTACCTTGCTCTAGTTAGAGATGACCTATCACAGAAATTTCCAAATTTTCAACTGAGAATAGGAGGGTCACTATGTCATTACATTCAAGGAGCTAAATTAAAAAAAAAGTAAATTCATGTTTCTTTAACTCTGCTTTAGTCACAGACTGTTTTGCTACTGTGCTCATATCTGTGTCCTAGTAACAATTTTCAGTGGTATGCACCATCTAGAAAGTGGAAATCTTGCCATCATGGCCTGTTAGCAGCTAGTCCCAGCAAAAACAGGTCTGGGGTTAGAAGTCTGTTCATCATATTCCTGCCTTTGGAATAATTTGTCACACTATATTAGGTTCATAGATTAGTACTAGGCTAACTGCCCTTGCCAGCCATTTTAAGCCTAGCCAGTTATCCCCTGTGAGATTCAAACCCTGTACTTTGTGTTTGTAAGGCAAACACCTTAACCATTAGATCACCCTCCCAACCCCAATATTAAGGTCACATTTGTAGGTAGTTGTAAAACATGCAGTTCAGGAAACCATTAAGGAGCAGAGCCCACATTCTGTATTTCCAGAGAGCATTGCCTGGTTATGCAACTCACGTAAGGTCGTACCATGAGGCAAACGAATATTGAGGGAAACAAATTTCATACAACAGAAAGTAGCTTGTTTATAGTGTGGAGCTTAATCCTATGTGCTAAAGGCCAGAAAAAAATAATCCAAACACCTGGGGTGGAAATAGAAGCCACAGCCCTCTGATCTTCCAGCACAGGAGGTAAGTGCACTATCTGTTGAGCTAGTAACACTACTTTCACCGAAGTCATTTTTTAATCACCTTTATTAACTTCAGACATTGATCAGTGACACTGTACTTGCATACTGCTATAGAAAACAAACCATTTCAAACACTGAAAACTGTAGAAAATGTCCAAACGTGACCAGACAAACTCCGTACTACTGTATCTGTTATATTTTATTTGTCTCAGAACAAATTCTTGTCAAACAGTTAATTCTTTTAGAGCTATCTCAATTCTTATTGTAACACAGCTAGACAGATGATGATACTGATGCACTCTGAGTAAACATGTCACTGAATGAAAAACAAGCATTGTGTGCTTTATATACTTTAAACACTGTTATTTTTGATGTATGGAAAGTCCCTGTGATACAACTGTATCTTTCCAAAGTGCTGATATGCAAAAATCCATATAATTTTTGAGAAGCAACAGTCCATGTGATACAAACGTCTTTACTGAAGTGTTATTTTTGATATGGAAAGTTTTCTGTAATGCAGCTGTCTCTTTCTGTTGCTAATATGCAAAAGTTCATTTTATTTTAGATGAAGCAGTCTCTGTAATGTAAAAACAGTGATACTTCCTTATTTTATAAACAGGATGCCATAAGCCCACAGCTATATGTTATTAATATCTATGCTAGACATTTCTAATATATCAACAGCTAACTGTTCTTGCAAAGCAAGCTATATTATTTTGAAAACTTGCTGTTCAGCCTTGCATATTTTTCTTTTCTGTACACACGGTATTTTTGGGAAAAGCATTTTAATTTACACAATATCTATCAAACATTGTTCATTAACTTTATACATTATGCATATATGCTTTATTTTTAACAATTATCATTCACTCAAATATTAAATAAGTTGTTCAAATCCCCTTACCTTAAATTTCACTCCTCTTTCTTCAGAAACATTATTCTATTTGCATTGTTTGCACTAATTTCATTTATTTCTATGTAACTTGCTCCTTACATTTTTGAAAGATCCTACCTCCAATTCTTTTATCTCATTTACAGTATTCAACATTTCATTTGCAGTTGGTTTATTTTGATTTCCATTTTTTACCTGATGAAAAATTCTTTGAAGTCAACTTGGAGTATGAAAATATCCCTGCAAACACTTCCATGCAAAATTCCTACACTTTCCCGACTTTGATGCATACCTATGAGACATCCAGATGTCTGTACATTATTCCTTAGTATACGCCTTTCTGGTCACTTCCCAAACTTTTGAAACCTCATCTGATTATTACAGTTATTATGCAATATTGCATATGCTGTCCTAATTATCACTTTTTTAATTGCATCTTCTGTTGTAGACTCAACTAAAAACTCTACCAGAGCAGGTCTTTCACTTAGCACTCCCCTATCCTTTTCTCTTTTACTATACTCTAATAAGAATCCCTGGTAGGAAGGCAGTCTCTAAGCTGCAATCCAAACTTCTGGTTGGCCTCATCAAACTGTATTACCTTTCTCTCTCAAGTTATTTGTTCTCACTGCCTTGGTTCCTTTGGCAGTTTTCTCCAGTAAATTCCAGCCCCCCCTTTTGCTTATTTTCCATACGCCTACTTGAAGTCATCCCTATTGACAAAATCTCCTTTCTCCATTCCTGTGCTGGCTTAGCTCTTAGAATACTTTCTGCTACTTTAGGACTATAATATTCTGTATGGTTATTATTATTCTCTTAAAGGGCCTACATCCAAATTCCTGTTCTCGCCTAATTTCTTGAACTCCTTCCCTGTTTTATCACACCTTTTCACATTCATTTGTAACCTTCTGCTTGTGTTATGTTTATGAATCTCAGCTGTGTATCTATAAAATATCATCTCAAATCAGATAACCTAAACCACTATGTTGTACGGAAGAAATGAAGTCTTGCCCTCTTCCCATCCCACACAGATTCCTTCAACTCTTCATTCATTATGATCCACAACTTCTCCTCTGGTTGATAAATATATGCACAAGCTCTATATGATACTAAACGGACTATACATTTTCAGTGCGTGTATCTTATTATCCATCTCCATATTCAAGAGCTTCACATTTCAGTTTCTGTATTATAGCAAAAAGAAGCTGCTCTTTCCAACGGTATTATCTTTTGTTTAGTTTCTTCTACATGTATTTAGTAAACATAACAATCTTTTTTTAATCCATTCTCCTAAATACATCTTATCGTGTGCCCATAAATATGTGTACTACAGAACCAATTCATGTTTGGGTATATAGCTTACAACTATTGCCTTTGGTTTATCTTCATTTATTTTAGTATCCTGAAAAGACTTGAAACTGTCTCAAAGTGTTCCACAAAACTGAAATGTACTTTTCTGAATGTATCAATTACTAAATAGTATAATCTGTGAATAAAACTGAAATCTCTTTATTATCATACCAGTTACATCCTTACATTTGTAAGTCCTTTATCTTCTTTTCCAATGACCTTAAGTATACCACAAATAAGGGGAAAATAAGAGCTCCCTGCCTTGTCCTTCTGTTCACACACATTGTATAGGATAGGAATCTTCATACCTCAGTTTTTATCCCTGACCCCTTGTATATCCTCCTAATTAACTTCATTATTCCATCAGAAAACACAGATGCTTCCATTGCCCTTATAAAAACCCAGATTATTATATCAAAGGCTTTCTCTGTGTCAAGACCCACTAACAGTGGAATTTTCTTACACTCTGCTTCCCTTTGGATCATCATTGTTCTGTTCATAGGTAGGTACTAGGTTATCGGCCCTGGGGCCTATATAAGCCTAGCAAAAAGGTACCCTGGCTTTCTCCACACAAGAAAATTATTTTCCTGTGCCACTGTCGAGCAGAGCCACAGAATTGATCCCCGGGGTGAATTTCCTATCTCCCATCCAACCATCAAGATTTTTCTTGAAGAGTGCTAATGAGGAGCTTTGTTTGATATAGATAGGTAGTTTGTTCCAGAGTATGGGAAGTCACTGGGACAGGAATCTATCCCTCCAGCATGTTCTGTTTATTGTGGTGACAAGGTTTAGGTCTCTATTGCGTGTAGCTCGGAGGGATTGGGATTTCTTTAAGTGGAGCATGTCCAACAGCTTTGAGTTTAACATAGCTTTGTATGTTAGGCAGAGATCGCCTCTGAATAGGCGATATGCGACAGAGTAAAGCTGGAGTTTTTTGAGACGGTCTGCGTAGGGCATCTGTTTGAGGCCGGTAATCCTCTTTGTGAGGTATTTCTGCGGCCTTTCCAGTTGTTGTAGATGTCTTGTGAGGTACATACCAAAAGGAACATTGTACTCTATAATGGGTCTAATGAGTGACTAGTGGAGGGGAACAATTACCTCTTTTTTCCTAGATGAGTAACCTTTTGTAATGAGGTGTGCCACGTAGAAGGATTTCCTGACTACTGTGGCGAGAGAAGTTTTAGTGCTGTCACATGTTTTCCTCCCCTTCACAAAACCACACTGATCCATATCTATCAATTTTGATAACACCTTTGCCTTTCTCTTAACTAGTACAGATATAAAATCTTTATAATCATGGTTTAAATTTCAAATTTGTCTAGAACAAGCTGGGTTTGAAGAGTCTTTGCTCTCTTTGAGTAGTACAGCCACCACCGCTTTCTTCCAAGATGCTGGTGCTATTCTTCCTTTTAAAATATTGTTAAATACAACCTTCTAGATTGTTATCACTTTCTCCCCTCCTAATTCCATAGGAATAGTATCTATTTCTGGAAACATTCCTGTTGATTGATTATGCATCACCATTGTTATCTCATCCATGTGTATCTTAGCTATTAATTCTTGAGCTCCCTTTATATATATATATATATATATATATATATATATATATATATATATATATATATATATATATATATATATATATGGATCTAGGACATTTGATCAAAGGATCAAATGTCCAAATTCATAACCACTGTACACACTTTAAAAAAAGATCCAATCAGTACCAGGAGCAATGGTAACGCTGATATGCTACGATATGATACGCAGCATATCAGCTACTGATTGGATCTTTTTGGTTGTCGGCGCTTTTGTTCTTATTGTACACTTTAACGAAAGCACTTTCATCGAAAAAGTGCTTTCGTTAAAGCGTGTGAATAAAAAAAAAAAAAAACACTACATTACCGTTTCTGCATAGGGACTTTGCCCCCTGCACCCCTCATGTGGGGGGCTGTGTCGCCCACACCCCCCAACTTTAACATTCTCCCTCCGAGACCACACTACAGTGGGGAAAAGGGAATTTTCCCTTATCCGCACCGTAGTATGGCCACGGCAACAGGCATACTTATGTGAAAGTGCTTCTTCGGTGAAAAGCACTTTCGCGTATGCTCTCCCTAAATGGATTTGGATGTTTGAGCGAAACCTAGATCTATATATATATATATATATATATATATATATATATATCTATGGGATCCATACGGCTCCCGAATGGCAACATCACCGAAATAGATTCGGGCGGGCATACTTGCTAGAAAGTGCTTTTCACCGAAGAAGCACTTTCGCGTAAGTATGCCTGTTGCAGAGAGTGCACTACAGTGGGGATAAGGGAAAATTTCCTTTTTCCCACTGTAGTGCGACCTCGGAGTGAGAATATCAAAGTAGGGGGGGTGTGGGGGTGCAGGGGGGGCTTGCCCCCCTGCAAAAATGTAAATGTAATTTTTTTTTTTAACACACTTTAACGAAAGCAGTTTTTCGGTGAAAGCACTTTCGTTAAATTGTGTTTGGTGACTGTGGATTCGGACTACTGAACTTTCATTCAATAGTGCTAGATCCATATATATATATATATATATATATATATATATATATATATATATATATATATCTTTTCTTCTTTGAAACTGGAGCAAACTGCTTGCTACATTTGTGCACTTGTGTTTTTAGTACACTGCCATGGACTACCCCAGTTCAAAGTATAAAATCAGGGTCCTCCTTGGGGCAAACAGTCACTGTCCTGTTTTCTTCAGTGATGCACAGGATCACCTGGTAAATGAATGCACACCAGGCACTCCAGTTGCTTTGGACTGGCTGGTAGCTCTGTGTTGCTTAACAGCACAACTGTCATTTGACCAGTCAGGATGTAACAGATGGCCGTTCGTTGGTTCTCTTGCAGCTTTATTATATACAAACACATCAGGAATGAGGCAGTAGCTTTAACTTAGATAAACTTATAAACAATCTGACACTCTCTAGCATACATGCTCACTCTCTGGCTGCACTCTCAGAATGGCACTGAAGCTCGCACGTCCTTGCTATTTATATGCACGTGCTGTCCTTGGAAAAGCTTCTTAAAGGTACAACACACATACATAGTCTACAACTATGTAAGGCAGCATGTACTGTATAACTTACCATATCAAGTAACTGTTGGTGAAGCACGCCGCAGAGCACCCCACTAACTTGCAATGTAAAGCTGTATGATGCATGCTTGAACCAGTATGACTCATGAATGAATCACAGACATTACAAATATATATGCCTGCAGTGCAGGTGTCATTAAAATATTATGGTAATCACATGTTCTGATGCTGCACATGCTCCTACTGGTGGAAGCTTACCAGCACCATGGGGAGGTAGGACAGCGTCCCTTCCCCCAACCTTAACCCTACACCTTAAGGTCATTAAAACAGTCCCATAACACTGCCACTTTTCAAACAAATTTGAAGCTAGTGTTACAGGAGGTGTAGTTTTAATATTAGGAGAGTTAATAGTTTTCCTCTCTTGACATTACTGTTTTTCTTTTTTTTTCAGTATTGTGTATGACTTAACTTATTTTGTTGGTGTTTTACATTCGACATTAGGGTAGCTCGGTCATACAAAATGCACCCATGTATGTATATATATATATATATATATATATATATATATATATATATATAAAAACACCGTGTATGTATATATATATATATATATATATATATATATATATATATATATATATATATATATATATAGTTATATTGCACTACTGCGGTGGTGGTGCTGCGGTAGCATTGTCGCCTCATAGTAAGACGTTGTCCTGTTCGATTCTCAGCTAGAGCATCTTCTGTGTGGAGACATGCGTGAATGGGCGTACCTTCATTGAAGGTTGTGCGTTAGGGCCGGCAACTCAGCATGTAAAAATCTACTGCCAATCATTAGCGGACCGGAGTTCCCCTGTGGCGACCCCAAACCAGGAAAAGCCGAAAGACACAACAACAACATATGGTTATATTGTACTATATTTCTGATACTGACCTCAGTCGAACTAACAAAATTAAAACAAAAACACACAAAAAAGAGCAATGATTTATGTATGGCACCAGCCCCCCCCCAACCCCCTGTTACTTATATATACCAACTCCGAGACTGCACAATAATGAGGAAAGGGCAAAATCCCAATCCCCACTATGTAGTGATCCCCAAAATAAAATGTCAGCATTCTGTGATCAACCCAGCATTTTGATAAATAAAACCCATTTGCAAAACATGAGCTATAGAGAACCTGCAACAAAACACACTGAAGTCATTTATACGTGCTTCAAAAAGTACTACAAAATCGAACTTAGAAACATCAGTCCCAAAAGATTGAATGTCAAAATACCAACAAACAAGCAAAAGAAAAAAATCAACTCATGTACACCCCCTGTTAATTTTATATATATATATATATATATATATATATATATATATATATATATAGATAGATAGATAGATATACTAACTCAAAGATCGCACAACAGAGGAGTAAGGGAAAATACTCACTCCTTGCTGTTCCGCGACCTCTCACACAGTAATGCTTGCTAGATCAATCATATGATTCTTGCAGAGACTACTGACATTCAATTTTATGAATGTTCGACTATATAAAGTGCTGCTATAGGTAATTATTTAAAATGTAGAGACCTGCTAGACTGAGATCCCAAAATACAAAGACTGAATGGCCAAGAGATGCATTTCTCAAAATATTCCCTTTTATCCAAGATATGGCAATTGCAGGGTTGGCATATATAAGTTGGGGGGTGTTGGGGGGTGCAGGGGGGCTTGCCACAAAAATAAATTTTAAGGAGAAGCGTGGTTTTCTACATTTGCTCTTCTCTGGCTTTTTGGTCTTTTTTTGGCTTTCTGTCCCATGTGTATGTATGTATGTATGCATGTGTATAGCCACTGTGGTGCAGCAGTTAGTGTTGTCGCCCCACAGCAAGAGGTTCAATTCTTGGCTGGAGTGTCTTCTGTGTGGAGTCTGCATGTCCTCCCTGCAGCTACATGAGCTTTAAAGACATGCAGGTAGGTGCGTGGGTGTTCCTTCTGTGAAGGCTGGGTGCCGGGCTGGCAACTTGACACCATAAAAACCTCCTGCCAATCAATCTGTGGACTGGAGATCTGCTGTGGTGACCCCTAACCAGGAAAAAGCTGAAAGACATTGCATAAATAAATAAATAAATAAATAAATATATATATATATATATATATATATATATATGTAGGCTTACTTTGACCCATCGAAAGCTCACTTGTTCAAATATCAAGTGAGCGACTCCAGTTTATGTTTATATTTTTATATATTTTGTTTGTATATTATTAAATTTTATATGACTTCATGTAAATTTACTTATAAAAGAGGAAAGGCGTTAAGAATGTGTGTATATATATATAAGTAATGTATACCATATAACCATGTATATATAGTTAAAATTATGTATACTTCAAAACTATCTTTTAAGGGCTTTTAATTTTAAAAGGCTATTTATCGAAATACAATCATTCAAACCAGGCCAATGTTCAGCATCCAAGCGGAATTGCCAACTTAATTCTACTTTTGCTAAAACATATGGCCAAGCTCACCCTCTTTCAGAATGTGGTAAGGTTTCCAGGATAATAAATTTAACTATATGTCCTGGATTTAGTATGATGTGTTTTGCTAGTGCATTGAACTCGTAACTGTCCTTAATGTTTCTAATATGTTCACCCATCCTACTTTTCAATTTACGTTCTGTTTTACCTATGTACAAACATGGGCAGTTACAGCACCATGCACAACAGACTGCTCTCTCGGTGTTGCAACATCTACCGTGTATTTTCACCCTTACTCTTTTAATAACCGTCTCATTTATTTCTAAGCTATAAGGGCAAAACTTGCAAGATCCACATTTATACATGTTTTCTGTGGTACATTGAGTTTGTCGATTCTCAAATAATTTTTTTTTATTTTAAATATACAAACAAAATATATAAAAAATAGAAACATATTTGAATGGTAACGATTTTCAAATGGTTTATGGTTTTACACTAATTTTTTATTATGTATAACATTTACCTTTTGTTATATATTAATAATCTGAATGATTTTAGAGTGGTTTGTTAGGGAGGGGGTGTGACTGATTGCACTAGTATGGAAAGGAAATGATGTCACTATTTTAAATGTATTTAACTAAACTTGAAACAGCACTTCTGTATCTGATGAAGTTCCTCTTAAAATTTATTTGGGACAGAAGTGCTTATACTTGAACTACTGTTGAATTACTGCTGAATAAACTTTGTGGACCTCTACCCTTCTGCGAGCATTCTGTGAATTTTGTGGTTTATTACATTAGACGTGCACTCATTTGTCTGTTGCTAAACCACCTTTGTGTAGGGGAATAACTGTTGCTGTTTTCCATTCCACGACAACATAGCCGGTGGTTAAGCTGTGATTAAATAGGGTATTAACGGTGATGCTAGTTCATGTTTTGGCCTTGGACAGGGCTTTAATGACCTGCTGTTCGATATGTAGGGTGGGGCAGAAGTTTGGAGCAAGGTTTGAGATAAGTTTGGAGGGGATAAGGGAGTGAAATTTTCACCAAATCTGTCCGCCGGCAGATTTGCTATCTCTGCGGGGATCAGTGTGTGTGATACGGTTAGTCACTTGTTCGATGCTTCGGTTCTACCTTTTAGGCTGCATACATAGCTGTCAAAGGCCTTATGGTTACCTTTAGAAGATTTGACATGAAGTTTTATTTGCCTGTTGAGGCTGAGGAGGGTGTTTTTCCATTGTTGGGGCCTCATCTCGATTTTCTTAGACAGCAACTTGCATATGTTGATGCTGGATGTCCAACAGGGCCGGCTTGTTTTTACTCGGGGCTTTGTCTTTGATTCTCTTTCTCTGAAACAGCCAAGTCTATAAGCTAGCACAAGTAATTGTACAGGGCTTCAGTGTAAGCTTTGGTGTAGTTACCACTTCCACAAGTAATTGTACAGGGCTTCAGTGTAAGCTTTGGTGTAGTTACCACTTCCAGCTGGGTTGGGGCTGGACATGCATTTTTACCTTCCCCTAGGAGGGTGTAGATTGCCTTGGTGAAGCTTTTTAGTCTGTCTTCTCCCTTTGTGAATTCTGATGTTAGTGCTATTGTGACAAACCAAAATGCTGCCAGCCCAGCTAGCTGGAATTTTGTAAATGATTATATGCCACTTGAAAATATTAATAAGATTTATATAGAAAGGTGACACTGCCAGCCCAGCTATCTGGAATTTTGTAAATAATCATATGTCATTTGTGAATATTAATATGATCCATAGGCTTATCTTACAAACATAAGAAAACTATGTGTTATGTGGATATTAAACTACTGCTGCAGAAGTGTGTGTTGAACTGTATGTCATGTACTGAGCTTCAAGAATGTAACCACAGTGTACCTACTGGAAAAGAACAGAAATGTATATAAACTATATTAATAGCAGAAGTTGGAACATACAGAGTTAAACCTGTAAAACTCTAAGAAAATAAGTTGAAAAGTAAAGAGTTTTACAATGTGCTATAAAGTTAGTTAATACAGCAAGAAGACAGCATGTATACAGCTAGAGGTTTTCCTATTGTTTGGAAACAGAAATAATTACTGGGTTTCAAATGTAAAAGTGTTAATTGTTTTACAACTGAAGTTCTAGGCAAACTTCTGAGAGAGAAGTATTTTTTCACAGAGAAATGTTACATTCTGTATTTGTTTAGCCGGGGAACTGGAGGCAGGTGAAAAATAGTGATGTCATCCAGCTGACCCAGCAGTAATGTGTATTATTAATTTAAGAACCATCTCCCAGAGAAAGTCTGTGCATTTTGTATTTGTCTTTGGGACCTGAAAACATCCATTCAGCACTTCTGCCTTGCTAATAGTAAGTACTAGATTACAATGATTTCTCTTAGAGATAGATAGGAAGATAGTAAGATTAGTTTAGATGTTTCCTGTATCTATGTGAGACTGTCCTTCAATGTTGTTTTAAAATATTTCCTGTGATTCTTAACTCTGTTGTCACTGTGTTTAGTTATTCAGTATTGTCTTGTGCTTTTATTATTTATTATTAAATATAGTTAAACCTTTTAATTGTGACTGGTTTGTTTAGAAATATCTAAGCTCTTAGTGTACTTCCATCTGCATTTGATGACACTGTATAGGCCACTCCAATAGCCTTGCTGTTGGTCACACTTACCATTTGGATAATAGTAACATTACACAGTAGAACTGGTCACTCTTTGTAAGGGCCTTATAGTAGCTGATAAGTAAGGGTGTTTGGTGGCAGTGAAAACTACCTTTTAGTCTGGGCAGAAGGGGGCATGTCTAGTAAACTTGTGCCAGCCTTCCTCAGGAGTGTCTGTATGTTTGCAAATAAATCAAATCTCAAAGTGTGTGTGTGTGTGTGTGTGTGTGTGTGTGTGTGTGTGTGTGTGTGTGTGTGTGTGTGTGTGTGTGTGTGTGTGTGTGTGTGTGTGTGTGTGTGTGTGTGTGTGTGTGTGTGTGTGTGAGCTACTTGGACAGGGACACAAAGCACTGGTTGGAAAGAGAGGTTGCTGGAGGTTATGGCTTGACCACTTGGCTGAGATCTTTAACCCTGTAGCTGTGCCAGTGGGGAGTCTTAATGGGGACCTGGAGAAAGAGGGAGAAACCTGCCCCAGACTGACTGTGATCTCTGTGTGCTCTTAAGGGAAATTGTACTTAACTGTGTGTGTACTTGTCATCCTCCCAATGTGGGTGTCCCTCTCTGGTGGTAGTGGTGAGGATTGAGGCTCTTTGATTACTGGGCCAGTGCAGGGGCGTCACAGACAGTTTGAAGGTGACTGATTTGTGGTCAGATTTAACTAATGAGGATTCGACAGTTGCGCTAATGTATCTGTTTGTTATGTTAGTAAGGCCCAAATCTAGTATGTTTTTTTCCTCTTGCTGGGGTTTGAATAATTTGTTCCAGGGCATTTGAGTTAAAGTAACTTTTGTGCTAGTGAGTTAGGGCTAGAGTAGGTTTCTCAGTTGATGGTGGGATAATTGAAATTCCCCATGACCAGAGTGTTTGGCAATATTTGGATTGACTCCAGTTTGGTCAAGAAGGCCCCATGCGCATCATAATCCATGGAGAGGGATCTATAACTAGCTATGACTTGAATGGGGGTCTTACCCACAGTAATCTGAACTTGGAGTAACTCCATGGAGTTGTCCTGTCTAACTAATCAGGAGGTGAATTTATCTCTAATATAGATAGAAACACTGCCTCCTTTGGTTCTCACATGTTTGTTAAGACCTAATAGACAATGCTTCCTCCCTGTTAGCACCCCCCACCCCCACAGGAAACAGAGAAGCAGCATTAACAGCTGTAGGTTTGCAGCGCTTGGACCCAAAGTTTATTAATCCATCCCTCCTGTCAGAGATTTAAACTCTTTCATAGAGCTATGCAGATTGTATCCTATGCAGGTTCCAGTCATTTGAATAAAAATTCAAAAGAAAATAGGAATTTGCTCTTTCCCTACTTTTGTGAGATCCCAGAGTTGGTATTTATAATTAACAGGGGGTGTGATCAGTGCAGCTCCCACATGGGGGATCATGGGGGCCATTAGTGATTTGGGTTCAAGAATAAGACCAGAATGCTTGAATAGTTGAGCAGGACAGAGGAGATGCAATTGTCATTGGACTGAAATGGAGGGACAGGCATCTGCACCGCTAGCACAGCTTGTGGTACAGATTACGAGGTTTGTGGAAGCGCTGCTAATTACACAAAGAGATGAGCTAAAGGACATTTCAGTGCTGCATGACAGGCTGGAAATGATGTTCATATGCATCATTTTGTATCACAAAAACAGAACAAGGGAATCAGGCCAATCATTTGCAAGGATAATACTCTATAGACCAATCAGTTGCAAAGATAATACTCAATTTCTTCTTCAAGTCCCATCACCCAGAGAATCTCTCTGCCATGTCTTGAGGCTTTGCTTCCCAAATAATGAGGGGGTCCTACTTGGTGACAGGTTATGTCTAGAACTATTGTTAAAGAGTTGTAGAGGTTATACTAAACAGTGGTGAAAATGGAGAAGGGGAGTATGGGACTTGAGGACTCTGTGAGGATCAGGTAGTTGGTCAGCTGATGCAGTTTAAAAAAATCAGATATTGGCACAGTGGTTAAGGTATTCACCTCACAGACACAAGTTACAGTGTTTGATTCCCACATGGAGTACAAACATACCAAGAGGCAAAAATATTAAGCATTTCATCTGGCCTACAGAGCAATCCTGGATCCAAACCTAAAGGAAATGCTGCAAATCCGTAAGTCAAATAGGACAAGGTTCACCCACTCCAAGGACCTTAACCTGGCCTGTGACATAAGTAGGACCTGCTGGAGAGACAAATATTTCTCTCCAAGATTGCCACTCCTCTGGAATAGGCTACCAATTCACATCAAGCAAAGCCCCTCTATGACCCTGTTTAAGCATAGCCTGGATAACTGGATGGGAAATGGTAAATTCCTGCCGGCGATTTCACCTATGACCCTCCTAGATATGGACAATCATTGCTAACTATGATTTTGAGTTTAGGCAACAACCTTTATATTGGGTTTCTCTAGTATTATAAACAAAAAAGACAGCACTAAAGTTCTCTGGTTTCTCTAGTATTATATTGGGTACACGTGACTAGGCTTATAAAGACGTTTGGGTCAATAGCCCAGTAACCACCTATGAACCTATAAGATAAGTCCGAAAATACCTCTGATCCTTTGGCTGACATCTCTGGAATGTCTGTTTTGGCTGTAACACTTGTAGCCCCCAAAGCTGGGTTATTGATTACTCCTTAGTTGGCGCATGTTCCAGTCCAAAGGACTGGACACAGTCATGGTCCGCACTTATAGCGGTGCTGCTGTGGACAGCATCTGGAAGTACCACTTTGTCTACATACTCAACTACCAGTAAAGTTGCTGGGAAGACGAGTGCACAAGCAATTTTATAATTATCAGAACCTAAATGAACTGCAAATTCATGCCTGACATAGAGGTGTATCATGTAGGAGGGTTTTTGTATGGATGAATACAAAGAAATGACCATGATCAAACTTAACTGACATCTGCAAACATGGAAATCCACATTGCTACAGTATTCCTTGTTGATAGCTTTATTATCTCTGTTCTTTGAGCAAAGATTTCACAATATCCCATGAGAAAGTAAAGTTTTCCACTCAACACAATACATTGTGTTGCACGTCTCCATTGGCTACAAGGTTGCAGTATAGCTAAATGAATTAAGGCAACAGACTGCAAACAAATATATTTATTTAACCTTTGTTAACTAGCCTAGTGGACTGGTCTCTGAATCCTTTTCAACCACAAGACAGGCCAAGTAGTCAAATGCAAAGTGTATACACAAAACACATATATCATATATACAGGGAAAAGTATCATAAAAGGTATACAGTTACATAAAATGTTAAAGTGAGCTGCTAAACCACAGGCATCAGAATGGATTTCTTTAAGTAGAATAATTTTAGACTTTGCTTTTAAATGAGTTCAGATATCTTGCTGCATTTTGAGACAAGGGTTTAGCTGTAGTATGAAGAAACGGGCATTGTCATCCATTCTTTGATTAGGAGGAAAGTCATTAACATTGTAGAGACAGACCGTCTGTCATTTCTCTTTAACCTTGTTTTTATAACGTGCTCTATGAAAAGAAATCTGGTAAGTTTAGAGAAAATGTATTTATTTTTTTATTTATCTGTTTGCTGAGCAGATTAGTCTAACAAGACTAGTGACCTCTTTTCAGAATAGATCAAAAAGTAGTATTTATACTAAATGGTGAAATTTGGCCATGGCATCAGGAACTTCCGCTACTCTTTTAACTTCCGCTACTCTTTTTTGATATGTGCCATAGGATCTTTTACATCCACCGGAGCTGCCATTAGCTTAAGCAAATGAGACCTCGATTTAATGTCTCATCCAAATTACTGATCTTGAGAACATGGCAATGTGAAAAGTAATTGTCATGAGATGAAAAAAAAAGATGCTTCTAGAAATGTGACAATATGAACTTCATTTAGAAGACGAAAAGATGTTGCATAATTTTACTATTAGTTAAAAGACTGCGAGTTGTGACAGGAGGATATGCCAAAAGGCACCACTTAAGCTAGGAATCTTTGATTTTGTAGTTTGCATATGTACATGTTAGCCATTTTAGATTTGTTTTCAGTCAATTCTCAAAATGCTGTTGTCCTATTTGGAAAACAAATCTGTTTGCCCCAGCATAATTTATGTCTTCAAGAATTTTACTTGAGGCTGACATGCAGTCCTAACTTATCAGAAAACAGAATAGTCATACAATACAAAGCAAGTAAAGCAGTAGTTATTTTTTACAAGAAAAGAGCACAGATTAAATTGAAGCACACGCATTTCGATGGCATAAATACAGACAATGAAATCTAAGATAAGGAAAAGAAATAAACAAAATGTCCTTGCATCAGTAATTCTTCAAAAGCACAGATGCAGTGGTAAGTAAAGGACAAGGGGACTTAACCTGCATCTCTAAAACATTACATTTGTTCTCCCGAAGTAAATGTGAATGAAGAGACTTCTTCAGCAATGTAGGATTATCAATTAGTTTGATGGCTTCAGGTAAACAGTTCTAGCAGGCATTGGGGTTAATTTGGAGAAGGATTTTACCCTGCTGCCTGAATTTAATTTCTGAAAAGTTCAGTTGCATTCCTTGTTAAGGGGTCCAAGTCACTAAATCTATCTAAGTGCTTTTGGGTCATCCTTGACAGTTGACACTTCAAATGTTTGGGGGTTAACTCTGTAAGAAAAGCTTATCTTTGCCACCACCTTCAGCGTATAGTAACATCTAAGTATAACCAACAACTGGGGATCCTCTCTTAAGTCTTGTGCTTTGTCACCATCGAGGCATACAGTGTGATAGCATAAGCTGCAATCATAGCAGTACAGCCACGGAGGGTAATGAGGTATGCCACATGATAGCAGAAGCTACAATTTCACCAGTACAACTATAGGTGGCAGTGGCTCTCATACTGATAATGTTGACTCCTTTCTAAAACACAGAATCCATTGACCATATTACTGGCAGGATCATCACTGCTGATCACCAGCTGTTTCATGATTCTGCTGTTCTAGCTAAACTGGGCTGCAGTAACCTGCAGCACCACACAGACTGTGCAGAACCTGCAGACCCTAGTATGAGAGCCACTGCCACCTATAGATATACTGGTGAATTTGCAGCTTCTGCTATTATGTGGCATACCTCATTACCCTCCGTGGCTATGCTCCTGTGATTGCAGCTTGTGCTATCACATGGCATACCTCATACCTGTTACCCCTGGGATTCAGGATACTGCCCAAGTCTCTTGCCAGCCCCATAGTGCCTTTTTTAGGCAAGGCTCAAAAGACAAACTCACCACTGTAATAAGTACCAGTGACAAAAATATGAGGGTAATGCTGCTCAATGCCAGGAGTTTAAACCTTAAAATGCACTCACTCAAAGGTCATCTCAAAATGGAGAACATCGATATTTGTGCAGTAACTGAGACCTGGTTCAAGGCTCAAGAAGTGAACTTCTCACTTCTCAAAACTGAAGTGGAATCTTCAAGGCCCCAGGGCTAGTGGAAACTACAGCCCAAACTGCAGAATCCTATATAAATGTATTCTATGGACATCTCCAGGAATGCATGGATCATGCTATCCCAAACAAAACCAAGACCCAGTCATCCAAAGGCAGACATCCAGTCTGGTGGACCCCTGCCATAAATAAACTGTACAACAGAAGGAGGAAGCTACTACTACATGATAGAGCAAAATCCCTAATAGGGAAGGCATCTCTGATCAGTACTAGCAAAAAATAACGATCCCTCATAAAATCCTCCAAGGTCAGCTTCGAGAGAAAAATTGCACAGGACACCAAAGACAATCATAAGGCTTTTTTCAGTTATGTTAGAAACCTGGGATGCAACTCCCAGACTTGTTCTGAGTTGATTCTAAACAACAAAAAATACTCTGAACCCACAGACATCGCCAATATCCTGGCAGACAGGTTCAGTGCAAACTTCTCCCCCCCCCAAAAGAGAAAGTATCTATCCCGGCAGAGGGCTGCCTACCAAACATCTCAGATGCTCAGGTGAAGGCTGCCCTCTCCAAAGCAAAAAACACTGCTTCCATGGGACCAGATGGTGTCCCAGGTTGCGCCCTACATGAACTACAAGAGGAACTAATCCCTCAAATAAAACAGCTATACAATCTCAGCCTCACTACAGGATATGTGCCCACAGAATGGCGTACAGCAACAGTGGTCCCACTCCACAAAGGTGGAGCCTCTACAGACCCTGGAAACTATCACCCCATAAGCCTGACTAGCTTAGTCTGCAAGGCTATGGAGAGGATCTTCATGGAGCTCATAAACAAAGACATTGGGGACCTCCAGACACTAGATCCTACCCAGTTCGGCTTTGTCAAGGGCAGATCCTGCCTTTTGAACCTGGTTGACTTCTTTGAAACAGTCACCAAAGCCATAGATGAAGGGAAGGTAGTCCACACAGCCTATCTGGACCTTGCAAAGGCATTTGACACAATACCCCACTCGGGCATCATAGATAAGCTATCCAGCTTAAATATAAACCCCTATGTCACAAGATGGGTGCATAAACTGGCTCAAAGACAGAACCCACAGAGTGAGAGTTGCTGGAGCCATGTCAGACTCGAAACCGGTCACAAGTGGTGTCCCACAGGGTTCTGTCCTGGGACCACTCTTGTTTGGTATATACTTTTCCGAGGTACAGGCAAATGTGGGAGGACTATGGCTCACCAAGTTCGCAGATGACTGCAAACTGGGCGCCATAATCAACTCTCCAGCTGACACAAACATCCTTCAAAAAGGTCTCACAGAGACAGATAACTGGTGCCAGCGCCATGGTTTAAAGCTAAATGCCAAAAAATGTATAGTCATACCCTTTGGCAAAAACAATGTGCCCACAAATTACCACATAGGCGGAAACCCATTAAGTACAGAGAAAGGTATTAGGGACCTGGGGACCCAAGTTGATAGCAATCTCTCCTTTGAAAACCACATTGCCAAAGTGGTTAGAAAGACCTTCTACATAGCCCACCTCATCACGAAGGGTTTCACATCTAGATCAAGAGAGGTAATCGTGCCCCTTTATTCATCCCTCATCAGGCCCATCATAGAATACAATGCCCCTTTTGGGATGTACCTTACCCGACACCTACAGCAATTAGAAAGACCCCAAAAGTATCTCACCAAGAGGATCAAGGGTCTCAACCAGATGCCATATGCTGCTCGGTTAAAAAAACTCCAGCTCTACTCAGTTGCATACCGCCTAATTCGAGGCGATCTATGCCTGACATACAAAGCTATGTCAAATCCAGAATTAATGGACATGCTCCACCTCAGTAAATCTAAATCCCTTAGAGCCACACACTCGAGGGACTTGAACCTCAGCACAGAAATAAATAGAACTTGCTGGAGGGACAGGTTCATAACCCAGAGGCTCGCTTCACTCTGGAATAGAATTCCAGTTCATGTGAGGCAGAGCACCTCACTGAATCTCTTCAAGAAGAATCTCGATAAGTGGATGGGGGATCGTAGGTTTGTCCCAGGGATTACTCCTGTGTCACTATTAGACAGAGGCACAGTAAACTAAACCTTAAAAAGGGCACAGTATACTCAAATCAAGGGGTGGCGTAAGCCATACAGAATCGGGCTAGGCTTATAATTGCCCCAGGGCAGATAGCCTAGTATGAACCTATGAACCTATGAACCTAAGAGACCACCCCAGCGATTCCAGGCTACAACTCATACCACACATTTTGGCCACAAAACCTGGATTGAAACACCAAGGGAGGAGGCGTATCCATATTCATCAAGGATAACCACACCTCCAGACTAGTTGCAAAGTATGATGCCTCAGAGATCATCCAAGTGCAATTGATAATGGGCAAAACTGCAATCCAGATTGTAGCTTGTTACAGATCACCATCCCTGCCTCAAGACCCTCACTCCTCATTCTTCGAGGTACTGGAAAACATGATGGCCTAACCAAACATCCTAATACTGGGTGATTTCAATTACCCAAACATCAACTGGGAAAACTACTCAAGTAGTAATAACTTTGCTCAACGCTTCCTGGAATATATTAACTCAAATGCCTTGGACCAGCTTATCAACACTCCCACAAGGGGCAACAATATACTGGACCTGGTCATCACCAACATGGAGGACAAGTGCTCCATACCCAAGGTAAATTCCTCGTTGGTTAGATCAGACCATAAACTCATCAACCTCGATATCCACATACCACCCCCCCAAGGAAACCACAGTGAAAATCTTCTCCAAAGCAAACTTTATTCTACTTAAGACGGAGGTGGCAAACTTCATTACTCCCATGCAGAATGACAATTTGCTTGAATCTGCTGTAGCCTACACAAAAGCACTCTACAAACACTTACATGAGTGCATAGACCATGCTATTCTGAACAAAACCCAAGACCCATTCCTCCAAAAAAAGGAAACCAGTCTGGTGGACCCCAGCCATAAACAAGGTCTATAATAGAAGGAAGAAATTATTACAAAAAAAGAGTAAAAACCCAGGAATGGAGGAGCTGTCTGACTAACCTTAACAAAAAGCTAAGATCCCTTATAAAATCCTCTAAGGCAAGCTTTGAAAGAAAAATCGCAGCAGACACCAAAGACAACCACAAAGCATTTTTTGGCTATGTCAGGAACCTAAATGGCAACTCTCAGATCTGCTCTGAGCTACAGCATAACGGTTCAAAATTCACGGAATCAACTGATATCGCCAATATACTGGCAGATAGGTTCAGTGCAAACTTTACCCCACCCTCACCCCCTAAAGGGCCCTTATCTATACCAGAAGATGGCGCTGCCCCCATAATCACAGACACCCAGGTGAAAATGGCACTTTCTAAAGCAAAAAAACACAGCATCCATGGGACCAGACAGCATCCCAGGCTGCGTGTTACATGAACTCCAAAACGAACTAATCCCTCGCCTAAATGCCATGTTCAACCACAGCCTCACTTCAGGCTATGTGCCCACTGAGTGGCACATGGCAATGATTGTCCTGCTTCACAAGGGTGGAACCACCACTGACCCCAGGAACTATCACCCCATCAGCCTGACGAGCCTCATCTGCAAGGCCATGGAGCACATCATCATGGAACTCATAAACAGCAACATTGGGAACCTACAAACCCTAGACCCTACCCAGTTTGGTTTCGTAAAGGGCAGGTCATGTCTCCTAAACCTGGTTGACTTTTTCAAGATTGTCACCAAAGCAATCAATGAGAGAAAGGTGGTCCACACGGCATACCTTGAACTTGCGAAAGCCTTTGATACCATTTCCCACATGGGAATTATAGACACACTCACTAACCTAAATATAAATCCCCACGTTACAATATGGGTTGCTAACTGGCTCACAGACAGAACCCATACAGTGAAAATAGGAAATGCTAGGACTGACTCCAAACCTGTGACAAGTGGAGTAACCCAGGGTTCAGTCTTGGGACCTCTCATGTTCAGTATTTACTTCTCCGAGGTACAAGCAAACACAGAAGGACTATGGCTAACAAAGTTCGCAAACAACTGCAAACTGGGTGCCATAAGTGAGACTCCTACTGACGTAGATATCCTTCAAAAGGGTCTCACTGTAACAGATATATGGTGCCAAAATCATGGCCTCAAGCTAAATGCCAAAAAGTGCATTGTCATCCCCTTTGGGAAAAACCAAGTACCTATGAATTACCACATAGGTGGCAGCTCACTTAACACAGAGAGTGTGATAAGAGACCTAGGGACCCAGGTGGATAGTAACCTCTCCTTTGATAACTACATCGCTAAAGTGGTTAGAAAATCCTTCTACATGGCCCACCTTATCACAAAGGGGGTTGCATCTAGAAAAAAGGAAGTTATTGTCCCCCTCTACTCATCAGTCATTAGACCCATTATTGAGTACAATGCCCCATTCAGGATGTACCTTACTAGGCACCTGCAAGAAGTGGAGAGGCCTCAAAAATACCTCACCAAGAGGATTACTGGCCTAAAACAGATGCCCTATGCCACCAGGATAAAAAATACTTCAACTGTACTTGGTTGCATACCGGCTACTCAGAGGTGATCTCTGCCTGACATACAAGGCTATGTCAAACCCCGAATTGCTGGAAATGGTCCACCTAAGGAAAACCAAATCTGCCTGAGTTACATGCTCTAGGGACCTTAACCTGACCTCAGCAATAAACAGGACTTGTTAGAGGGACAGATTCGTGTCCCAGAGACTCCCCTTGCTCTGGAATAACGTCCCCATATATGTGAGGCAGAGCTCCTCAATAGCACTCTTCAAGAAGAATATGGATGAGTGGATGGGGAACAGGAAATTCACCCCGGGAATCACTTCTGTGGCCCTGCTCGACAGAGGTGCAGGTAACTAAACCACATGGGAGGCGCAAGCCGAAACATTTTTGGCTAGGCTTAATTATGCCCTAGGGCCAATAACCTAGTACCTACCTATGAACCTATGTCTAAGTACAGCCAGTGAGGCCTCCAGGGATTTCAGAAGTACATTCTGCTCTCAGTTTCCAAGATCATAAATAAGTTGATGAGTAAAGCTTCACCACCTCAGTGGCATCTATTTGAATGAGGCCATTGACCAGTCTCTAGTTCCTAATGATTCCATCTTGGCTCAAGACTGAGCTAAAGTCACAGCCAGCAGATCAGCAAATGTTAGTACAGTGCAGTCAAAGAAAATATACCAACAAGCTAAGGTATTCCATGCTCCACTCAGACTCCCAGGGCTATGCTTTTGGCTGTACCCCCATGGGATCTATTCCTCTCCCTTTCCTAACAAGTTATTGTTGTTCTGATCAGCACTGCTGCTTGCGCTTTGTCACTTGTAATTCCACTGCTGTGGCCTGCTGCCATCAGACTTATTTCTGCACACATGTTCTTGTTTCTCTTGCAGTCTGTATCAGTAATGCTCCCTTTTGTACTCCACTTCTGGTCTTCTGCTACCTTACTACAGGTCCTCCTACTATTCACTCTGCTTTTCTGAAACTTGTTGTAGTTATCTGTCATGTTCACCCATCACCTTACTGTAGACACAACCTACTTTGTTCTTAACTGTTTCTTCTGCCTTTATCATGGCCTTATAATTTTTTCTCAAGTGTTCCTCAGCCTTGTTAAACTGACACATGCAATATATTACTGGTAATTTTTAATGTATTACAGTATGACACTACAGATGTGACTAGCAGTGTAGTACAGAGGTTATGGTATAAAATGATACTGCATGTGACATTGTCCCTACTCCATGCCAGCAATCAAGGAGACAATCCTCACTACTGACTCTGGAGAGGGATGGTCACTAAGAGTAAAGATGGATTCACACAGCATTTTCAGATACAGCTCTCTGCACCAAGTACAATTTCCATAAGAGCACACAGGGAAATCTCTCCAGATATGGGGCCCATACAAACTCCACACTGACCACCATGGAGCTCTGTGTCCCTGTTCCCAGTAGTTGACACACACACTTGGATATTTGAGTTTTCACACACACACATGGGAAAGGCTGGGAAAGGCTTACCAGCTTTTCCCTTCTGCCCAGGCTCTTTAAGGCTCTTACTAATGGTATCCAATTATACTATGTAAAATTAATATTAATCCTAACAGTGGAGTGCAGCCAAAGCAGCAAGGCTTTCAGGAGCAGCCACAGTGTCACAAAAATAAGCATAAGTACTCTCAAGAAGTTAAAAGCATTCTCTAAAGGACCAGCCACAATAAAATGTATTACAATATTTAATAAGTAATAAAACAGAAATCAAGAGAATACTGAATACAATAAACAAGAGTTTAAACCACAATTATTTAGAAAATAATGCAGTTGGATAGTTTTTCACAGTTATAGAAAACAATACTAAACTATTCTCACTACACGTCCCTGTCTAACTAAAGAATTATTGTTCTCTGACTACTTACTAAAGCAAGGCAAGCTGATGGGTGCTGTGTTTTACTACAGCAAAACTCAGATTATGTCTGTCCCACTATTATTAATGAATAATTGAATCTCACCGATATATATATATATATATATATATATATATATATATATATATATATGTGTGTGTGTGTGTGTGTGTGTGTGTGTGTGTGTGTGTGTGTCCTGTCAGAGATCTTTCCTGTCAGATTCTATGCTGCTGCGAGGGTTCCAAAGAGTTCAGCTGGTTAGAGGATGACATCACCTCTGGTCACCTGACTCTGGTACAATGTACACACAGAGCTTTGCTAAGATCTGTGGCAGCATTTGCAAGCTATAACACAATTTCAAACTTTCCACCCCTCTAGGCTTCTCTGATAAAACATTTACATTTGATCAGCTACAGCAATACAACCTAATGTACATCTATACATTTTTAACACAGGTAACTTTACAAACATATTTTAACACCAGCATCTGTATAAATCAGAGAGATAGTCAAATGATATAAACTTTTTTTTTTTAACAAAACTCCAGCTGACTGTGCTGGCATATGTACACAAGTAGTACCCTACTCTCTCTGATACAGATGGCACTACCTCATAACATCACATCCCCCCTTTGAAAACTCAAGCTATTTTTTTCAAGTGACCCTGGAAAAACATTGCTTGAGAGAAATGGGCCTGTCTGGGAATACATCAACCCACACTCTAGAGATCTCACCTGAATTAGCATCCTACCTGGGTTGGAGTTTATGGCTGAGATATACAACTGGGTGTTGTTCTCCCTCTGAGGAAACCTGGTTGAGTACAGCTCCCATACCCCATGGTTTGAAGCATCCACCTGTACAACAAATTATTTGCTATAATCTGGACTAGCTAACACTGGGGGTCCTCTCAAAGCTTTTGGAATGCCTGCTTGCAGGCTGGGGTCCATATTACCTTATCTGCCTCACACGTCTTCTACCACCCACTGCAAGTACTTAGCACAAGGGCTTCCCTATCATGGTAAGGCTTCATCATATTTGTGCCCCTTCCTCCTGCCTAGCAGGTTTACTATGTAATTAACATCACTGACCTTCCACACCACTTCAAAGGGTCCCTGACAAGCTGCCTGCAGCTTACTGTGTCTGACAGCAATGAGCACCATAATCTGCTGTCCCACAGCATTATCCCGGTCTTGAGCATTCCTGTCAAACCAGACCTTGTTTTGCTGTTGGACTCCCACCAGGTTCTCCAGGGCCAAGGTCCTGAGCTCCCTAAGCCTTGTCCTGAAGTTTAGGACATATGCCACAACAGATGCCTTGTGGGATTCACACTCACCCTCCCACTCATCACGGATCAAATTTAAAGCCCCCTTACCCTATGCCAATACAGCAACTCAAAGGGTGAAAAACCTGTGGATTCCTGGGGTAACTCTAGGTATGCGACAGAAGATGGGGCAAATATTTGTCCCACTCCCTCTTAAACTGGTCTGCAAATGCATGTAGCATGGTCTTTAGTGTAGTGTTTAACCTCTCCACAAAACCATTAGTCTGGGTATGGTAGGGGGTGTTTTTTAGGTGCTTTGCCCCACAGCGCTTCCACAGACAAGCCAGCAGGTTTGACATGAAATTGGCACCTCTGTCGGTCAGTATTTCTCTCAGGAAACCTACTCTTCTGAAAATCTTTAACAAAGCATTTGCCACTTTCTCTGCCTCGATAGAGGACAGAGCTACCACCTCAGGGTATCTAGTAGCATAATGTACTACCACCAGGATATACTTCTTCCCAGTGGAACTTGTGGTACTCACAGGCCCAACAGTATCCATAGCTACCCTCTGAAATGGCTCATCAGTCACAGGCAAAGGCATCAAAGGAGCCTTGACTTTGTCTCCTGCCTTGCCTACCTTAAGGCACTGCTCACAGGTCCTGCAGTACCCTGTTACATCCCTTGCAATCCCAAGCTGATAAAAGTTCTGCATAATATGTCCCTTGGTATGCTTTATGCCCATGTAACCTGCAAAAGGAATGTCAAGGGCTATGGCTAGAAGTGCCAGACAGTAGGCTCTGGGCACTACCAACTGCTGTATTACCTTACCCTCTAGCCCTCCCTCAATGGTTCATTCTCTATACAGTAACCCTTTGTTCAAGTATATAGTCTCCCCTTTCCTTGAGAATCAGATGCCTCCTTAGCTACCTCCCTCAGGCCCTGTAATGTAGGGTCTGAAAGCTGAGCCTGTCTCAATTCTACCTTTGTGATCCTTCCCAACTCCCTTTCCATTGGAAGCCTGGTCTCTTCTGACAGCGGTGCCTCACTGTCAGCCTGGGTGCTACCACTCACTTCTGCCCTTGCAGTCACCCTGTCCATGGGAACATCAGTATCTAACAGCAGCTGTGGATCACTCTCAAACTCACTGCTACAGGAAATAGCCACCTCAACAACCCCAACTTCAGGTGTGGGGAATATCTGGGTCTCTCCCAGGCTACCTGACCCAACATGCCTGTTTCCAAGCATGACTGCATGTAACTGCATGCACACAAGGTACTTTATTATCAAAATCATTCCCTATCAAGACATCTGCAGGGATATTCTCAAACACGCCTACCTGCTTGCTCCCTTTTCCACCCTCCCATTCAAGGTGAGCCCTGGCCAAAGGTATTTGGAATGGGGTCCTTCCTAGCACTCTGAGTAGTGTAGACTGCCCAAGCAAGTACTACTCCTCTTAAACCACTGCAGGTTTACAATGGTCATGTCAGAGGCTGTGTCTCTCTTAGCAGTGGCATGTCTTCCATCCACTAAGATAGGATACAAACTCTGGTGATAATTTGGTACCCCTGTCATCTCCAGACAACTTATCACTGGCATGCTTTTATTCCCACTTGCAGGCTCCTTCACATGTTGTTCCCCACCTTGCCTCAGTGGACATTTGTATGCTACATGGCCCCTCTAGTTACATTTAGAACATATAACCCTTGGTCCTGGCCGTGTACCTGAATTAGTGGCTTCCCCTGTTACTGGTGTATTCTGTTGGGGTGGTTTAGGCTTCCCACCATAGGTTACCGTATAACCATGTGTAGTGCTGTGTATTCCCTTCTCTTGCAGCAATGTCCTGCTTGCTAAATATAAATCCCCCTTTTTCCCCAGCTCATCTGCAGAGTTACACTCCCAGTCTGCCAACCAGATTCTAATGTCCTCAGGCAAAGTTCTAAGGGTTTGTTCCCTCACCAAAAGGTCTGCAGCCCACTCACCCACCTATCAAAGTAAGTACTCAACTCAGCAATATAACCACATACACTTTCATCTGCTTTGCATCTATGTTCCCATTTTTTTTCTGTAATCTTCAGGTGTTGACTTAAAGCATTCTAGCAAGCATTCTTTGACCTTATAATAGTTTAAAAATCAGTATCAGACCATGTAGAAACAGCAGTTACAGCTTTACCATAGAGTAAGGAGGTCAGAAACCATACCCAGAGCCCTTGGTCAACATGATACTGTTTACATACTCTTTCAAATACATGAATAAAACTATCACAATTATCCCTCTCTGTAAAATGTGGCAGAAATTTACTGACCTTTATTGCTTCTGGGGTTCGGTTAATCCCTTCCCCAATATTTCTCTGACCCTGCTGATGAGTCAGCATCTCCCTCTCAAGTTGGTGCTGTTTCTCATTTTCTTTGGCCTCCGAATGCAACAGTCTCTCTTTGACCTCCAAACACTGCAGTCTGTCTGCAGATTCTAACACCATCTGTTTTGCCTTTTCTTCAGCCTCCAAACACTGTTGTCTCTCCTTCTCTTCAACCTCCTAATACTGCAGTCTCTCTGCTGATTCTAATTGCAGCTGCTTCTTCAGTCATTTGCCTAAGTCTAACTCCAGATGGATTTTTAAGTCCTCTGAAGAAGAGGTGCACTGCCCTGTTTGAGAAGACTGCACATCCCCATCACAAGACTGGTTGTCTTCTGGATTGCAGGTCCTTACTATAGCTGCGACCAAGACTGAAATTATTTCCTCTTTGGTAAGGCTGGCATGCAGCAGTCCTTTGGCTTTGCACACCATGGCCAACTGGTTCTTTGTCAGCTTGCTATAATCTCACCACTGCCACCAATATGTGACATTGTCCCTACTCCAGGCCAGCAATTAAGGAGACCAATTCCTTACCACTGACTCCAGTGAGGGATGGTCAATAAGAGTAAAGATAGATTGAGACAGTATTTTCAGATGCAGCTCCCTGCACCAAGCACAATTTCCCTTAAGAGTACACAGGGAGCACTCCAGATTTGGTGCGGGACTCTTATTTTCTCCAGGCCCACACAAACTCCACACTGACCACCTTGGATCTCTGTGTCTTTGTTGCCAGTAGCTGACACACACATACTTGGATATTTGAGTTTTCACACACACACATGGGAGAGGCTGGCACAGACTTACCAGCTGTGGCCCTCTGCCCAAGCTGTTAGGTAATTAAGCTGCCACCAATAAGCTTCTTTAAGGCTCTTACAAAGGGTTTCCAATTATACTGTGTAAAATTAATATTAATACTAATAGTGGAGTGTGGCCAAAGCAGCAAGGCTTTCAGGAGCAGCCACAGTGTCACAAAAAATAAGCATAAGTACTCTCAAGATGTTAAAAGTATTCTCTAAAGGACCAGTCACACTAAAATGTATTAAAATATTTAATGATAAGTAATAAAACAGAAAACAACAACAGAGTTTCAACCCCAGAGATTTAGAAAATAATATAGTTGGATAGTTTCTCACAGTTGCAGAAAACAATAACCTGTCTATCTAAAGAATTACTGTTCCCTGACTATTTACTAAAGCAAGGCAAGCTGATTGGTGCTGAGTGTCATACCATAGCAAAAGCCAGATGATGTCTGTCCTACTATCTTTAGTGAATATTTAAATCTCACTGACTGACTGTGTAGTTGTGTTTTATATATATATATCTATATATATATATATATATATATATATATATATATATATATATATATATATATATATATAAAATCTCCTCCTGTCAGAGATCTTTCCTGTCAAAAATCTTTTCTGTTAGATTCTATGCTGCTGGGAGGGTTCCGAAGAGCTCAACTGCTTAGAGGATGACATCACCTCTGGTCACCTGACTCTGGTACAATACACACACAGAGCTTTGATAAGATCTGTGGTAGCATCTGCAAGCTATAACACAATTTCAAACTTTCCACCCTTCTAGAGTTCTCTGATAAAAACATTCACATTTGATCAGTTACAGCAACACAACCTAATGTACATTTATACATTTTAACACAGGTAACCTTACAAACATATTTTTAACACCAGCTTTTGTACAAATCAGAGAGATAATCAATGACATAATTTTTTTTTTTTTTTTACAAAACTCTGCTGGCTGTGCTGGCATATGTACACATGTACTACCCTACTCTCCCTGGCACAGGTGGCACTACCTCATAACATCACATTGCACATCATCCTGTAGTCCTGGATTCTGTTCCCACAGCCTTCTATATACATTGTGAATGAGCAGATAACTTAAACGGATAGTGTTTCCACATTGCTACTAAAAACAGACATGAGTTTAGTGATTCATTCTTGGTTAGAAATTTATAAAAAAAAAATATAAGCATATGCAGTAATGTATCAGAGAATGTTTTCTGTTATGTCTGTGTGATATTATTATTGTTGTGTCTGAATCAGTATGGCAAAATGCAAAATTATAACATGCCAGGCTAGACAAGAGATGTTATGCATTTACCTGCTTTTGAGATATATAGAATGGCACCCTAGCCAGGTGCATACTTGCACAGGTACATACCTAACATATGCACAATAATATCTGCATGTTGTAGACATCAGACTTAATTAAGTACCCTGAGAGAAATAATTATTATGCACCTCCAGTACCACTGAAAGCATACCTGCTTAGCATGCTGTGAAGGAAAGTTACAAATAATGCAGATGCTTTGTACCTACAGATTAGTAAGCATCTGTGATAACATTGTATTCTGAGTCCGCGATAACTACTTATATTTGTTCACAATTATCTTCTTAAGATAACTCATAGGTTCCAGGCCTCCTTTGGTGAAATTTCCTTGTAGTTACATATTTCTATGCTTCACACTGCTGTTATCAGCTTTGTTTTTAGTTCATTTCAAAATGCCATTTTCTTTCTACTAACAAATTCAAAATGGGGTAAGTTCCTTTCAAGACAGTATAGCTGGTGTGCCTGATGGAGACATCTGGTACTGGGGAAACCATCTCCATTAGGCTGAAGCTGCTCTCTAGCATTCATCTGGAGATACATATTGAGTGCGCCATCTATCACGGATTATGTCTTGTTATGGTTATTCCTCTTTCTTTGGATATGTGTCTGGACATCTTCCCTTTTATGGTGACAAGTCTGGTCATTCAGTCAATGAAAGTTATCCATCTATGGACATTACTCTATTTATTCATGGATCTGTGGATATTGGTCTGGTTGTCCATCTGTCTATGGGTATTAGTCCAGTTTTCTGTACATCTGTGGGCATTGGTGTGGTTATCCATCCATCAGTGGGTAGTGGTTAGGTTATCCACCCATCAGTGGACATTAATCTAATTATCCATCCATCTATGGGTATTGGTCAGGCTGTCCATTAATCAAAAGGCATTGGTCTGGTTATCCAACCATTTGTGTGGCTATTAGTCTGGTTAATCATCCATCAGTGGGTGTTGGTCTGGTTAAACATGCATCAGTGGGCATTCATCTGGTTATCCATCCATCTATGGGCATTGGTCTAGTAACCCATCTGTCAGTGGGCATTGGTCTAGTTAGCCATCCATTAAAGCACATAAGTCCTGTCTATCTATCTGACCTGATGTTTGCAGTGAGAGAGATAGCTAAGATAAAGCTAGAGGAAGTTCAAGTGAGCATTCCTAGACTTTGAGAAAGCATATGACAAGGTTCTAAGAAGGCTGATTTGGGCAGTCCTACAATGGTTCAAAGTCCTGGAAACACTGGCAGAATTACTGCACTCTATTTACAAGGTCCCAATAATACAACTACAAACAGTGTTTGGACTCAAAGAAGTGTTCCTGTGGGACTGGGTGTGCATCAGAGTTCAGCTCTCAGCCCACTGCTGTTCATACTGGCAAATGACTACACTATCAAACAGGTTGGCAGGGACATATCAACAAAGCTGCTGTATGCAGATGATGTGGCATTACATGAGCAGATTATAGGGGAATGGAATGCAAAACTGGAGACACACGGGAAGAAACTAATACAGATAAAACAGTTGTAATGGCAGTAAATGGGGTAACTCAGAAGAAGCTGAGAACTGAGCTATAAGGGAAAACAGTGGAACAGGCTAGGAGCTTCAAGTATTTGGGAAGGATGGTTGTGGAAAAGGGAAGTCTGAATGAGGAGTTAAAAGCTAGAATCAGAGGGGCTGCAGCCACCTAGAAGAGAATGCCAAAGAAGCTGAAAAGTAAGATGTATGAAACAGCAGTGCAACCAATTCTATTATATGGTACAGAAACCTGGACAATGAAGGCAGAGCAGCTGACGAAGCTAGAGATGATGGAGCTGAAGTCAAAGTCAAAGTAAACTTTATTGTCATTCAGAATCACACAAGTGAAAAACTGAACAAAATTCCATATGTCCGGAATCAGATGTGCAGATATCACATAGATTTAATATGACAAGGTATTAATACATATATAACTACTTACTATATACCATAATGTTCTAAACAGATAATCTTAATATTGCACATAAATTAAACTCACTTTAACATTTACTATAAAGTGATCTCTTTGCCTGCTTCAGTATTGCACAATACTGAATAAAACATTGCATTTAAGACATTCAAGAGTATTACACTGTGACTGAGTTATAGACTAGCATTAGATATTGTGCTATAATGAGACATTTGTGTGGCCTTACTGCTACCCTGATTACCAGCAAATTGGCTCGACTTACTGAGTATTGCACTAATATTGGTTTGAGACAGGCAGTCATGCTATTGCACAATCTGAGATGGTCTTCCACATTAAACTGATGGCCTAGATGGCCATTATGGAGCGTGATTGTTGCCAGAGTTTGACAGCCTGATGGCCTGTGGGAAAAAGCTGTTTCTGAATCTGGTAGTTCTGCATCTTATGCTATAGATGTGCTTGACAGATGATAGGTACGTGAACAGTGTGTGAGCAGGGTGGGTGCAGTGCCTAATTATTCCTTTAGCCCTGCCTAGACATCTGGACATGTGCAGGTCATGCATGGCTGGTAGGGTGGTCTTGATGATCCTCTCGGCTGCCTTCACCACTCTCTGGAGAGCCTTGCACTCAGAGATAGAGCAGCTTCCATACCACACTGTGAGGTTGTTTGTCCGGATGCTTTCTATTGTAACCCTATATTAGGTTGTGAGAACTATTGATGGTATGTTTGCTCTCCTCAAACATTTCAAAAAGTGTAGCCTCTGATGTGCCTTCCTGACAATGGCATTTGTAGTGGTAGACCAGGAGAAGCCCTCATCAATACACCCCACAAAAAACTTGATGCTACTCACGCTCTCTCTACTGTTTCTCCGTTGATGGTTAGAGGAGAATGTTCCTTGCAGATTTTCCTGTAGTCCACAATTATTTCCTTTGTCTTGTTCATGTTTAGTGCTAAGTTGTTACTGTAACACCAGTAATCAGTTGTTCTACCTTAGCCCTGTACGCTGTCTCATCATTGTTGCTGATGAGGCCCACCACTGTTGCATCATCAGCAAATGTGATAATGTGGTTAGTGTTGTACCTTGGTGTGCAGTTATGTGTTAGCATGGTGAACAGTAAGGAACTCAGTACACAGCCATAAGGCACTCCAGTATTCAGAGTGATGCTGTCCAAAGAGTTATTTCCTATGCACACTTTCTGAGGTCTGTCCATGAGAAAGTCCACAATCCAATTACAAGGTGGTGTGTTGATGCGTAGTTGAAGCAGCTTCCTTACCAACTGTATGGAATAATTGTATTAAAAGCAGTGCTGAAGTCAGTAAATACTAACCTCACGTAGATGTTTTTACTTTCTAGATGGTCCAGCAATATGTGAAGTGCCAGTGATATGGTATCCGCAGTAGAGCCTTTTGCTAAGTAAGCAAACTGCAGCGGGTCGAGATATGCAGGTAGCTTCAATGTTATTGCTTCTTTGACCAGCCTCTCAAAGCTTTTTAGCACAATGGAGGTTAGGGCTACAGGGTGGTAGTTGTTGAAGTATGATGGTAGTGACATCTTTGGTAGTGATATTATTGTGGTTTTGAAGCATTTGGGAACTATTTCCTGACTCAGAGTGATACTAAAGATATCTGTGAGGGCATCTGTTAGTTGAATTTCACAGTCTCTGGGTATTCACCCAATGATGTTGTGGGACCCAGCTGCTTTTCTTGGATTAACTCTGTGCAATGTCCTCTGGATATCAGCTGGACTGAGGATGAGTGCCTCTTCATTTTGACCTGTGGGCAATTTCATCATTGTTGTTCCCTTCTTCACAGTGTCTGTGATGATGGTGGCAGGATGCACTCTGTGGGACAGATGAAGAAAGGAAGACGTCAGAGCAGAAGCCCAAGTAGCTCTAATTGCACTGAAGGTCAAAAAGAACAGATTATGGTGGTTTGGGGACATGTGCAGGAAAGTAGAAGACAGTATAGCGGAGATTTGGGGCAGATAGCAAGAGGGCATCTAGCAGAGGTAGATGGATTGTGTGAGAGAATACCTGTGACAGTCAAGCATGACTGTTAAAGAAGGTAGGAAAGTGTCACAGAATCGAGAGGGAGGGAGACAGAGATAGAGAAACATAGAAATAGTGACAGTTGATGTGACAGCCTGACCCCTATGTACTCGAATGGGAAAAAGGGGGTTGATGATGATGTCTGGTTTATCTATCCTTTGTGGAAATTTGTTTATCCAACCATCTGTTATTATTGGGCTAGCCATCCATTCATCTGTGGTTCTTGGTTTTGTCATTCATCAGTCTGTGTGGATTAGCCTGGTCGTTTATCCATCTATGGGTATTAATATGCCCATTCATTTGTCTATGGGTGCATGTATTGATATCTAGTCTCAGCAAGTCGTGCCTGAACGCAGTGGCGGCTGGTGACTTCATATTAAAGGGGGGCTGCAGGAGACAGCTGAATGGGTGGGGTCAATGGGAATGGGTGTGGCCAACTAGAAAGGGGAGGAGCTATGATCAAAACCACAAAAACTGTAACTTTAATTAAATACGCTGCCCTGGGTGCCAAACCATCATTATGAGAGTCCAATCAAGAAAAAAGGAAAGTGTAGAAGAAAAACAATATTTTGATCCATTGGCTGCATGGCAGCTTGCTTAATATCTAGATGGAAACAAAAAGGTTGTGAGGCATGAACAAATAAATTGCTTTTTAAATACATTACTGGAATGCCAGTTAAAATCAAGTATAAAAAAACAAGCAGCACTCAACTCAAACCACTTCTCCTTGCACTGCGGTTCTAATTATATTTTATATTCAGCTTTATTAAAGTACCAAGTAACATGCTAAAAGTAGCAATCTCTGTGATACCCCCACTTGTAAACATGTTTCTTATCCAAAAAAGACCTGCTGCCTGACAACAACTATCTACTTGTTTCATGAGGAAAACATGATCAAAGTAAAAAATGAAAAGCAAACAAGAAACAAGCTCAAGATACATTGCTTAAAGGATTACTGCACAGGATATGGACCACACATGATAGATTGGCATTCTGTTTAATTTGCAGGTAAAGCCTGTAATGAGCTCTTAAAATAATGTAATCCTGTCCTTTATTACAAATACTGCCATATGCATTTCAATACCCAAGGCTTATATGTTATCTAGTTATATAAGTATTCTTTGCATGGCAACAACAGAAAGGCTTTCAATGTTGGCAGTTCATTAACAGTATGCTTCTTAAAACTTACTTGCATCTTACAATCTCAGACAAGCTTACCAGATGGTCATTAAAGCATTGCTACTTAAACACAGAGCAACAGCCACTTTCTGAATGTTTGTGTCTTTTGGCTTTTCCCAGTTAGGGGTCGCCACAGCGGAACTCCTGTCCACTAATGATTGGCAGTTGATTTTTATGTACCGGCTTACCAGGCCTGATGCACAACCTTCAATGAAGGTACGCCCATTTACACGTCTCCATGCAGAAGACGCTCTAGCTAAGAATCGAACCGGACAGTGTCTTACTGTGAGGCAACAATGCTACCGCAGCACCACCACCACACTTTCTGAATAAGCATAAATCAACAGTATAGAAATATGACAGAAACAAGAACATTCTACAAAATCAAGGACAGATGAAAAGCCATTGTAGTACTTGTGTCTACATTGGATGGGGGGATAGTCTGCACATTTATACTGCATAACTGTTCCTTGCCTTGCTTGGACACATCCAGAGTCACTACATAGGGGAGTGGGGTGCAACAAGTATGTCACAATTTGAAATGTCTCTGGCTGACTTGTGATGGCCCTGACACATTTGTCATACCTCTCAACCTCAGAGCAAAAAATCTGGACAAAGCCATACATGGAAGTGGAACAAAGGCCCAAAAATAAGGACAATTTTTAAATATTGCTCTTATAAACTTAGAAAGATAATAGAATGGTAGGTCTTGCATTAGTATGAATTTTCTGAAGAGTATGAAATCTGAAACTGAAATGTCTGTCATTATTTTCTAACTTCAGTAACTTGAGCAGCTGACAAAATAAAAGAATCTACATGCATTTCTGAAATAAAAGCAATCTATAACTGATTATTACAGTTATTTATTAATTGTAAACCCTCCATGTTTTCTTCCAAAATTGCCATTTTGCGGAGAGATTATTAGGGGAAGAGCAACATTTTGAGCTAAAATCGGGTACAGTTGAGAGGTTTGGATATGCCTAATTCTATAAAGCAATTTATTTGCACGTACCTCTCAACCTGTTAAAGCAGGAAATCTTGACAAGGCCAAATATACTGGGGGAACATATAAACAGTATTAAAAATTGTTCTTGTATAAACTGAGACAGTTGATAGAATAACAGGTCTTGCTTTAGCATGCATTTTTCCTGAAGGTTATGAAGTCTGAAACTCAGTGTCTGTCATTATTTAGTGACTTCATTCCTAAATGATTTGACAGAAAACCACAAATTTTATGAGGAACAAACCAAAAATAAGAAGCACAAATTTCTTCATTCTGCAAAGATCTGAACAGTTGAGAGGTATAGTTCAGCCGGAGCTGTCTGAGTTTGCTGCCCTTTCCCCCCTCACAAAATCATGGTCGAATGGAGCTTCCCCCCCTACAGCCATTCCAATGAACCATTACTTGGCTATTTCACCCCATTTACCATAAACACTAACCGGGAAAAGCCGAAAAACAAAAACCATAAAACTAATGTGCATACTGCTTTACTTCTGCGATGATTTGGACTTCATTTGAAAGTTTTATTTTGCATTTTACAGCGCAAACACTAATAGATATCATATCTGTTAAACAAAGCAATGCAGTCTCACAATGAAAGCAGACTTAGCATTAAAACGTATCTGGCCTTGAAAATTCACATTCACTGAAACAGCATTGAAACCCACATTCAAAGAAAATACATTTTGCCAGTGGCAGATTAACTTTGGATTTGGACTGTTTTCAAATCACAGGCCCCTTGCACATGAAACATACACATGCTCTTTCATACACCTTCCTGATTGTATTAAATTATATTCCTTGTACAATACAGTACAGTTTTAGAGGGTGTTTTAAATTTGTTTTGAAATTTTTCCAATAAACAATGAAACAAAATGCATGCACCAATAATGACAAAACTGCCCAATTCAGAACATTTCCATCATAAAAGTCTACTCAAACTTCTACAGTCCACCAGTATCAGTACATATGCACAATCTCTGAAGTAAAAGTCATCTAAATAATTCCACATTAAAGAGATCTGTAACTAATGAAGAGGCTGCTGCTAGCAAACAACTTTGTATTTCATTGTTTCATCTACAAATAAAGTGTCCGTTACCCTTGAGGAATAAATTGCCTATCTTACACTAAAAAAATGATAAGCTAGCAATATTGCAATAGGGAATGGATGGCAAACTGATAACAGGTTCATAGTTACTAGGTATCTTCGCCAAAAAGGAGTGCAGCATCCACCCCCTTCGCACAGTACAGTATCAGCAATGCATCTATCTACTGTGGGAGTAGAACCCACAGCCTTCTGCATCAAATGCAAGTATACTACCTGTTGTGCTATTAACAAGGCAAGCAGACTCAGCATAAGCAGCACTAAACTTTTGCTCCCCTGCAGCTCTCAGCTCCTTGTAAAATCTACTCACTCAGCTGTATCTCTGAACTTTGCAGCACAAAGAAATCTGGAAAAAGCCAAAGTTTATTGTGGGGGGGACAAAAGCCCAAAAACCAGGGACACATTTTAAACATTGCTTGTATAATGTTGGAAAGTTGCTAGAATAAAATGCTGTGTTACCACCATACATTTCACTGCCAAGCCTTAAACCCAGGACCGTGTGCAAAACAGTCAGAGAAACATACCCCTATGCCAAATCAGCTGTTTGGTAAAAGAGGAAGAAGGAAACTTAAATGGCTACCATTTAGTGAATTCAGTTCTCACCATAGCACAGCTGAAAACCTTTTAGCACAAAACACCTGAACAAAGCCAATAATGGGTGAATACAGCCCCCAAACATTCAGTGAATTCAGTTCTCACCATAGCTCTCAATCTCTTAGCAAAAAAACACCCGGACAAAGCCAGTAATGGGGGAATATAGCCCCCAAACATATTCAATGAATTCAGTTCTTACCATAGCTCTCAACCTTAGCACAAAAAATCTGGATGAAGCCAATAACGGGGGATACAATCCCAAAAATAGGGACAAATTTCAAATATCCATCTTATACACTTAGAAAATTGCTAGAATAAAAGCTTTTCCGTTACCATGTACTTTCTGAAGAATATGAAGTCTGATATTCAAATACGTGCCATTTTTAACATTTATTAACCAGGAAAGTCTGACTTGGAACAAAAGCTAATTTTTAGCAGAGGCCCAGGGAGAAACACTCCAGACAGACACGTCTTTGTAAGATGGGAGGACACTAGAGGAAACAAACACAGGGTGGGCATACAGACTACACAGAAAAGGTAAGGCACCCCAGCCAAAAATCAAACCAGAGAACCTGTAGCTGTCAGACAACAATGCTACCACTGCACCAATGCACTAGCAGCTTTGCAAAGACACAAATACAGAAACCACAGATTTTATGAAGAATAGAACAAGTATGAGGGAAAAATCTGCAATGTTTTTACAAATGGTGGTGGGTAGGGAATTCAGGCTCCTTCCACCTGGGCTCAAGGTACAGGGTTCAAGCCTTATTTTCTACCCACCACCATGTAGCACCTGGGGCATTTTACACACACACACCCTCTGCAGCATGGGTCTCCCTCCACAAAATGGCTGCCCTTGCATGGGTCTCCCATGTGACATGGCTAGTCCCACAAGAGTAGTAGGCTGGAGCCTCTTTCCTGTGGGTGATGCAGTCCGTTGACCTTTCGGTCTGTGCGGTCATCACCGCACAGACCTCTGGACAGGGAGGGCAGAGTTTCCTGCCTTTCCTATCTGGACTGCCTAACAGAGCAGTCTGGAGCTCGAATGAGCACGCATGCGTGCATGGAGTTCTCAGGAACCATGCACGCATGTGTGGAGTCCATGAAAGTTTATTGTACAGGTGGGGGGCTGCAGTCCTATAGCACGAGTCACCCCTGTACAAAACTAAGGACTTTATAGTAATTCAGCACTTGGCAATTTGCATTATGAATAAATTGGAGGAAATTTCCAAAATGCATGTTTGCTACAAGGCATAACTTTGGATATTGCTAATTTAATATTGGTTAATTCCAAAATATACAAGCAGCTCTAAACTATGGTGTCACAGAGGCATTCCTGTTCTCAAACATTATACAGACTGCAACATGACATGCAACAATTTTGTTTAAAGTTTAATATTAATCTTAATATTTAATATTTTAAAAGACCTAAAATTGGCTAGACAGAGGGACCGAGCTAGTAAAGATGTGCAGCAGGTAAGGGTGATAAAGGATAATGAAGGAAATGTACTCACAAGCGAGGAGAGTGTGTTGAGGAGATGGAAAGAGTACTTTGAGGGGTTGATGGATGAAGAGAATGAGAGGGAGAGAAGGTTGGATGATGTGGGGATTGTGAATCATGAAGTACAATGGATTAGCAAGGAGGAAGTAAGGATAGCTATGAAGAGGATGAAGAACGGAAAGGCCATTGGTCCAGATGAAATATCTGTGGAAGCATGGAGATGTTTAGGTGAAATGGCAGTGGAGTTTTTAACTAGATTGTTTAATGAAATCTTGGAAAGTGAGAGGATGCCTGAGGAATGGAGAAAAAGTGTTTTGGTACCGATTCTTAAGAATAAGGGTGATGTGCAGAGCTGTAGTAACTACAGAGGGATTAAACTGATCAGTCACAGCATGAAGTTATGGGAAAGAGTAGTGGAAGCTAGGTTAAGAAGGGAGATGATGATTAGTGATCAGCAGTATAGTTGCCTGCCAGGAAAGAGTACTACAGATGCCATGTTTGCTCTGAGAGTGTTGATGGAGAAGTACAGAGAAGGTCAGAAGGAGTTGCATTGTGTCTTTGTGGATTTAGAGAAAGCATATGGCAGGGTGCCTAGAGAGGAGTTGTGGTATTGTATGAGGAAGTTGGGAGTGTCAGAAAAGTATGTAAGAGTGGTACAGGATATGTAAGAGGGTAGTGTGACAGCGGTGAGGTCTGCGGTGGGAGTGAAAGATGCGTTTAAGGTGGAGGTGGGATTACATCAAGGATCAGCTCTGAGCCCTTTCTTATTTGCAATGGTGATGGACAGGTTGACAGACGAGATCAGACAGGAGTCTCCGTGGACTATGATGTTTACAGATGACATTGTGATCTGTAGTGAGAGTAGGGAACAGGTGGAGGAGACCCTGGAGAGGTGGAGATATGCTCTAGAGAGAAGAGGAATGAAGGTCAGCAGGACTAAGACAGAATATATGTGTGTGAATGAGAGGGAGGATAGAGGAATGGTGAGGATGCAGGGAGTAGAGGTGGCGAAGGTGAATGAGTTTAAGTACTTAGGATCAACAGTTCAGAGTAATGGTGAGTGTGGAAGAGAGGTGAAGAAGAGAGTACAGGCAGGATGGAGTGGGTGGAGAAGAGTGTCAGGAGTGATTTGTGACAGACGAGTACCAGTAAGAGTGAAAGGGAAGGTCTACAAGAGGGTAGTGAGACCAGCTATGTTATACGGGTTGGAGACAGTGGCATTGACAAAAAGGCAGGGCAGGAGTCAGAGCTTGACGTGGCAGAGTTGAAGATGTTAAGATTTGCACTGGGTGTGACGAGGATGGACAGGATTAGGAATAAGTATATTAGAGGGTCAGCCCAGGTTGTAAGGTTTGGAGACAAAGCCAGAGAGGCAAGATTATGTTGGTTTGGACATGTGCTGAGGAGGGATGCAGAGTATATTGGGAAAAAGATGCTAAGGATGAAACTGCCAGGTAACAGGAAAAGAGGAAGGCCTAAGATAAGGTTTATGGATGTGGTGAGAGTGGACATGCATGTGGTTGGTGTGACAGAGCAAGATGCAGAGGACAGGAGGAAATGGAAACAGTTGATCTGCTGTGGTGACCCCTAACAGGAGCAGCCGAAAGAAGAAGATTTTAAAAGACCTAAAATGGCTATTCAAAACACTGAACTCAAAATACTGAACACAGAAAGAAATCTAGGCAATATAACCTGAGATTTTCAGGAATCCAAGAGCACCGTCACTTTTCTCAACCATCAGAAGTGCCTCTGTTAAAATTAGCAGCTGAATAAATGAAAGTGGGCTTTGTACTCTTGGATTAGCACTCCTGACTTGTTATTATTTACCATCTAGAGAATACAAAACCAGGGATTAATGGATAAGTCATACAAAAGTTTGTGTATTTAACTTGCAAAAATCATATATGTCAAGTAAATATTAAACAAAAAACACTGCCCTTTAACAAAGCCTGAATTTCAGTCAGGATCTGCCCTCTGAAACCAATTTCAAAAGGCAGCATTTTGGTCTATTTATGAAAATTATGTGACAAAAATCTGTCTTTGTGTGTTTTTTTCCAAGCTCATTTAGACGTCAGATAAAAAAAAGAAAGAAAATGTGTAACTTAATTTGTATTTAGTGATAGAAATGGAAGAGCAACTAATGGCCCCACAACATATTTGAAAATATTAAGAATTTAGTACCCCTCATTACATGGGAATCCCTCTGTGCCTTGCATCCACCAAGTATAGCAGACATTGTACTATTTTCAAGTTTTATTTTTTTTCCCAATTTATTAGTTTATCGAAGAAGAGGATTTTGTGGGTATTCTATGCTTACTGAAGTAGTTTGCCAGGCTAGTGTCATAATTTATTTAAACTTGGAAATATCATGTAATCAAGAGTAAAAGATGTTAAATAGTATCTGCATCTGTGCACCATTAGAATTAGATCAGATTGTAATATTTGAAGATAGTTAAATCATAAATTGAATCTAAATATCTTAAACTATCCTGTAGAAAGAAGGAATTGGTTTAATTTTTTGAATCACATGTATTGGTGCTGCATCATCAACATGAGGGTCCTTTAGCTTGACATAAATATGACTTTTTAAAGGGAATCTATCTATTGCAGAGTGCTATGTTTATTTTAAGAATAAATCAAAGAAGTTTTAGACTTAAAAATTCATGACCCAGACTGAACGTTTGCACTAGGTTAGCTCTATGTATACTTCCATGAGTATGTCAGCTTATTTGCTCATACTTTAATAATATCTGCCCCACTGTTAGATCCCCAGATTGCTCCATCTGTTGGCTCCAATGCAAAATTTTGTCATGTGGGCTACAATTCCTTTGGGAGTCAAACTCAATGGTAACCCATTTATGCATGTAAATTTAACCCAACTTCAGAATGCTGGCACTACTGTGCTCGGCTAAGTAATCGGATACATGTAAGGTAGAAGGGTCCAAAGATTCAAAACTAGTGGTCTACAGCATTGTTTTATCAGCTCACAGATAATAATGTTATAGGATTTGATTGAGTCATTTCTAATGTTTGTTTTACTAATATCTGTCTGCTCGTTTTACCACCCATTGCTGTCAAGCATGCAATATTTCAATCAGTTAACAGACCAGATCCAATTAAATAAAAGGTTATAGTCATTCCAAGAATCTACATATTTTAAAAATATATAAATAACCGGCACCACACAGAAGAACAAAGGGCAACTATTCTTCATTTGCATTATTTGATCTCCCATTATAAATATTATGTTTTGTTATAATACTATTAGATGTAGTTTTGATACAAATATTTTCTAGAAAACAAATAAAAATCTTCTGAAAATGCACTTGTATGCGTTAAATGTACATGCCTTCATACTCATGTTAAATACATAAGAAGTAATATTATGACAGACATCAATAATGATATCATTAACCACTAGAGGGTAATTACTCTTGACAGTTTTAGAAAGTAAGCACAACTGTATACCCTAACAAGTACTGAAAGCTTGGGGTCCAGATATTCTGCTTGATCTCTGCTATTTGCGTTCATAGTTTTTCCTAGTTTGTTCAAAGGTGCATCCTTATTTTTCATTCGCTAATATCTTGGATCTACGATTAACCAAACAAACATTAACTGTATACATAACATATTTTCATATTATGTAATTCCAGATGTCATAACTGCAGTTTTAATAATTCTATGGTCATCTGAAATCAGTTTGTTTGAAAAAATAAACAACAAAAACACTTCAAACAAAAACCGACTTAAAGGAAAAGTGCTGATGCTGCTTCTAACAAATAATATTTCTAGTACTCCTCTGTAAAGATTCCATTCATTAATATTCCTTAGAAACAGTACTGACCTGTCGTCCCTGCATCACCTTACTCTTGTGGGCTGGTCCTAACCCTATTACATGCCCTGACATTAACTTCAACCCTGCATATTACCATCCAAAAAACCTTTCCGTAGCAGTACTACTACACAACACAGGCACAGAAACTAAATGCACAAATACACAAACAATCCCCCCCAAACACACACACACACACACACACACACACAGTGAATCCACTACCTGTCCTCCACAAAACTGCCACCGATCCTCTGCAGCTAAGTCCACAAAATGGCCGCCGATCCTCTGCAGCATGGGTCTCCCTCCACAAAACGGCCGCCGATCCTCTGCAGCATGTGTCTCCCTCCACAAAACGGCCGCTGATCCTCTGCAGCATGGGTCTCCCTCCACAAAACGGCTGCCCGCGCATGGGTCTCCCGCGAGAGATGGCTAGTCCCACAAGAGTAGTAGGCTGGAGCCTCTTTCCTGCGGGCAATGCAGTCCGGTGACCTTTCGGTCTGTGCGGTCATCACCGCACAGACCTCTGGGCTGGAAGGGCAGAGTTTTCTGCCTTTCCTATCTGGACTACCTAACAGAGCAGTCTGGAGCTCTGGAATGAGCACGCATGCATACATGGAGTTCTCAGGAACCATGCACGCATGCGTGGAGTCTGTGAATTTTTTTTTTTTAATTTTATTTTTCAAGTTTATTGTACAGGTGGGGGGCTGCAGTCCTGCAGTCCTATAGCATGAGCTGCCCCTGCCTGAACCTCACCTTCCAACTAATCGACAACGCTGCTGACATTCCTTTAGTAGCCATGTCTCCAGTATTTCCATAAACAAGTCCTGCCTGAACCTCACCTTCCAGCTAATCGACAACACTGCTGACATTTCTTTAGTAGCCATGTCTTCAGTATTTCCATAAGCAAGTCCTGCCTGAACCTCACTTTCCAACTAATCGACAACACTGCTGACATTTCTTTAGTAGCCATGTCTCCAGTATTTCCATAAACAAGTCCTGCCTGAACCTCACATTCCAACTAATCGACAACACTGCTGAAATTTCTTTAGTAACCATGTCTCCAGTATTTCCATAAGCAAGTCCTGCCTGAACCTCACCTTCTAGCTAACTGACAATGCTGCTATTTCTTTAGTAGCCATGTCTCCTGTATTTCCATAAACAAGTCCTGCCTGAACCACACTTTCCAACTAATCGACAACACTGCTGACATTTCTTTAGTAGCCATGTCTACTGTATTTCCATAAGCAAGTCCTGCCTGAACCTCACCTTCCAGCTAATCGACAACGCTGCTGACATTCCTTTAGTAGCCATGTCTCCAGTATTTCCATAAGCAAGTCCTGCCTGAACCCTCACTTTCCAACTAATCGACAACACTGCTGACATTTCTTTAGTAGCCATGTCTCCTGTATTTCCATAAGCAAGTCCTGCCTAAACCTCACCTTCCAGCTAATCGACAACGCTGCTGACATTCCTTTAGTAGCCATGTCTCCAGTATTTCCATAAGCAAGTCTGCCTGAACCTCACCTTCCAACTAATTGACAACACTGCTGACATTTCTTTAGTAGCCATGTCTCCTGTATTTCCATAAACAAGTCCTGCCTGAACCTCACTTTCCAACTAATCGACAACACTGCTGACATTTCTTTAGTAGCCATGTCTCCTGTATTTCCATAAGCAAGTCCTGCCTGAACCTCACCTTCCAGCTAATCGACAACACTGCTGACATTCCTTTAGTAGCCATGTCTCCAGTATTTCCATAAGCAAGTCCTGCCTGAACCTCACTTTCCAACTAATCGACAACACTGCTGACATTCCTTTAGTAGCCATGTCTCCAGTATTTCCATAAGCAAGTCCTGCCTGAACCTCACTTTCCAACTAATCGACAACACTGCTGACATTTCTTTAGTAGCCATGTCTCCTGTATTTCCATAAGCAAGTCCTGCCTAAACCTCACCTTCCAGCTAATCGACAACGTTGCTGACATTCCTTTAGTAGCCATGTCTCCCATATTTCCATATTCATTGTCATATATACTTCTTGCAATGCCGGACGGTGTTATTTTTTTCTTATGAGGTGAGTTTTTGATCTTGAAATAAATGTGGTGGATTCTCCAGGTATGGAAATACATGTCATAGAATGAACTTTGGTTATTATAAAAGATAACTTTATAACAGTGGCTCAGATAAACTACTTAGCAGTTAGTCATGTTTCTAGAATGTATTTTGCTGGCTTAAAAACATTCACTTCTGCATAAATTTCAGTTATAAATAATAATAAATAATTTCAACATTATAGTCTTTTTTTTTCTATTCTGTACCAAAATTATGTCATTCAAACAGTGCTCCCACAACCACCTTCCAGGTTCACTACACTATGAATATTTTCTTTCATTTCCCATATTATTCCACTTTCTTTTCCTTCATCATCTGTTTGATTTGCCAGCCTGTTGGCTTGAAATGCTTCCAGCACACGTGGGCTGGCCTTGTCACTGGTAGGGCGTGTCCTAAGTAATACTTTATATTACACATTGTATAAAATAATTATGAACCAACTGTAGTAAACTTTATTTATTTATTTATTTGGTTGTTTGATTATTTTCTTTGAATACAGAAGGATGGTGAGTGAACCTCACCATCCTTCTGTATCCAAACGATCGTGAGTGAACCTCATAACACTACAAGATCATACCTCGATACATCGGCTTCACATGTCGCATTTCTGAACAGACTGTTGCCACAGCCTGGAGGAGACGGCAATCACATTCATATCTCTAGCAAGGTACATAAATTATGAATTTTCTAACAAATACTTGTTGTTATGTATCCATTGTTTCATTTTAACAATCTTTCATTTTTTTCCTGAACTGCATTATCTGTATCAAAGACTTTGTCAGTAAATTTTAAGATTGATAGCAAATGTAAGTAATGTTTCTCTCAGAACATCTAAAAAGGTAATATCATTGTCAGTGGTTCATCAGGTTTCACAGTTACCTTTGGTGATTGGAAAATTATGGTGTGGGGTTCATTTGTTAATACTAAGCCATCAGTATGTAGACTATTACAAGCTTTGCAAATAACCAGAGATTAGAATCAACTCATGTACCTTACATCTGTACTAACCCCACCCACAGGGGTGCTTGTGCTCCACTAGATGTTTGGTTTCATGTTAAAGTACTGGTATTACAAGGCAGCATTAAACGTGCTGTACTCCAAGAGGTTTCTCTCTGAGCTGGTGTTAATGTAACTATATTTAAATATTCTTTAACACTTAAGGAGAAGACAAAGTTCTGTTGTCACTTTAACTACTAAGTCAGATCTCCACTGAAAACAGGCCATAGGCCCTACGAGACAAACCAGTGAAAAGTGATTTGCTTACTCATAAGGTGTCATGGAAAATGACAAAATCTATTTATTGCATGACTACCTAATTAGTAATGCAAAAAGAGAAAATGCACTTATTTCAATAGATGCTAGGCTAATTTGTTACTCCTTAACCAAAAGATCTACAAAACATTATCTCTTATTAACTTACCTAGATATACGCATTGATAAGAGATGCAAATTTCTGCTGACTCAGAAGGCATGATAAGATGACTGAACTGGTTAAAAGCTCTAAAGGCTTGGGTTGGGGGAGGAGTGCTGTGTCATATTTGTGTTGGGGAGAGTTGTGTAAGCTTGTAATGCCACACCCTTTCCTTAAAACTGAGTGAGGCAGAGTAAATTGTCTGCAGCTGTTACATCTGTGCATGCTTTCCCCTTTGTATCTCTTGCACTGTTTCTCCCTTTTTGCTATTTCCCTTTTTTGCTATTTCCCTTTGTGTATCATATTCAGTAACTTTGCTTGATGTTTGCACAGTTAGCTCTTTCAGGCAGAACAGCTACTCTGGTGCGTGAAAAGATCTGTGACTGTGAGTATTAATTACTCTCTTTGCATAATCACTGCTTGTTATTAATGTTCCATTTAGTTAACAGAAGGCCTCTTGCTGAAAGCATGAGTGTTTTTTTTTTAGGAATTGTGTTGTAATTGGTAGATGCATTTTGTTATTGCACCCTCTCCTGTGATTCGAGACTGCAAGCAATTTTAGGAAAGTGATGCTTTCTAAACCTTGGAACCTAATTTATGTTTCTGTATATGAGATGTAAACCAGATTAGAGAGTTAATAATGTGCAAGGTTCATAGCTAGGCTATTGACCTGAGGGTGTTTACAACCCTAGCTGTTAAAGCTCAATATAATACTAGATTAGAGATATTGTCTATGACCAATGTTTCTCTACCAAGGAGTAATCATGTCCAAGAGAGAAGCGGGGGCAATCCCCGGCACGAAAGTTACAGTTTCTCATCCAGTCGTCCAGGTTGTGCTAAAACAGGGTCATGGAGGTGCTCATCTTGGCATGGATTGGAAGCCTATTCCAGAGGAGTGGCAGCTTGACATTTGTTTACTGGGAAAGTCCGACTGCGCCAGAAAATGCCCAATTTCAGTGGAGGCTGGGAGAGAAAAGCTCCAAAGTAAGAACCTTAATCACTTAACCAAGGCTAAAAATAATGGTATCATTCTTAAAATAACCTTCTTCGAATGTTTACATGAACAAAGTAAATTCATCGTTGTTGAAAATTTCTCCACACTGTAATATTTTAGTACTTTGTTGCCTTTGTCCTGTCTAGCAAATCAATTTATTCACTACTTTGAGTCAACTAGTAATTTCTGTCAGTATATGATGGGAAGTTAGAAGAAGCTGATGACATGTAATAAACAAACTGGGTAGACCCCTTGCACAAAGATTGCATTGTCACCAAGGAAATAGTGACCTGTGGAGTCTAATCCCATAACAGACAGGTAGGGCAGGAAGGAGTGAAGGGTATGTGTGTGATAGGTGGTGAGGGAGGGAGAGGTTTTGGCTCCCTGTGCTGGGATTATTGCTAGCACTGTATTGTTGCAAAGAGCAATCGTTTTCATACCGTTATATGTATTTCTACTGCTTTTGTTGCATTACTATACTTTTAATGTTGCCGTATGGCTCAGGTTTTGATTGAAAAAGGTCCTTGGATCAGTTCACTTTCCTGGTTAAGGATGTAAAATAAATAAATGAGTCTCAGAATCCCATCATGTATGTTGGGAGTCAATACTGGACGTTTTGCATAATGTCTCTGGAATGGAAGGAAGTGAAAACCATGATGGCATCCTACCATTCACTGGACTTGTAGGATAAAAGATAGCAGGGTACAGAGAAGTCATGGACTTGACTGTTATTTTTCACTATGACAATTAACTAGACTAACTTCACAGATTATCACTGAAGGTTGTTTATACAAAGATTATACCATGCATAACTGACGGCTTCAGTTCATGGAGTAGGCATGCTTATCCTGACGGGGGGTGGTCACACTGGGGGCAGTGATGATTTTATTCATTTTTATTTTTTTGCAACTAGGGTAGAATGCAGCTCTAGTGGACCTCTTTCAGATTCAGCCCAGGGATACAGTAAATCTATAACATAGATAGAGAAAACCAAGAAATAATTGGAATTGCAAAGAATATACAAACTTTTTTTATTATGAGCTCAGTCCTCTGGTAAAATGAATAAGGAACATGACATCTAGGTAATTGGACATTGCAGGATGTGTGAGAGTCATTATGTACATTATTTAAACTGCCAGTTCAAGAGCTGTGACTGCCTTCCAAATACCGTTTACCTTCACACTAGAAAAACTGATGAGAGGGAAATGGGCAAAGGAAAAAGGCGAGAAGAGTATCGCAAAGGGTACAAGAAATGAGTGCGGGAAGGAAGGGGGATGCAGTGACGAGGGTACAGGTGAAAGTATAAAAGTATGTGAATGGTGGGTAAGGAGAAAGGTGAGAAGAGTTAAGGGTACAAGAAATGAGTGCGGGAAGGAAGGGGGATGCAGTGACGAGGGTACAGGTGAAAGTATAAAAGTATGTGAATGGTGGGTAAGGAGAAAGGTGAGAAGAGTTAAGGGTACAAGAAATGAGTGCTGCAAGGAAGGGGGATGCAGTGACGAGCGTACAGGTGAAAGTATAAAAGTATGTGAATGGTGGGAAAGGAGAAAGGTGAGAAGAGTTAAGGGTACAAGAAATGAGTGCGGGAAGGAAGGGGGATGCAGTGACGAGGGTACAGGTGAAAGTATAAACGTATGTGAATGGTGGGTAAGGAGAAAGGTGAGAAGAGTTAAGGGTACAAGAAATGAGTGCGGGAAGGAAGGGGGATGCAGTGACGAGGGTACAGGTGAAAGTATAAAAGTATGTGAATGGTGGGTAAGGAGAAAGGTGAGAAGAGTTAAGGGTACAAGAAATGAGTGCAGGAAGGAAGGGGGATGCAGTGACGAGGGTACAGGTGAAAGTATAAAAGTATGTGAATGGTGGGTAAGGAGAAAGGTGAGAAGAGTTAAGGGTACAAGAAATGAGTGCGGGAAGGAAGGGGATGCAGTGACGAGGGTACAGGTGAAAGTATAAAAGTATGTGAATGGTGGGTAAGGAGAAAGGTGAGAAGAGTTAAGGGTACAAGAAATGAGTGCGGGAAGGAAGGGGGATGCAGTGACGAGGGTACAGGTGAAAGTATAAAAGTATGTGAATGGTGGGTAAGGAGAAAGGTGAGAAGAGTTAAGGGTACAAGAAATGAGTGCAGGAAGGAAGGGGGATGCAGTGACGAGGGTACAGGTGAAAGTATAAAAGTATGTGAATGGTGGGTAAGACTGTAAGGGGGCAGTAATTTGTTTCATTACAGTACAGATGTGCCACTGGGTAGGAGTCATTATAAGGGGTGATCAGAATCCATGCTGGTTATTAGATCTGCGGTGGAGGATCCCAGACCATGGAAGACAGCATTATAGGTTCATAGATTAGATCTAGGCTAACTGCCCTTGCAAGTCATTTTAAGCCTAGCCAATTATCTCTTGTGAGACTCAAACCCTGCACCTTGTGTTTGTAAGGCAAACACCTTAACCAGTAGGCCACCCTCCTTCAAACTCAAATACCTACTGCTCAAAGGCAGAAGTCCCACCACTAGACCAAAGAGGCACAACTATTATTAACTATGTTTGAATCATAAATATGTCTACATTAACAAAATTCACAGCAAGGCTGCCAGTGTTAATGAGTAACTGGCAGTGTTGTAGTTTGCCATATTGGAACAAAATACAGTTTCTTTGTTTAGCCTTTAAATAGCATGTAGTTTAGAGAGTCAGGCGAGAGAGAGAAAATGTTTGTATAACCTTTTAGCCCATGTAGCCTCTTCTTGGTTTCACAAGCACACCGTGTCTGTTGGTCTAAAATGTTCTGTAGTCATTTATATTCTGCTTATTGTATTAATGCACCATACCTCTGCTGTATTGCACTGACATGAAAATGTAAGTACTGCGACTTAAATGGAGAGGTAGCAGTCGATAGGTTTCATGGTCTGGCCTAATAGCCTTATACACGCATGAAAAAATGAGATCTGTTTCAAACGTGGTGTTTGCAAGTTCATTGCAATGACTAGCTGTCTTTTGAAACTGCTTCTGGCAAAAAGTAAAGACAAATAAAAGAAGCAGTAGGTGAAAGTTCAGTTTTACTGAGAGGCTTCCTTTGTAGCTGAATGTTTCTAGGAGGGGGAAAGTCTTTTCTGTAGGGTTCTGCTTTGTGAGTACTGTTTAGGCTGAATTTTACAGAAGCTAAAACAGTCTCCAATGCTTCACTTCATAGAGATAAATTGTGCATCTGTACTGTACAGTGCGTACCTTCAAAAGCAGAAATGACTTAAATTTGTTAACTAACAGTACTGTTTAGTGTTTGAATGATGAATGTCCGCATATCATCACGTGAGTTAGGAGGGAGAGGCCGTCACTGAAGGTTGGATGTACTGCATAATATCACTGGAATGGGAAGAACTGAAAACCATGATTACATCCTACTGTTCATTGGATTTGTAGGAGAAAGGTTAGTCTTGAAGGTAATATACCTGTACTCACCAAGGTTAGTACAGCCTTGGAGTACTGTTTTACCTTCTATAAAATTCAGCCTTTTTTTACTGTTTGCATAAAACCCACCCAGGGTAGACCATACTGAGCTGCCCAGGGCAATTTTAGGCCTAATGCTACCGATGGAATATCATCAGTAGATGGGTGAGGTATTACTGGGCTTAGAAAACAGAGACTGTCAGAAAAATACTTTGAAACTGTTACTTAAAAATAATTTGTAGCTGACTTTTGAAATTAAATAGTTTGAGCACCACATAAAGAACCGCAGTGTAAAACTATTGGATGCATGCAGTTAGTTTCACACAACTGTTTTTGACTGCACAGAGCTCTACACACACACACACGCGCGTGAATATATATGTATATATATATATATATATATATATATATATATATATATATATATATAAAATGTGTGTGTGTGTGTGTGTGTGTGTGTGTGATATATATATATGTGTCTGTGTGTGTATATATATATATATATATATATATATATATATATATATATATATATATATATATATATATATTTATATATCTAACATAGACATATATATATATATTACACACATATATATATATATATATATATATATATTACACACATATATATATATAATATATATATATATATATATATATATATATATATGTGTGTGTGTGTGTGTGTGTGTATAATTAATATATATATATATATATATATATATATGTATATAAATGGGGTTCCTATTACGTAATCGAATAGCCAAAACATCGAAATGGCCGCATTTTGAAGTTTGTATTGTGGGATCGCAGTAAAGTGAAGACTGGGATATTTGCCCTTTCCTCACTGTAAAGCGATCTCTGAGTTGGAATATATATTTAGTAGGGGGTGTTGGGGGCACAGCCCCCCACAATAAAAGTTTTGAAATGCAGCCGTTTCAATGTTTTGGCCATTCGATTACGTTATCTCTTGATAACGTAATATGAACCCATATAAATGTGTGTATGTATGCATGTATGTTTTTGAGGTGTTAGATTTCATCTAAAAATTCTCATCTCATTTAAACATCCTTTGCCTGTGCAGTTCTGATTTCTAGCTGTTGTATTAAAGTGAATATGCTTAATGGTTCTGTGTAAGAGTAAATGTGTTTGTGTGGCGTTTGGCACAGAGGGTTAAGGCTATTAGATGTAGTTGCTGGGGTGCATGGTTTGATTCCCTTAGCAGTCATTTGCATACTGTGTAACTTTGAGCAAGTCGCTTAACATTGTCATTACTCCTGGGCTCTTCCTGAAAAGAGAATGTGTGCCCAGTGGATATACCTGGTTAACAAATTGGTATTATTATTAACCTGGTTAAGAAATTGGTATTATTATTATTATTAATGGTCCCTGATTTATTCTGTTTGTCTTCTGTGGAATGCTTACCATGAATATGTGTCAGAGAATGGATGAATTCCAGATTTCACTCAGTTCAGCAAGTGGAATGTACTTTTTACAACAACTGAAGATCTTTTCTCACAAAGGTTTGTTTCACAGAACAAGTGTTGTGTTTATTCTAATATCTTTTTCCTGAGAAAAAGTTTCTGTCTGTTACAAAATGTGTGATTAGTTTATTTGAATATGTTCTGCTGAAGTCTCTGAATGGATAAAATAGCTTAACAAACAATAAAAACATTTTTTTTTTTTTTATGAAAAAGTTTCTGTCTGCCATTTACTGGGCATCTTCAATGAAGCATAGATTGGGATATACGATTACCATATTTATTTGCTCAAGAATCAAGAGACACAGTCAAAATAAATGGGGGAGAGGGACAAGGCCCAAAATCATGGAAACCTTTTAAATATTACTCTAATTCATTTAAAATGTTCATGGAACAATGCATTTTACATCAGCTTGCATTTTCTGACCAATAAGTAAGCAAAACTAATGCATGGCATTACTGACATGAGATCGTCAGTGATGTACCTAAAGTCATTTTTGTAAATGAGAGGTGGGTCTAAATAAATAAATAAATGAGAAAAAATTAGGGACATTCTGCAAAAACGAAGGACAGTTGAAAGCTATAGGAAAATGAACAACAGCAACCACCAAACGAAAAGAAAACAGCTAAATACAACCCAAAGGTGATCCACAAGTTGAAAACAACTGTAGAAAAACAAGGGATAGTACCCATAGAATATATACTGTTTCTCCCAATAATAGGATGAGGAAACAGTATAATACTTTGTATTTTGTTACTACATGTGGGTACTTCAGTACTGAATTGATGAGATTGGTGAGACATTATTGGGAATATTTTAATTCCCTTAGTAATGTGTCAGTTTGGTTAAATGAAAAATTAGGGTTTTCCTTTAGAAGAGGTAAAAATATACATAATTTTTTGGTTAGGAGTAAATTTTCCATGCCTTCTATGCATTTAGAACGTAGTGTACTATCTAGTGGGACTTTTATGTGTGGTAAATGTAAGGCTTGCAAGTTTGGAGTAAAGAGTTTCCCTCATATGAATAATGTATTTTTTAATACATGGGATAATTTCACCTGTAATTCTGAGGGTGTTATTTATGCACTCAAATGTCCATGTAACCAATTTTATATTGGTGAAACTAAAAGGGCATTTAAAGCCAGACTAATGGAACATGCTTGAGACATTGTCAATAATAAAGAGGAAAGCTCTGTGGCTATGCATTTTAAAAAAATTTCATCAAGGTAAAAATGAGGGGTTAAAAGGAACAGTGTTGGAAAAAGTGAATGTTTCTTGTTTTGATGCTAACATTTCTCAAACAACAATTATGTAAAGAGGCTATTTATATTTTAAAGTTTGGCACTTTATACCCTCATGGATTGAATGAAGAAATGAATTGGAGGGTATTAATTTAATTATTTTATTGTTTTATTATATTAGTTGGATAAAAAAAATTAAGTGGGTAATTAACTAATTATCCAATTATTTGTTAGTATATAAAATGTGTGTGCTCCTATGGTTCTTTACTCCTTGAAGGCTACGGCTGAGATGTCAGAGGAAGATAGTGTGTTACAGAATTAACTTGTGGATCACCTTTGGGTTGTATTTTACAGTTGAGAGCTATGCCTGTGCCAGGTTGGCTAAACAGTAGTAAAAAATCTAATACTTTTTACAGCTCCCACATCAAGTGAGTACAGGACTTGTAGCAGCATTTAATTCTCTCTGCAATACTCAGATGAGTGTATACACTGATTCATTGTCAAGTGATGCCTTTACTTCATATAGGATCACAGGAGGTTGCTAGGCTAATGGCCATAAAGCCTTTTTAAACCTAGACATTCATGCCTCAGTTTTACCAATTATTAATACCAGTGCACTAGAATGTCTTTGCTATATGCCTGTGCAGGGCATTTACAAGCTGCCGGTGTCCATAAGGGCCACAGGGTATAAGCCAGAGGTGAATTTGCAATTTCCCATCCATTAGCCCAAATTACGTTTGAACAGGCTTAGGGAAGAGCTCTGTTTCACATGAATGGGGAGTCTGTTCCAGAGAAGGGGTAATTTCTAAGACACATACCTGTCCCCCCAACATGGTTTGTTTATTTCACAGATGAGGTTCGTAGTGTATAAACCTGGATGTTGGCTCATGACGCCATCACAACACCAAACACATCACACACACATAGACAACACAGCAGTGTCTCACAAACACAGCCCATTAGGCATAACAATAAACCAACGCAGCCCATAAGGCATAACAGTAAACCAAACATGCACTTAAGTCTCTCCACAACAGGTACAAGTATGACTCTGTCATTGTCCATGTTGGTGTGAATGAGACGTACCTCCCTGGACTATATATTGAGCTCTCTGAGTATGTGTCCCAGGCAGGTATGACGGCCTAAGCAGCATCCTACCTTCACCAAGAATGATAATACAATACCAACAAAAAATAATTGACTTCAGCAATTGGCTTATTTTCTGGTGTCTTTCCAAGGCGATCCAGTATTTCTCTACCTGGGATGACATGGTTGACAGGCCTCAATGCTTTGCCAGAGATGGCCTCCACCTGTCACCCCTGGGGTTATGGATCTTGGCCAAGGCTGTTGCCTCCCCCATTGTGCCTTCTTTAGGTTATGTCCCAAAGAAAAATCTTCCACTATAAAAGATCTGTCAAAAAAACAAATTGAAGGTCATGCTGCTTAACGCTAGGAGCCTTAACCTGAAAATACACTCACTGAGGGCTCTCCTCACACTGGAAGATGCTGATGTCTGTGCGGTCATAGAAACTTGGTTCAGGGCTGCGGAGAGTACCCCTGCCTTACCAAGCTGTACCTCATTCCACATTTCCTGACCCCAAAACAAGGTTGGAAAGACTAAGGGTGGCAGAGTCTCTATCTTCATTAAGGACAGGCACACCTTCAGACTGGTTTGCCTGCATGATGCACTGCAATTACTCCAGGTGCAACTGATAGTTGCCAAGACACTCATCCAAGTTATAGCCAGCTATAGACCCTCCCTCTCCATCACTCAGGGCACCCACTCCTCCTACCTGGACCTACTCGACTCCATCAAGGTGCCCCCTAACACCCTGATCCTTGGTTACTTCAGCTATCTCACCATAGACTGGGTGAACTATTCCTGCACTAATGCACTCAACCAACAATTCCTTGACTTCATCAGTTCTAATGCACTAGACCAGCTCGTGTCATCCCCCACAAGGGGACATAACATTCTGGACTTGGTTCTCACCAACATGGGTGACCGCTACACATACCTCTCAATTGTACAGATTTTCGCAGAATGTCCAGATTTTTGCCTCGTATTTTTAGTCCAATTTTCATAAATTTGTGGTTTTCTGGCAAATTAGTGGCAAATGCTTAACGATTAAAGTTAGAATATAATGACGGACATTTAAGTTTTAGACTTTCTACCCTTCAAAAAAATTAATGCTAATGCAAAACCTGCTATTCTATCGACTTTCTATGTTTGTAAGAGCAATATTTAAAAACTGTCCCTATTTTTGGGCCTTTGTCCCACTTTCCCTTATGGCTTTGTCCAGATTTATTGCTCTAAGATGTTGAGAGGTATGCCACTGCACCACTCCCATAGTGTGTTCTTCCCTGGTGAGATCAAATCGTCGGTCTCATTCAATGTTTCTGTCCCACCTTCCAGCCATAACCAGGCTAAAAAAACTTCTCAAAAGCTGATGGCTATCAGTAGCTTCACACCACTGCCCCCCTCAGAGGATGCAGACAACTATGCTGAACAGTACGCCAATGCAGTATACAAGCACCTGTACAACTGCATGGACTCAGCCATAATCAACAGAACTAAAACCTGCTCCTCCATGAAAGACAAACCTGTCTGGTGGACATCCAGTATCAACAGGCTTTACAACAAAAGGAAGAAACTGTTGTCCAAGGGTAAAAAGGAACAAATTCCAAATTGGAAAAACTCCCTCCTCATCCTCAAGCAAATTAGGTCACTAGCGAAAGCCTCCAAAACCAGTTATGAATTGAACCTAGCCTCTGAAACAAAAGGAGACCACAAAGCTGCCTTCAGCTGTACCAGGAACCTCCATGGCAAAGTCCAAGTTTGTTCCGAATTAGTACTTGATGATACCACTTACACTGATCCTGTTGACTTGGTCAACCTGCTAGCTGATGGCTTCAATGCAAACTTCATCCCCCTATCCCCCCCAAAGGCCCATTCGACATCACCAATACTTTTCTCGTACCTCACATATCTATAGATCAAGTGTTTAAAAGCCTTATCCAAGGCAAAGAATACAGCTTCCATGGGACCTGATTGTATCCTAGGCTGTATTCTCCACCATTTCCAGCAAGAACTAGCTTCGCCATTGAGCACCCTATTCAACCATAGCATAATTACAGGTTTCATTCCAGCAGAGTGGAGAACTGCCATTGTCATCTCCTTGCACAAAGGTGGTGCCACTACTGACCTGGGAAACCATTGCCCCATTAGCTTGACAAGTATGAGCTGTAAAGCCATGGTGCATATTATGGATCTCATAAACAAGGACATAGGCAATCTCCAAGCAGTTGACCCCGCCCAATTCGGATTCGTCAGGGGCAGATATTGCCTGTTGAACCTGGTTGATTTCTTAGACTGAAGATACCAGAAACACATTCACAAGTACAGCAGGTGCAAATGGCCAAAACTCTAAGCCAACAGTTCAAACCCAGCAGCCAGCACCAAAGTGTAATAAGCACACATATAGTTTATTGGCTAAAATAGAGTGGTTCCGCCAACATCTTACTGGTTTCGGCATACTTACCTTTTTCAGTGACAAAATAACATGTTAGTAGATTCAACACACAATTATTTATAAAGAATAATTTAATTAAATAAATCCATCTTCCTGTTACATTACGTCATGTGGGGACCAGAAACTAATTTAAAATTGATCATTAAGCCCAGGAGAAAAAAAGACCCCTTAACTTAATTACCCAGCTCCTCTCTTTTCTGTTTGAGTGCCTGCCAAGTTTGTTACTTCAATCCCCTGGATTTTATCAATAATCATAAAATAGAATTTAGCAGAATTATGGGAAGTGCAATGTCTGTACAGGGCATTGGTTAATCGTTTGTTCCATATATCGCTAAGGTGTTCAGACATGTGAATACATAGGGGACAGGAAGTTTGACCTATGTAGAATGCTGAGCAGGTGCAGGTGGCCAAGTATATAACCCAGTCAGTTCCACAATTAGCAAAGAAACTTGTATCATAGAAGTGATCAGTGTTTTTGCTAGGAAATTGTTTGGACTTGTACATATGCTTGCAAAATGTGCAGTGGCCACATGGAAATGAACCCAACAATTTGACCCCAATAATAGTCAGTTGGTGGTCAGAGAATCCCCTGGTGCTATCATGTTTATAGTGTGAAAAATATGATCCCAGAATCTTGCCCCTCTGAAAGGAGAATTGACATTTTGAGTTAAGGACTTGGTACAATTCCTCATTGGCCAATAATATGTTCCAGTATTTAGCCACCATGTCCCTAACCAAATTGACATTTTGCCCATAAGTCGCGACAGACCTGATGGTATCTGAGTTATCCTCATGTGTTTTATTTTTATATTCCCACAACTGTGATCTTTCTTGTTTAGAGGCCCAATCACTGGCAGACATGATATCCTGTTTGTAGCCCCTGACCTGAAACCTATAGGTCAGGTCTTGCTGAAATGAGACAAAATCCTCTTGTGTTGAGCATATTCTTTTAATGCATAAAAATTGAGATTTAGGCATATTTTTGATGATATGGTATGATTGCAGACTGGAGGCAAACAGTAGATTGTTATACTCCCCAGTATAATAAGACCTGAGCAAGACCTGATTTTCTTTTCTTTCCAACACCTTCCCAGACTCTTTAACTTTCCCTTCCTTCCTGTGGCACCATCTTTACCTCTCTGAACCACTCTAATCCTTTCCCTATACCACTGCTAGAACGTCCCTTACCCCCTTGCATACTTACCTCTGAACTTACTTTTTTTTTTTTTGTTCATTGAACTTGATTCTTCCTTCCCTTGGCTCTACCCGTTCCATTCACCATGCGGGCTCACTCCGCTCCCTTACCCTGCTCCCAAATCTCACCCACCCCCAGTACCTTTACACTTATACTTAGCTATCCACTCCCACCACTTCCACTATCCAATCCAAACTACCCATTATACCCTTGGCAGCCTGCAAGCGATGTGGGAGAAGACTGGTACCATGGTGCTGTGGATCGGAAAGCAGGGGGGCTTGGAAGCCCCGATGGGAGCATACCTGCCCCTCGGCAGCCGAGGGGAGTTCTGCAAGGCTGGCTGGAATCTGAGGGAAGCTCCCTGTGAGGCCCCCTGGGGCATGGGGACACTTCCCATCTCAACAGCCTTCAGAAAATCTGGGGGAAGAAGGGGGCCGTGGTGCTCTAGATCGGAAAGGAGGGGCACTTGGAAGCCAAGGGAAGTTCCATGGGGCTGGCCAGGATCAGAGAGAAGTCCCCTGAGAGGCCCCCAAGGACACGGGGACACTGCACAGTCTGACAGCCTTCAGGAGATCTGGGGGAAGATAGGGACCATAGTGCTCTGGACTAGAAAAGATGGGGGACTCGAAAACCCCAATGAGAGAGGACCTGCCCCTTGGTGGCCAAGTGGAGTTTCACAGGGCTAGCCAGGATCAGAGCAAAGCCCCCATAGAGGCCCCCAAGGGCACGGGCACACTGCAAAGTCCAGCAGCTTGCAGGGGACAGGGAGGCAGCGGGGTTCCCCAAAGTGAGGCTGAGGCCGCAGGAGGGGAAGGAGGTCTCTCTGCAGCGTCGAAGGGGAGGCCCGCCTGGGGTAGGCCTCAGCAGATGTCCTTGGGGAGTGTCAGGCAGAGGTCTGCGAGGCCCAGAGAGCTCCCAGCTGGACAGAGACATCCGACCTCGCCCCATTCCTGGAGATGTTAAAATCGTCCCCAGAATCGCACTGGACCGGAAAAGGAGGGGGACTCACAAGCCCTCATAAGAGTGGATCTGGCCCTCCACGGCTGAAGGGAGTTCTGTGGGGAGTCCCACCCTGCAGATTCACCCAATCCCAGTCATCCACTGGGCATGCACAATCTGGCACGATTTGGCAGACTCCAGGATGTAAGGGACAATGGGATGTCCCATCGGAAGTGCGAGTCTGGATCCCAGCCCTGGGGAGAATGTCTCCTGCTAGGCGCCTGCATGGTGGGGTCGAGGTACCTCTCCCCACCATTCATTGATCGGGCCGAACGACTCCCACTGTTGGAGTGCCCCTGTGGCATGGCTCTGTGGGTCACAGCTTGCTGGTCAAGCTTCTCCTCCCTGGGAGAAAGGCGTGGGTAGGGGCTGCAGAGCATTCTGCTCCCCTCGGGGCAAAGTCAAGGTAAGACCGATGAGCCAGGGCCAAGGCGAAGGGGTCCTGTCAAGTGCCAGGCTGCTGCAATCCAGCGGTTGCCCCTGAGCAAGGAACAGCAGGAGCTCTTTCCCTTACTCTCTGGCTCTGAGCACTGCCACGCTCCACACTAGCCTGCAGCCCTCCGGGAACATATTCGCCTGTCCACGACCAACACCCGGGCTTCCCCCTCCATGGGGAGAGGGACTTCTCCCATTGGCAGAGGTGCAGGCTCTGGCCCCTCCTCTCCACCTGCCGAGGTGCTCCTATCTTGTTGATCCTGCCAGTAGCCTATGCTTGTCTCAAAGATTAAGCCATGCAAGTCTCAGTGCACATGGACGCTACAGTAAAACTACAAGTGGCTCTTTAAATCACTTATGGTTCCTTTGATAGCTCCACCATTACTTGGATAACTGTGGTAATTCTAGAGCTAACACATGCTGATGAGCGCTGACCTCCAGGAATGCATGCATTTATCACACCAAAACCCAGCCGGGTCATGGCCTAGCAGATTTAGTGACTCTAGATAAACTCGGGCTGATCACGTGCTCTTGTGGCGACGCAACATTTGAATGTCTGCCCTATCTGTGGCTACTATAGTGACCACGGGTAATGGGGATTTAGGGTTCAAGTCCGGAGAAGGAGCCTGAGAAATGGCTGCCACATCCAAGGAAGGCAGCAGGCTAGCAAATTACCCACTCCAGACTTGGGGAGGTAGTGACGAAAAATAACAATACAGGACTCTTTCGAGGCCCTGTAATTGGAATGAGTACACTTTAAATCCTTTAATGAGGATCTATTAGTGGGCAAGTCTGATGCCAGCAGCCATGGTAATTCCAGCTCCAATAGCTTATATTAAAGTTGCTGCAGTTAAAAAGCTCATAGTTGGATCTTTTGATCGAGCTGGTGGTCTTCCATGAGGTGAGCTACTGCCTGTCCCAGCCCTTGCCTCTCAACCCTCCCTCGATGCTCTTAACTGAGTGTCCCAGGGGTCTGAAGCATTTACTTTGAAAAAAATAGTGTGTTCACAGCAGGCTGATTGCTTGAATACTTCAGCTAGAAATAATGGAATAGGACACTGGTTCTATTTTGTTGGTTTTTGGAACTGGGGCCATGATTAAGAGGGATGGCTGGGGGCATTCGTATTATGCCACTAGAGGTGAAATTCTTGGACTGGTGCAAGACGAATGAAAGGGAAAGGATTTTCCAAGAATGTTTTCGTTATTCAAGAACGAAAGTCAGAGGTTCGAAGATGATTAGATATCGTCGTAGTTCTGACCATAAACACTGACAACTAGCTATCCAGCGGCATTATTCCCATGACCTGCCGGGGAGCTTCCAGGAAACCAAAGTTTTTGGGCTCCAGGGGGAGTATGGTTGCAAAACTGAAACTTGAAGTAATTGACAGAAGGGCACCACCAGGAGTGGAGCTTGCAGCTTAGTTTGACTCAACATGGGAAAACTCACCTGGCCCAGACATGGAAAGGATTGATAGATTGATAGCTCTTTCTCAATTCTGTGGGTGGTGGTGCATGGCCATTCTTAGTTGGTGGAGCAATTTGTCTGGTTAATTCCGATAACGAATGAGACTCTGCCATGCTAACTAGTTATGCAGCCCAGTGCAGTCATTTCCAACTTCTTAGAGGGACAAGTGGCTTTCAGCCACACGTGATTGAGCAGTAACAGGTCTGTGATGCCCTTAGATGTCTGGGGTTGCACGTGTGCTACACTGAATGGATCAGCATGTGTCTACCCTTGGCCGACAGGTCCCGGTAATCCGCTGAACCCCATTCATGATAGGGACCAGAAATTGCAGTGATTCCCCACGAATAAGGTAAGTACAAACTTGCAGTGTTAAAGCTTTACTGCATTTTATTTTATTTATCTGTGTATTTAATTGTCTCATTGGTCTGGGTCTCTCTAGCTTATTTTTCTATTTAATTGTTTCATAGAATACTGTGGTCTCTCTCTGTCTCAGCAGTTAGTTTCCCACTCACCCTCCCTGTTCTTGTTGTGGTATTAATCTTGGTGGCTTTGGAATTGCCCGCCCCTCCTGTAAATTTGTGTTTGAGCACTCCTCCTGGGTCTATCTCATTTGCTTACTCAACCAAGTACAGTGAGATCATATTTTGACTTCAGACACTCCTACCAGTCCCATCTGTTTAGCTCTATCTCAGCTCTAATCCAGTCTAGTGTCACTAGCTCATTCTACCTAATACAGAGAGAACATTTGTGAAGGGCAAGCCACTTGGGTCCTTAATTTTGAATTATCTTCTGTTTCTCCTTTCTCCCTTTCCACTTTCCAAAAAAAAAATTTCTAAGCATGGTTCCTGCCTTTAATGTAACTAGTTTAGTCCAGATACAGATTTGCTGTTGTAATCTTCTGAGCCCGTAAAGCATTCCTGTGTTGGAGGGAAGCCTTCTAGCCTGTCTACCACAAGAGTGGTTTCTGGCCCAGAAATTGTAGTTTATTGGCCATTTGGGCAGTTTTTCCATCTCTTTCAACGTTCTGGTTTAAAAGCCCATGTTTGCGCTTGTTTCCCACCTTTCCTGTAACTAGTCTAGTCCAGATACAGATTTGCTGTATCCAGGACTGTTTTGTAAGCTTCTGAGCCCCCCAAGCCTTTCTTTGTTGGAGGGAGGCCTTCTAGCTTATCTACCACAAGATCCAGGTAGAGATTCTTAGTTTTAGCACTTGAATTTGCTTATTCACGCTACAAATTACTACAGCACTCAACCTTCCTCTTTACCTAGAGGAAAACAGTTTTTGTACTTACTTTCCTCACTTACATAGAGAAAAACAGCTCTTATACTCACTTTCCTCACTTGTCTAGAGGAAAGTATTTTTTTTGTTCAGGCATGTCCAAGGCTCAGCTCCCAGTGTTCTCTCCTGTCTAGCTGATGAATCTGGGGATCTTTAGGCAATGTAGCAATTGCCTCATGTACACAGATAACCTCTCATCCTACCACCCAGTACCATAACCTGTGAGAGATGCACTTATCTAGATAAACTGGAGGTACAGCTGTCTCCAACCAAGACTGAACTTGACAGTCAAAAGGAGAAGGTAAACACTTGCACCACACCACACTCATCACATAGTCCCACTAAACCTACACCACCAAAATCCACGTTTAGAAACACAAAAACATTCATAGAGGCTCTCAATAATAATCTGCTCAAGCAACAGAGACCTCCAAAGCAGAAACGCAAGCAACCTCCACCCCCCAACACAACCCAAATGACACATAGCCCGCAGACTCAGTGTGCCAATAAACCACAGCCCATAAGGAAAACCAACATACCCAATACACTAGTCATAGGTGACTCTATAGTCAGGCACACTGATGTCCCACTCACCAGGCTAAACAAAGAGAAAGTTACTGTCAGCTGCCTGTCAGGTGCCAGGATCCGTCACATAACCCACACACTCGGGTCACTCCACAACAAGTACAAATATGACTGTCATTGTCCATGTTGGTGTGAATGACGTGAGATGTACCTCCCTGGACTACATGAAAAGAGGCATGGAAGAGCTGTCTGATCTTGTAGCCCAGGCATGTATGACCCTAGCCCTGTGCAGCATCCTGCCATCACCCAGAATGATACCACAGTACAAGGACAAAATGATTGACTTCAACAATTGGCTAAGCTTCTGGTGTCATTCTAAGGGGATCCAGTATCTGTCTGCCTGGAACGACATGGTCGACAGACCACAATGCTTTGCCAGAGATGCCCTGAACCTATCGTCCCTGGGATTCTGGATACTGGCTAAAGCTCTTGCCACCCCTGTAGTGCCTTTTTTAGGCAAGGTTCAAATGACAAATTCACCACCATAACAGGAACAGGCAAGCCCAAACTGAGGGTGATGCTACTCAATGCTAAAAGTCTAAATCTCAAAATGCACTCACTCGAGGCACTCCTTAAAATGGAGAACATTGATATCTGTGCAGTGACTGAGACCTGGTTCAAGGCTGTAGAGAGCATCCCTGCATTACCAGGCTATAACTCATACCATACTTTTTGTCATTTTAACCTGGACCAGAACATCAAAGGTGGAGGTGTGTCCATATTCATTAAGGATATCCACACCTCCAGGCTAGTTGTGCACCATAATGCATATGAGGTTATCCAACTGCAACTAACTCTGGGCAAAACTGCAATCCAAATTGTAGCTTGCTACAGATCCCCCACCATGCCCCAGGATTCCCACTCTCCTTTTCTTGATATACTGGAAAATATTAGGGTTCAACCAAACACCCTAATAATGGGCGATTTCAACTACCCCACCATTAACTGGGAAAACTACCAACTCCTTCACTCATCGCTTTCTGGAATTCATAAATTCCAATGTCCTGGATCAACTTATCCACACCCTGGGGATCACATCATTCGCCCTGCTAGACAGGGGTCCAGGGAAGTAAATGCTCTGGGAAGAAATAGCCAGGGAATTGTTATGACTAGGCTTGTATAGACCCTAGGGCCGATAGCCTAGTACCAACCTATGAACCCCCACCAGGGGCAACAATATCCTAGACCGTGTCATTACCAACATGATTGACCAGTGTTCCACACCTGAAATCAACTCCTCCTTGGTCAGATCCGACCATAAGCTAATCACCCTAGATATCCGTATCCCGCCCCCACCATTAAGGAAACCACGGTAAATAATTTCTCCAAAGCCAATTTCATTTAAGACAGACGTGGTGAACTTCATGACACCCATGCAGATGGACAATACAGTTACGACTGCTAAATCCTACACAAATGCACTTACACGAATGCATGGATAGTGCTATCCCAAACAGAACCACAACGCTATCCTCCAAAAAAGGAAGCCAATCTGGTGGTCCCCTGCCATAAACAAACTCTACAACGGAAGAAAGAAACTGTTGCAAAAGAGAGTAAAATCCCATGAGTGGAAGAGCTCCCTGGCCAGCCTCAGTAGGAAGCTGAGATCCCTTATAAGATCCTCCGAAGCTATAAGATCCTCCGAAGCTAGCTACGAAAACAAAATCGCCACTGATTCTAAGGGCAACCACAAAGCATTCTATAGCTATGTCAAGAAGCTCAATGGCAACAGCAATGGCAACACCCAGATCCGCTCTGAGTTACAGCACAATGGCACGAAAATTACAGAACCAACTGATTGCCAACATCCTGGCAGATGGGTTCAGTGCTATCTCATGCCCTAAAGGGCCATATCTATACAGGAAGAATGCAGAGTCCCTGTAATCACATCTGTGCAGGTAAAAGCTGTGCTCTCTACAACCAGAAACACAGCATCCATGGGACCAGACACATCAGAATGAACTGGCTCCCCACCTAAGCACCATGTTCAATCATAGTCTCATGTCAGGCTTTGTGCCCACTGTATGGTGCACAGCAGTTATCCCACTCCACAAAGGGGGAGCCACCGCTGTTCCTGGGAACTATCGCCCTATTAGCCTGATGAGTTTGGTCTGCAAGGCCATGGAACGTATTATCATGGAACTCATAAACAAAGACATAGGTAACCTCCAAACTCTGGACCCCACCCAGTTCGGGTTTGTGAAAGGCAGATCATGCCTTCTGAACCTGATTGACTTATTTGAGGCAGTCACCAAAGCTGTAGACAAGGGTAAGGTGGTTCACACAGCCTATCTTGACCTCACCAAGGCTTTCGACACCATCCCCCATTCTGGAATTATAGCTAAACTCGCTAAACTAGGTATAAATCCCTACGTCACATGATGGGTTGCCAACTGGCTCACTGACAGAACCCACACTGTAAAAGCTGCAGACTCCAAATCTGACTTCAAACCAGTGACAAGTGGAGTACCACAAGGTTCAGTCCTGGGACCTCTCCTGTTTGGTATCTACTTCTCTGAAGTACAGGCTAACACAGAAGGCCTCTGGCTAACAAAGTTCACAGATGACTGCAAACTAGGAGCCATAGACAAGTCCCCAAATGATGTTGACATCCTACAGAAGGGCCTCAGTGAGACAGATGCCTGGTGTCAGAGGCATGACCTCAAGCTCAATGCCAAAAAGTGCATTGTCATCCCCATTTGGTAAAAACTCTGTACCGTTGAACTACCACATAAACGGAAGTCTGCTTAACGTTGAATGTGTGATAAGAGACCTTAGGACCCAGGTGGACAGTAGTCTCTTCTTTGATAATCATATCACCACAGTAGTCAGGAAATCCTTCTATGTGGCACACCTCATCACAAAAGAGTTCTCATCCAGGAAAAAAAGAGGTCATTGTTCCCTTCTGCTCAGCATTCATTAGACCCATTATAGAGTACAATGTCCCTTTTGGAATGTACCTCACAAGACATCTGCAGCAGCTGGAAAGGCCACAGAAGTACCTCACAAAGAGAACTATTGACCTCAGATGCCCTACAATGTCAATCTCTAAAAACTCCAGCTTTACTCTGTAGCATATCGCCTACTCCGTCCGAGAAGATCACTGCCTAACATATAAAGCTAAACCCAGAGCTGTTGGACATGCTACACCTAAAGAAATCCCATTCCCTCTGAGCTACACACTCTAGGGACCTAAACCTTGTCACCACAATAAACAGGACATGATGGAGGGATAGATTCCTGTCCCAGAGACTTCCTATAGTCTGGAACAAGCTACCCATCTATGTCAAGCAAAGTTTGTCATTAGCATGCTTCAAGAAAAATCTTGATGAGTGGATGGGAAATACACACCGGGGATCACGTCTGTGGCTCTGCTCAACAGGGGCACAGCAAATTATCTTTCTTGGGAGACGTAAGCCAGAGAACCTTGTTGGCTAGGCTTACTTAGGCCCTTGAGCTGATAGCCTAGTACCTACCTATGAACCTGTAAACAAGGAATTCCCAGTAAGTGTGGGTCATAAGCTCACATTAAGTCCCTGCCCTTTGTACACACCGCCCGTCACTACTACCAATTTGGATGGTTTAGTGAGGTCCTCTGATGGGCCCCGCTGGAGTTGGTCACAGCCCCGGCGGTGCACTGAGAAGACTCTCAAAATTGACTGTCTAGAGGAAGTAAAAGTCATAACAAGGTTTTCGTAGGTGAATCTACAGACGGATCTTTAATGCCGAGGGTCCTGGGATGGTGCTGTCCCCTGGTAACAGGGCCACTCATTGCTCCACCTCCCCGACCCCCTCTGTCTCTCACTGGTCCTCTCTCTCTCTCTCTGTGCGCCCCGGTGGAGCCCGGCATGACTAAGCCCATAACTCTCGGGGGGAGGGAGATGGCAAGGGGGGAGTGAAAGGAGGAGGAGGAGCGGAGTCCGTCCCCACTCACCTCCCAGTGGCAGGATGTGTGGGCTCTCCTCTGCCTCCCCCAAAGGGACGGCCATGGAGAGGGCACCCGGCTCGGTGGTGTAGACTGTTGAGTGCCATGGTGGTGACCGGCTCCGCATGCGGGAGGGGAAGGGAAAGGGTGCTATCCTGGTGGGGAGATGCAGGCCCTCCCATCCGGCCACACTGGACCACTGACGGATGTCGCAGACAGGTGTCCTCTCCTCTCAATGGTGATTGCAAGTACCTGTGGAGGATGCCCCACATCTGTTTAAAGACCCAGAAGGTCAGCATTGCAGCCATGCATCCGCCACTGGGGCACTCCATACCATCCAGCGGTGTAGGCCTAGTGACCCCAGTCTGGGTGCCCATGACGATACCCATGAAACCTCGCATGCTCATCACAACTGGAACGATGCGTGGGCAGCGGTGCACCTGGTGAACGAGAGGAGAACTTGTTTGACTATGCCGTGGCTCACTCGGCTCGTGCGTCAATGAAAAACGCAGCTAGCTGTGAGAAATAATGTGAATTGCAGGACACATTGATCATCGACACTTCAAATGCACTTCAGCTCCAGGTTACTCCTGGGGCTATGCCTGTCTAAGGGTTGTCGTGCCTTCCATCTCCCCGGGGTTTCTGGCCCCCATCGAGGGAGCAGCCAGGGAGTCGAGGGGGCCTGCCGTGGGCCCCGCCCTCCCTAGGGAGAGATGGATTAGAGGAGTCTCCCGCCGCCCTGAGCTGGGAATCCTGGCCGCGAGGACTGGGGTAGCAGGCACGCATCTGGTCCAACCCCTCAGAGGCTATAGATGGTACCGCCATCAGGCTGCCCTCCCCGGGTGGAGCCCAATGCCCATCCAGTTCTCACGGGCCTGGGCCCCATAGTCCATCCCCGTGGCTCCTGCCAACCTGCCCCCCCGCGACCACAAATCAGACGTGGTGACCCACTGAATTTAAACATATTACTAAGCGGAGGAAAAGAAACTAACCAGGATTCCCTCAATAACGGTGATTGAAGAGGGAAGAGCCCAGTGCTGAATCCCTGCCCGGGCGAAGGGCACAGGGAAATGTGGCGTACGAAACTCCATCTCCCCAGTGTCACCCAGGGGTCTTTGTGATTGAGGCTCAGCCTGTGGACGGTGTGAGGCCGGTGGAGGCCCCTTGCACATTGGGATCAGGTCTTCCCAGAGTTGGGTTGTTTCTGAATGCAGCCCAAAGCGGGTTGTAAACTCCATCTAAGCCGAAACACCGGCATGAGACCTATAGTGTACAAGTACCATAAGGAAAAGTTGAAAAGAACTTCGAAGAGAGTTCAAGAGTACATGAAACTGTTCATAAATAAATGGTTGGAGCCTGCGCAGCGGTTTGTCGCGACAGTCTCCCGGTTGGGTGGGAAGGCCATGCGGAAGGTGGCTCCACCTACCCAGAGGGGAGTGTTACAGCCCACGGTATCAGCCCTTGCTGTGCCCTGGGGTCATGGGAGATGACCGCCGCCACACCCACCCCTGCCCTCATGGTGGGGGGCCCTTGCTCCTGATGGGACTGTCGACTGGGCCGGACTGCCCTCAGTGTGACCCGACTGCGTCCTGCTGGTGGGCTCATCTCGGGTGCCCGGAGTCCACGGCAATGTCTGACCCACCCGTCTCATCTTGAAACACGGACCAAGGAGTCTATCAAGTGTGCGAGAGCGGGCAAGAGACCCCATGGCGCAATGAAAGTGAGGGCCGGCACATGTCAGCTGAGGTGGTATTCCCCTGCCTCGCCTCACCCATCCCGTTGGGGAGGTGTAGTGTGAGCGCACCTGGTGGGACCCAAAAGATGGTGAACTATGCCTTGGCAGGGCGAAGCCAGAGGAAACTCTGGTGGAGGTCCGTAGCTGTCCTGATGTGCAAATTGATCGTCTGACCTGTGTATAGGGACAAAAGGCTAATCGAACCATCTAGTAGCTGGATCCCACTGAAGTTTCCCTCAGGATAGCTGGGGCTAGGCAGATGCAGTTTTATCTGGTAAAGCGAATGGTTATAGGTCTTGGAGCTGAAACTATCTCAACCTATTCTCAAACTTTAAATGGGTAAGAAGCCCGACTCCCTGGCTTGGAGCCGGGTGAGGAATGTGAGAGCCCAGTGGGCCACTTTTGGCAAGCAGACCTTGCACTGTGGCATGAACCAAATGCTGGGTTAAGGAGCCTGATGCCGACACTCATCAGACCCGAGAAAAGGTGTTGGTTGATATAGACGCAAGAAGGTGGCCATGGAAGTTGGAATCTGCTAAGGAGTGTGTAACAACTCACCTGCCGAATCAACTAGCCCTGAATATGGATGACGCTGGAGCGTCAGGCCCATACCAGGCCATCGCCAGTGCTGGGAGCCGAGGGGGCTTCGCTGTGACAAGTAGGACAGCCGCTGCGGTAGCTCTGAAGCCCAAGGCAAGGGCCTGGGTGGAGCGCCGCAGGTGCAGATCTTGGTGGTAGTAGCAAATATTCAAATGAGAGCTTTGAAGGCCAAAGTGGAGAAGGGTTCCATGTGAACAGCAGTTGAACATGGGTCAGTTGGTCGTGAGAGATAGGTGAGCGCTGTTCTGAAGGGATGGGCAATGGCCTCCTTCACCTTCGGCCGATCGAAAGGGAGTCGTGTTTAAATCCCTAAATCTGGAGAGGCAGAGATGGGCGCCTCATGGCATCCAGTGCGGTGATGCAAACAATCCTGGAGAAGCCGGTGGGGGGCCCTTGGGAGAGTTCCCTTTTCTTTGTAAAGGGCATGGTGCCCTGGAATGGGTTTACCCTGAGAGAGGGGCCTGCGCCCTGAAAAGCATCATGGTTCTATTAGCGTCAGGTGAGATCTCTCTGGCCCTTGAAAATCCGGGGGATAGTCTCCCACCAGGCCGTACCTATATCCACAGCAGGTCTCCAAGCTGAACAGTCTCTGGCATGTTAGTACAGTGTAGGTAAGGGAAGTGGGCAAGCCAGATCCGTAACTTTGAGATAAAGATTGGCTCTAAGGGCTGGGTCGGTTGGGCTCAGACATGAAGTGGGGCTGGGCACGTGCCATGGCTGGACGAGGTGTCACCCCCCACCACCTTCTCCCCTCCCACAGGAGCCAGGGGGATAGTGACAGTGACTCTGGACGTGCACCAGGCCCTTCCTGTGGATCGCCCTGGCTGTGACTGGTGCCGGTCCCGACCAGCGTCCCATATTGTCTGGCAGCTAGCAGCTGACTTAGAACAGGTATGGACCAGGGGAATCCGACTGTTTAATTAAAACAAAGCATCACAAAGGCATGAGATGGGTACTGACGTGATATGATTTCTGCCCAGTGCTCGGAATGTCAAAGTGAAGAAATTCAGTGAATCACGGGTAAATGGCGAGAGTAACTATGACTCTCTTAAGGTAGCCAAATGCCTCGCCATCTAATTAGTGACTCGCATGAATGGATGAACAAGATTCCCACTGTCCCCACCTGTTATTTAGCGAAAGAAGACCCTGTTGAGCTTGACTCTAGTCTGGAACTGTGAAGAGAAATGAGAGGTGTAGAATAAATGGGAGGCCTCAGCAGCCAGTGAAATACCACTACTCTTATTGTTTTTTCACTTAGCTGGTGAGGCAGGGGCGAGCTCCACCAGGGCTCTCGCTTCTGGCTCCAAGTGTCCAGGTGAGACCCACTCCAGGGACCGTGGCAGGTGCGGAGTTTGACTGGGGCGGTACACCTGTCAAAGAGTAATGCAGGTGTCCTAAGGCAAGCTCAGGGAGAACAGAAACCTCCCATGGAGCAGACGGGCAAAAGCTCGCTTGATCTTGATTTTCAGTATGAATACAAACCGTGAAAGTGGGGCCTCACAATTCTTCTGGCTTTTTGGGTTTTAAGCAGGAGGTGTTGGAAAAGTTGCCACAGGGGTAACTGTGGTGGCCAAGAGTTCATAGCGATGTCGCTTTTTGATCCTTCGCTGTCTGCTCTTCCTATACTTGTGAAGCAGAATTCACCAAGCATTGGATTGCTCACCCACTAATAGGGAACGTGAGCTGGGTTTAGACCATTGTGAGACAGGTTAGTTGTACCCTACTGATGATGTGTTGAGATAGTAATCTTGCTCTGTATGAGAGGAACAGCAGGTTCAGATTTGGTTTATGTGCTTGGTTGAGGAGCCAATGGTGCAAAGCTACCATCTCTGGGATTATGACTGAATGCGTCTAAGTCAGAATCCCGCCTAAACCTAACAATACCACAGCGCCGTGTATCTCCGGTTGGCCAGGGATAGCTGGCTGCAAGGTTGGTGAGGAGTGCCGCTTGTCAATGGGTTGGAGCGTGGATGGAAGGGGGCTGCCTGTCTCCATCAGTACACCACATTCGTTTGTGCAGAACCGGGTGCTAAATCATTCGTAGATGACCTGATTCTGGGTCAGGGTTTCGTACATAGCAGAGCAGCAAAAAAGCTGCAGTCTATTGAAAGTCAGCCCTTGAGCCAAGCTTTTGTCACAGGCAGGGGCCATGCTCCACACCCTTGCGGGGAGAGGGGACCTCCTTGGCCGGCCCACCCTGCATGCTGCCCATCTTCCCTCCATGTCCAGATCATGGGTAGGACTTTGCTTCTTGGTGGCGGGTGTGGGATGTGGCCCGGGGATCGAGGGAGTGGGGTCTGCGGGCAATCCAGTGGCGGGGCATACCTGAGGTCCCCAGTCACGCCCTTGGAGCCACACCACCTGCCACCTCCATCCAGATAGCTGGTGCCCCTGTGGGTACGGAGGGGCCTGAGGATCACATATCCAGGCTTGAGGGTCATCCCAAGAGAGGAGACCGGGGTGTGCAAGGTTCCCGGGAGAGGGTGAAGGGCCATCCGGGGAAGCCAGGTCTGGGTGTCCCATCCCGGGAAAGCTAGGTCCGGGATCTCATCCTCCCGGCCCCCAGGGGAGTGGAGACATGGCCGCCATGGTGACTCGCACCAGGCCCGGCCGGGGGAGTCTGCCATCAGTGCGGGCAGGCCGAGGGCTGCCCCAGGATGCCAGGTCTGCAATCCCATCCTCCCGGCCCCAAGGGTGCGGAGATGAGGCTGCCATGGTGTCTCACACCCGGTGCTGGCTGAGGGAGTCAGCCATCAGTGCTGGTGGGCCACTGGCCACCCTGGAAGTCAGGTCTGTGATCTCATCCTCCCGGCCCCAGGGGTTGAAGATAATGCTGTTGTGGCGTCTTGCACTCAGGGCCGGCCGGTTGAGTTGGCAGACAGTGTGGGTGGGACGAGTGCCTCCCCAGGAAGTCAGGTCTGTGATCCCATCCTCCCGGCCATCAGGGGTGCGGCGATATGGCCGCAGTGGTGTCTCATGCCTGGGACCTTCCGCGGGTAGCAGTTCGGCCTCTGGGTCCTCCACCTGGCACCATGGGGATGCCGCCCTGAAAATGGCACTGTGCAGGGGGCAAGGGGCCATGTGCCTGTAGGCTTGAAGCAAAGTACATTCGTCGGCACCTGGTATGGTGGGGCAGAGAGCCGGACGCAAGTGGAAAAATGAACAGAGATCTCCTGTGCGAGTTTGAAAGCCCTAGGTGGAGGGCAAAGCGCAGAACTGGTGTCACGGAAGTTTGGATGATGAGGGACTGTCTGAGGCCTCATGGCCCAGCACAGTTCCACAAGGCTGGGAAGGATCGGAGGGAAGCTCCCCTGAGAGGCTCAGAGAGCACGGTTTACACAGAAAGATTTGGCAGTCTTCAAGCGATATCTAACCCGGGAAAAGGAGGGGCACTCGGAAGCCCCAATGGGAGAGTACCTGCCCCTCGGTGGCTGAGGGGAGTTCTGCAAGGCCAACTGGGATCAGAGGGAAGCCCCCCGAGAGGCCCCCAAGGGCACGGGGACACTGCACAGTCAGGCAGCCTTCAGGAGATCTGGGGGAAGACAGGGACCATGGTGCTCTGGACCGGAAAGGAGGGGGGACTCAAACTCCGATGAGAGAGGACCTGCCCATCGGTGGCCAAGGGAAGGTCCACAGAGCTGGCCAGGATCAGCGGGAAGCCCCCCAAGAGGCTCTCAAGGGCACTGGGCCACTGCACAGTCTGGCAGCCTGCAGGGGACAGGGAGGCAGAGGAGTTCCTCCGAAGCGAGGCTGGGGCCGTGGGTGGGGAAGGAGTTCTCTCTGCAGTGTCGAAGGGGAGGCCCGCTGCGGTAGGGTTCAGCAGAAGTCCTCCAAGGGAGTTCAAGGCGGAGGTCTGCAGGGCCCGGAGAGCTCCCGGCCTGGCAGAGGCATCTGACCTTGCACCATTCCCACAGGCATTCTCAAAAAATCCCAAAGTCCCCAGAATCGCACTGGATCAGAAATAAGGGGGACTTGGAAGCCCTCATGAGAATGAATCTGGCCTCCTGCAGTCGAGGAGATTTCCACTGGGGTGGTCACACCCTGCGGATTCGCCCTCGGTCATCTGGCAGGCACATGCAATCCAGCACGATTTGGCAGCTTCAAGGAGTTGACGGATGACGGGGCATCTCGTCGGGAGTGTGAGTCTGGGTCCCAGCTCCAGGGAGAAGTCTCCTGCCAGGTGCCCGCGTGATGGGGTTAAGGCGCATCTCCCCACCGTCCATTGATCGATTGGGCCTACCGACTCCTACTAGTGGAGGGCCCTCACAGCATGGCTCTGCAGGTCACAGCTTGCAGGTCGAGCTTCTCCTCCCTGGGAGCAAGGTGGGTGGGTGAAGTTGAGGCGAGACCGAGCCCAGGCTGAGGCGAAGGGGTCATGTCATGGGCCATGCCGCTCTGCTCCGGTGGGCAGCTCTGATCGAGAGAGCTGCGGGAGCTCTCTCCCTCACTCTCTGGCTGTAAGCACTGCTGCGCTCTGCACAGGCCCACGTACCTCTGGGGTCGTGGTTGCCGGTTCATGACCAGCACCTGGGGTGCTCCCTCTGTGGGAAGAGGGACCAGCTCCCTGTGCAGGAGGGAGAGGGTGCCGTCCCGGCAGTGGGATGCAGGCTCTCCCCTCCAGCAGCATGAGGCCAGCGATGGGGGTTGCACACCGATGTCCTCTCCCCTCAACTGCGGTCGCGAGTACATGTGGAGGATGCTCCACTCCCTGTGGGGCATCAGTTTGGTACCTGAAAGGTCAGTGTTGTGCCTGTGACGATGCCCGTAAAACCTCGCATGCTAGTGACGTCCGGAGCGATGCTGCATGGGCAGCGGTGCCCCCAATAATGAGAAGAGAAAATTTGTATGACTCTGAGTGGTGGATTACTCAGCTCATGCATCAATGAAGAACGTAGCAAGCTGCGAGAACTAATGTGAATTGCAGGACACATTGATCTCAACACTTTGAATGCACTTTGCAGCCCTGGGTTATTCCTGGGGCTGTGCCTGTATGAGAGTCATGCTTTCAATTGCCCCGGGGGTGTCTGGCCCCTATCGAGGCCATGCCTGTGGAATTGAGGGAGTCTGCTCTGGGCCCCCCATCCCCCTAGGGAGAGATGCAGATGGAGGAGAGGAGTCTCCTGCCGCCCCGAACTTAGAAGCCTGTCCAACTCCCCCTGGAGGCTGTCAGTGTTACCGCCACCAGGCTGCCCTCCCGGGGTGGAGCCTGACGCCTGCTCACTTGGTTCTCATGTGCCTGGGCCTTGTCAGCTGTCCGCCGCCTGGAGTCTGGCAGTGGGGAGCGAGTGCGTGGGCCAGGGGAGTACGAGTAGTCCATCTGTCCCCAAGGCCCCCGTCATCCCGCCACCCCCATGACCACGCTCGGAATGCGACCTCAGATCAGATGTGGCAACCCGCCAAATGTAAGCATATTACTAAGCAGAGGAAAATAAACTAACCAGGATTCCCTCAGTAGTGGCGAGTGAAGAATCCAGTGCCGAATCCCCGCCCAGGTGATGGTTGCAGGGAAATGTGGCATATGGAAGTCTGTCTTCCCGACGCCACCCAGGGGGCTCAAGTCCTTGTGGTTGAGGCTCAGCCCGTGGATGGTGTGAGACCGGTGGCAGCCCCCGGCACCTTGGGATCCTGTATACTACACCCCAAACAAACCAAATACCTCATCCATCATCTTATCTCTATTCTTCTCTCCGGGGACATCCACCCAAACCCAGGTCCCTCTACCACACTTAATCCAGCCCCCAACTCCACCCCCTCCCAAGCAACAGGCAAAACCCCTCCACTTTTCAGCTCTAAATACTCAGAGCCTATGTAACAAAATTCCAAACCTTCATGCCTGGCTTCTACATAACCAGCCTGATGTTCTCTCCATCTCAGAAACCTGGCTTAAGCCCCACATAAAAGATTCTGAACTAACTCCTCCGAACTACCGCATGTTTCGGAATGGCAGAACACAAAAAAAGGTGGTGGTGTAGCACTCCTTTATTCAGCATCATTCTTAGTCAACTCCTATACCAAACTCTTTCCCAAATTTGGCAAGGCAGAAATTATACCAGCCCTACTCTACCTAAAGAAGCATAAACTCATATTTGTTCTCTCCCTCTATATTCCCCTGGAGACAGTATTGCATCCTTTGAAGATATTCTCTCCTGGGTCTCCACCAACATTACTCATGAAACCATAATCCTGGGGGATGTGAACATAAACTGGGCCATAATCCAATCTCCCACCGACTCACTGAATATTAACATATAACTTTATGCAACTAATCAATTCCACTACCAGGCCTTCCTAGAATTCCATTACTGGAAGTACAATAGACTGGATTCTAGTATCCCATCCTCACTATATCTCTGATAGTGGTGTTCTCCCAGACCAACTAGCTGACCACTTCCCCACTTTTGCCTGCTGTTTCCCCTCTTCCATACAACTAACTCACTTGCTGCCTAAAAAAACTTTAGTTCTGAAACCTTCTCAATTGCACTAAAAAGCATAAACTGGAACCCATTAAAGACTCTTCCCATAGATAATCCTCTCTCATACTTTAACTCTACTTTCACAAACCTGCTCAACTCCTTTGCCCACTCTAAAAACAAAACATACAAAAAGTAACGCTGTACCCTGGTTAACCAAAAACACCTTAGCTACTATGCAATGCCGTGACAAAACCTGGACACATTACCATAAAAATAAAACTACTATCAGCCTTAAACAAATATTAAACACTATTAAATAAAGTCAAAAAACTTATTACGTCAGCTCACAAAACCTGTTTCTCCACTCTCCAAACCAACCACAACACCATTCCCAAACTATTTTGGAAAAGAATCTCATCTCTCCTCAACCCGGGAAAAATGAAAACCCTTACCCTGACCCAGACAACTCTGACATGGACTTAGCCACTCAATTTAAGTCTTTCCTCAGAGTCCATAAGCAAGCTAACATCACCCTTCATCAACACCTCTGCTCTCAGCCTGCACCCATCCCTTCCTCCCCTAGCATCCCTTGCCCCCAACCTCTAACCTCTCTATGAATCCCATCTCTATGTCCACCATAAAATAAACTTCTCCCAAAATTAAAACCTGGTTCCAATGCCCCTGATGAAATTTCCTACTACCTTCTAAAAGTAACCACAGAAGCCATTGCTCTCCCTATCAGCATACTAATTAATTGGTCTATCTCAGAAAGCTAGGTCCCCCTGCTCTGGAAGAAAGCCTTTATTATTCCTCTATATAAAGGAGGCAATAATAATGACATTCCAAATTTCCACCCTATTCCTATCTTATTCCCTATTTCTAAACTTCTTGAAAAATGTATCCAACAACCAGCTTTTTACCCCCACACAGCATGGATTTAGACCCAGTCATAGCACCTTCACTGCTCTCCTCTTCTTCCTTGAAACAATTAACAAAGCCCGAGATTCCGGCCATTTCATGTCCACCTTTCTCCTCAACCTCTCCAAGGCATTTGACACTATTTCCCACAACCTGCTTCTTAATAAACTCTCCAATCTAAACTTATCCCCTTCCTGTACCAAGTGGTTCTCCAGCTACCTCACAAGCAGACAGCAAGCAGTCAAATGGAAAAAGCCACTTCACCTTTCCTTAATACTCCTACAGGTGTCCCCCAAGGTTCCATTTTAGGCCCCCTACTATTCAATGTATTCATTAACTTCTACCAAGCCATTCCAAACTCCAGCCTCATCCAATATGCCGACGATTCTACCATTATCTGCTCCTCTCCTTCTATCCCCACTCTAAATAAGCTTGCCGAAAGAACCTTCCCCTCTACTGAGCAGTGGATGCTAGGCAACCATCTGGCTCTTAATGCAACTAAAACGAATGTCATTCACCACCTCCAAAACCTCCTCCCTAGATAAACACTCATTCATAATCACCAGCAAAAACAATACTCCCCTAGAAATAGTCTCTGACACTAAACTACTAAGAGTACTCATAGATGATCAACTAAAATTCAACAAAGATTTACAAGTAAATATCAAAAAAACCCAAAAACAACTTGGTATGCTATACCACCATAATCATTGTATATCTCCTTCCACCAGACTCATACTAGCCAATACTTATCTCATCCCATCCCTCCTATCTGGTGCATCTATCCTCACCAACCTACAATCCTCCCTCAAAACAAAACTCTCCTCTTGCTATAACAAGATATCAAAATTTGCAGCAGGTTACAGAGCCATTTCTCACCATTGCAATTCTCTTCACCAGCTAAACTGGCTTGAGCTACCTAACCTCCTCCCTTAAACTCATCCAAGCACACAAACGCATTTACAACCCCTCTCTTTGTCTCTCCCTAGCCACCACCTTTGAAATACATGAACCAGAGTGACTTCTAAGATCTAATTACCAAAAACTAATTAAATTGCACAAACCCACATGTCCAGCTGGGAATCTCCTAATGTCCTTCTCTCTTGCACACCTCTGGAATTCTCTATCATCTCCTATCTGCATCACCATCAGTCTCTCCTCATTTAAAACCTTGCTGCTCTGGCACCTAACTTCACAATGGAAGTGCTGCTGTTCCCATCCTACCTAATCTTTTTAATATCACTTCATACTCTCCTAGAACTAAATACACCATCACTGACTCCTATAGTTCAACAGCTGTATTGAATTATTTGACCAACTACTTAATAGTTACCCTATGCTGCTACTTTTGTAAAAAAAAAGTTTTATTGCTGTTTAATGAACTATACTGATGTATTCTATCATTGTTAACCTTTTCTTATCATATTTACTTTCCATTCCTATGAGATAATCTGTAATGTATATGTGCAATGTGTACTATGTATTTGTATTTTTCTGGAGCTTTTCTCCCCAGGACTCCATTGAAAGTGGGCTCCTTGTGGCCCAGTGGACTATCCTGGCAAACAAACAAACAAATTAGTTTAGCTTGGCAGAGCCGGTATGCATATCTGAGTGAATCAAACTAAAATACACCATTGTGGTAATTTTTATTTTGTTTTATGTGATACCAGATGTCTGAAGTATATACAACCAAAAAATACATTGTTGTGGTCATTATTATTATCTTTTATTGTTTTTATTCAGACATCTGAGGTGTACACAGTTATGACAGTGGCTCTATTTTATTTATTGTATTTATTTACCATTTGTTGGCTGTAAAAGTCCGACTAGGACAGAGCTTATTTTCACCAGAGACCCGGGGGAAAAAAAAACGCTCCAGATCTATGTCTTTGGAATGTATTTGAGGGGTACTGAGGCAGACTGTGGATGAAAGTCACTGACTCCTGCTCTCTTTTGATCACCTTCAACCTTCATTGATCTAGTTTGTCAGGGCTTGTACGTGTGGGGGATTGAGTATAACAGTTTAAATATATTACTGTGTCAGTTATTTTGTTTTATTTGTTCACAGACATCTAAGGTATACACCACCAGTAAATTGGCTATAACCACTTAGTATGACTGAGATGACTGCTCTTTTTCAAAGTATCTCTGGTGTGTCTTCAGAAGAAGAAGAAGGCCCTGCTAGAAGCCTGTTTAGCATGTACAGTAATTTAGTGATTTTTATGTACAAGTGTAATCATGTTCCAATTTGAGTAATTTAATTCCTATTTATGTAAACTTGTAACCATGATCAGAATTGACCCTGTCATAATATATACCCACTGTCCATTCCAGTTAACAATGATTTCCAGCACCCTACCCTTTTGTTTTCATGTTACCTCCCGCCACTCGAGCTACAGTCACATACCTAGGATGTTCTGTCACAAGGCTAATGAATGTTGTTGGCATTGATGTGAAAGGATATTTTGGATAGTAGCTATTTTCAAGTCCATTTTCTATAGTACTTTTATGATTTTGTACTAATTTATGAATATATGCTTCAGTTTGAACACCTTATAAATGTTTTTAATCATTATTGTTTTTATTTGAAGTGTAATAAAATATGATTACATTTATATGAAAACTGTCAAGTTGGGTTAGTGTAGGACTTCTTCACTGATTATATTTCATTAAAACATGATAAGAAAAGAAGAGTACAGATCTGTCTGAACAATAATCATCACTATGTGTCAGATTTATTCATGCTTTCTGCTCCGTATTTCCGATCTTTGCTTAAAAGCCGCTTCGATATTTTGCCATTTCAGGCTTTTGAGTTCGACCAAGACACATTCAAAAGAATGCGTCTTCAGTCTTCTAATAGGGAACTTATTAAACAGTACCTTCCAGATCAGTTTTTTCAACTCCTAGCTTCCAAACCTCCACAGGAATAACATCTATTCCTGGGGACTTTCCTGTACATTGGTTATATGTCACCATATTTATCTCATTTTCTCCTATACTAACTGTTAGTAATTTAGCCTCCTCTACCTCTAATCTTGGCATATTTAATTCTTCCATAAACATTTCCATTTGTACCTTTTCTTGATTTCCATCTTTCTCTGCTATAAACAGACTTTCCTAGATTTTTTAAATATTTCTAATACTTCTACAGGATCCCTTATCTTCCTTGTTATAGGCTTCCTAAGCTTGGTAGCAGCCCTTTCTACTTTCTGTTGCCTGAGTCTTTGGCTAAAAGTTTTTGTGCTTTAGAGGTTTTTTTTTATAAAAACAGTTGCTTAAAAGCATTCTTTCTAAACTTATGCATATTATCAAGGTGGTCCCTTATTTCCTGTTTAGCATTATGCAGTTGCTCCTCTTCTTCTGTGAGATCAACCCTATTTTGCAATTTGCCATTCCCTCTAAGTAATTCTTGTTACTTCTTAACCATATCTCCCTTTCTTTTATTTATACCCCATTTTTAAATTCCACTTTAATTTTATCCCACTTCCTAGCCATACTTTCAGAAGAAATATCTACCTTCTTTAAAGTCTCCTGAATAATTTCCAGTACCTGTTCCTTAAATTCCTCTCTTTTCAACAAATAGGTGGGAAAGAGTAAGTGTTTCATTTTTATTTCATTAGCCTGTGTTTTTATTTTAGTTATCATTGGCGCATGATCTGAAATTGTTATTGGGTGCGTATCAAGACCTTCAATTAAATGCACATGTTCCTGTGAAATGTAAATTCTGTCTAGCCTAGCTCAGTTTTTGTATCTTTCTTTAAACATCTACCCACCTTTGTTATATTTTCCCTTCAGGCCCCCCAGACACATCTTCACTGTTGCAAATCAAATTCCATTCCCCATCTGTGAGTAATATTCCTTGCTGAAACCTGATTATTTCATCCAGAATTTTCTTAAGCGCCATTATAGCAGTTTTTGATGGAGAGTAAATGCATGCTAGTGTAATCTTTCTTCCTTGCCAGTAGCCCCTCAGTACTAAAAATCTGCTATTATTACCGTTTATATTTTCTTCTATTATTATTGGAGCTCCTCTTGCAATTAATATAAGTACTCCTCTCTTCCTTTGCCCCAGGCTTTCTGCTGAATAACCGCCTTGAAAACCTTTCGTTATCAAAGTCAGACGTTCAGTTCTTTCTAAGTGTTTCTCCTGAAGCATAGCTGTTTGCGCTGTACATTTTTTAATATTGTTCAGTACTCTTTCTTGTTGTATATATATATGTGAGACCATGAACGTTTAAGGACATTCTAGAATCATATTCTTGAGGGATTATTATTCCCTCCGTTTATATATAACAAATTTTTTGTTAAATGTCTGGTTCCAACTTTTGTGTTGCATACATGCTCCATTTGGCAGGTTAATCTTTTGTACAGTTATTTCTTGTCATCTCCATTTGAGCCTATTTTACATCTTGCAGAATTTTTTGCCTTATTGAAAACCCTCAAAGAAAAATAAACACCCCCACTACCCCCTAAAACCTATTAACTTAATAATAACACACAAAACTATGCAGATAATAAGAAATGTTCTAAACTGTGGTAGCCACAGCCACAGGCTAGAGACAACCAAAAAGAAAGTTCATTCATGCTAAGATGCATGATACAGCCTGTGCTTTAGTAAGTGCTATCTGGTTTCATCCTATCTTTATATCTCTCGCAGGTAAGAAAATACTTGAATGCTTTCAGTAAATTATTTTCTGCAAGCTATTTCTCTTTATCAGATTGTCTTCTGGTGACATGCAAACCCGACACAAACTGCTAAGAATACCTTGTTTACCTGAAAAAAAACTTATAATATTCAATATTCTTTTCCATTTATGTGCTTTGTAGTAAACTTGTTACTGAATAAATCCTAGGGTTAACCCATTTATTTCCCTATGCAAGCATGAGAAAAACTGCACTAATTATTTCTTTTATCATGCTCTCGTAACCAGACCTTTGTTCTCTCCCTTTTTTCCCCACATTGCAGTGCCTATATTTATTAAAACTGAACAAGGAAAAAGAAAGAAGGGAGAGGGAAAAAAGCAACTTTTTATATTAGTATCCCCATTACATTAAAAAAAGAACTAAAAAGACTTTACTTCATAGCTTGCTAAGAAAGTCATGCAACATTTAAACATTACCATTAAGAAAAAGAAGTAAAAATAAAATGGTTTTACTTACAGTTAACTTTCTCCCTTCTCCTCCCCTCTCCAAATGAGTTATCCGAAGATTAATGAAAGGACATATGCTTTAGAGTCCCTACAAGTTTAACAAAGTCCACAAAAATCCAAGATTTCCAAATCCTCTTGTTCTGTCATGTTTCACAAATATAATTATAGCTTTGTAAACTCACATTTGTCGTTTCCAAGTTACTGATTTTAATCTCTGAACATTAATAACACAAAGCAGAGTATATGCATTAAAGTCCCCCACAAGCTGGAAGTCCAGAATTTTCAGATTTTCATGTTCTGTCATAGGATCATAAGATCATAGCAAGTTACTGGGCTACTGGTCCTGAGGCCCTTATAAGGCTAGTCAAGAGTTTAGCCCATGTTTACACAAGTGGGCACCTGATGCCCCTGTCCAGCAGGAACATGTGTGGAATCCCAGGGATGTATTTTCTGTTTCCCATCCAGTTGTCCAGGTTGCACTTAAAAAGGGGTATAGAGGTACTCTGCTTGACGAGGAGAGGGAGTCTTTTCCACAGATGGGGGAGTCTCCGGGACACAAATCTGTCCTGCCAACAAGTTCTATTGATATCACAGATCAGGTTGAGGCCATGTGTGTGGGTTACTCGAATGGGGCTCGACTTGTGGATATGCAGCACTCCCATCAAGGCTGGGTCTAAGATCGACTTGTATTCCAGACTGAGGTCACCTCTGAGGAGTCTGTATGAAACTGAGTAGTGGGACAGGTCATTTAGCCTATCTGTTTGGTAGATTGTTGAGGTCTTGGATTCTCCTGGTGAGGAACCTCTGTGGTCTGTCCAGCTGCCGCATGTGCTTTGCAAGGTACATGCTGAACGGGGTGTTGTATTCAATAATGGGCCTTATAAGGGAAGAATACAGGGATGTTATGATGCCCTTGTCCCTGAATGAGATACCCTTAATTATGAGGTGGGCCATGTAGAAAGCTTTCTTACAATGGAAGCAACATGGTGGTCAAAAGTCAGGTTGCTGTCAACCTGGGTGCCCAAATCACTCATGACTGATTGCGTGTTTAGGACATTGTTATTAATCTGATAATTTATGGGGACGTCACTCTCCCCAAAGGGGATGATGATGCATTTTTTGGTATTCAGCTTGAGGCCATGTTTCTGGCAGCAGTCATTTCTTTAGGTGAGACCCTCCTGGAGGATGTCCACATCACTAGGAGAATTGATGACTATGCCCATCTTGCAGTCATCTGCAAATTTGGTCAGCCATAGCCCACTGGTTTTGGCCTGCACCTCAGAAAAGTATTTCCCAAATAACAGAGGGCCCAAGACCGAACCCTGGGGTATGCCACTTGTTACGGATCCACTGCTTGAGGTGGCTTCTCCTGTTTTGACTAGGTGAGTTCTATCAGTGAGCCAGTTAGCTACCCATCTGGTAACACATGGATTGATGCCTAGCTGAGAGAGTTTATCTATTATACCTGAGTGGGGAATAATGTTGAAGGCTTTGGTCAGGTCAAGGTAGGCAGTGTGTACCATCTTCCCCTCATCCATGGCTTTGGTGATTGTCTCAAAGAAGTCAACCAAATTTAACAGACATGACCTCCCCTTGATGAAGCCAAACTGTGTGGGATTGAGTGTTTGGAGGTTGCCAATGCCCTTGTTAATGAGGTCCATGATAATCCATTCCTTGGCCTTACAGATCAGGCTAGCTAGGCTGATGGGTATATAATTTCCTGGCTTGGTGGATGCTCCACCTTTGTGCAAAGGAATGACAGTAGCTGTCCTCCACTCAGCTGGGACAAAGTCAGTACTCAGGCTTTGATTGAATGGAGAGTGTAATGATACTGCATGTTCCTGCCAGAGTTAATGTAGGGTGCAGCCTGGGAAATTATTGGATCCCATGGAGGCTGCATTTTATTGCCTTTGAGAGAGCAGTGATGATCTGTATATAAGGGAAAGGGGGCAGGTACTGGAAATGTCCTGATTTACTGATGGGGCGACAGAGGGGTGAAGTTTTCACTGAATCTGTCAGCCAGAAAGTTTGGTATATCTATGGCATTTGTATATGTGGTGTCCTTGACCACCATTTCTGAACAGATCTGGGCACGTCTTTAAGATTGCGGACATATGTGAAGAAGGCCTTATGATGGTCTCTAGTAGATGTGGCCAATTTGGACTCTAAGTTTGCTTTGGAGGATTCCACTAGGGCTCTTATTTGCTTGTTCAGGAGAGATCGCTTCCAATTGGGCACCTGCCCCTTCTTGGTCTTGGACAGCAATTTTTTCCCTTTTGTTAGAGTTTATTTATTTCAGATGTCCACCAGACAAGTTTACTCTTGCTTGCAGAGGAGATTTAGTCCTGTCAGGTACTGATTCCATGAATCTATATAAATGGTAATATAATGCTTTGGTATAGCTTTGGATACTGATGCCAGTTCCTAGAGAGGGGGAGGGGGCTGTGAAAGCTGTTAATACCATCCCTCAGGAGGCTGTAATCAGCTTTGGAGAAGTTTTTGTTTGACCCGACATACCTGCCTAGGACACATATTCAGTGAGTTCAATCATGTCTCTCTTCATATAGTCCAGGGAGATATGTCTCAAGTCATTCATGCCAACATGGACTATGACAGAGTCATAACAGTACCTGTTATTGAGAGACTTGCATGTGTATGTGATATGGTAGATTCTGGCCCCTGGCAAACAACTAACTAACTGTGACTTTCTCCTCATCCATCCTGGTGAGAGGCACATCTGTGTGTCTCACAATGGAGTCTCCTATGACTAATATGTTGTGTTTATGGTTAAGCCTTAGTGGCTGTGAGACACAGGTGCATGAACTATGCTGGAGGGCTGTGGAGATTGCGTGTGTTTTTGCCTCAAGATGTCTCCTTTGATTTGGAATGTTTTTGTTGAGGACCTCCGCATATGTGAGTGCGTGTTGTGTAGGTGTGGGTGGTGTTTGAGGTATAGTGATTCTTTTGACAACCTTCTCAGTGCTGGGTATACTGGCTTGTGAGGGAAAAAGCATAAACTTTAGGTTCCTAATGTAATTGCATCTCTTACAAATTTTGTTCCTAAGTAGTAGTAGTAGTAGGTGGTTGTCTGTGTAGATGAGGCAGTTGCTACACTGTGTCAGGATGCCCATATCAACCAGACTGGCAGGAAAAACTGTGGGAAATTGTCCATCCATATTTGTCAGAATCTGAGAGAGAAAGGCTGGGGAGAGGTAAGGCTAGGCCTAAAGCCCAAGTGTTTAAACCAAAACTAGGAGGCTTAGAATAACACAATTTAAACAGACTATAAACACGTCGTAATAAATGCATCAGAAAAGATGCAAATGAACACTTTAGAGAACAAGCAGCAGCAAGTAGTCGAAAAAACAAGATGAAGCAATAGACTAGTGGGAGGAAACAAATATAGTAAAAGCAGCTGAATGAAGTGTGTTTTTTTTTCTTGTTTGTTTGTTAGTAAAGTGGAAAAGAGAGAGAAGAGGAGGAACAGAAGATAATTCAAGGTTAAGGAACTAAGGGTTTGGCCTTCCCAAATAATCACTGTATTAGGTAGAATGAGCTAATGAGATGGGACTGGGAGGAATGTCCCAGATCATATTTACAGTAGGGGCAGGCAACTGCAAAAGCCACCAACTTTAAGAACACAGCAGCAGTTGGGTGGGTGGGTGTGAGAAAAACAGAAATTCAACCACAGGTCAGAAAATATATAAATGCAGACACAGAAAAGTAAATATTTCAGTCAAGCAAATAAATAAAACGTGCAGTACTGTAAAGCAAATAAATAAAAACAGTGCAGTACTGATAAGAAACACTGAACAGTTAAAGTGCAAAAAATGTACTTATGTCAGCTCTGTAATTCCAGATTATTTAAGAAACACTCTCAGTCAGGCATAGTGTTTCACGAATATTATTATTGCTTTATCATCCCACAGTTGTCAATTTCCAAGTTACTAGCTTTAACCCTGTTCATCTCCATCTCCCAAGTCCTGTCTGATTCATTTCAAACATATTCCTGATTCTTCTAGTTTTATTTAATCTATTTTTGATCAAATTAACTTGTGGAAATGGGAGCATAAGACCGTATGGAAAAGGGGAAATTAAGCAGAGGAATGCTTATAACATAAACTGCTAAGGAATGAAGGGGATGGGGAAGGGAAAGGTAGGGTAATTTTTTTTGGGGGGGGCATATGCCCATTTTCAGGTCTATATTATGTTATCACACGCTTACAAAAGCAAACGATAAATAATCAACCCCATCTAAGCGAAAGCTTACAATGTCGAAACCTCAGAACAGCGATTTTTTTCCAAGGAAAATAATTGCTGTTCAAAATTAAAAAACAAACAAAAAAGCTTTAAAACATTACATAATGTGGGGGGCTGTGCACCCCACACCCCCTACTTAAATATACCAACTCCAAGCTTGCACTACAGTGCCGAAAATGGCAAAATAATGAAAGTGGCTTATTTTCCAGGGAAAGAATTAGCTGAAAAGCCGCTTCACTATTTTGCCTTTTTGCTCTTTTCGGTTCGATCAAGACACATTTGACAAACTGCGTCTGCGATCTGGTAATAGGAACCCCCCCATTTTCTAAATACCAAGATCGTAAGGCAGGGAAGAAGTAAGTAAAGTTACAGGAGTGGTAAGAGGGTGAGGGTAGGAAGCAGGGGCACATGGACAAACACAGAAGAGAGACAAGACTGATCAAGGAGGTGCAGATGCATAGAGGAAGGGGGAGGGGATAGTGGATTAGGACACATGAGACAAAGGGAAGACAGTGGTGATGAGAACTGGACAACAAACAAGGGAGGACATAGACACAAAAAAGGAGGGGGACACTAGGATGGGAATAGGTTGGGAGTGATCTTCAGAACCACCATACCTGTATCACACCCAATGGAAATCTAGATACCATCTTGACCACTGGGTCCTGACTCTGAGGAAGCAGCCAGTAGGAGGCAAAGAAGTGACTCTAATTTGCAAGAAGAATCTTACCAGGTGGCTGATGTGGACATCAATATGCAGGTCCATGAGTTCCCCACCATCTCTGCCAGCTGCCTCTGGGTGACATATTCCTCACTTCCCCTAGCAGAGTCACTAGCAGAACAACAGTGCTCTCAACAGGTGAAGCCTCACTAGGGTCAGGGTTAGACGGCCTATCAGCTTCCACCGATACTGTTTCTGGAGAGTTAGGCCTGGTAGGCTGTAATGCTTATGTCCTCAGTGGTGTTGGACAAGGGAGAGGGGCTGGTGGTTCACAGCATAGTTGTAGGCAAAATAAATGGAGGGGAAATAATATGACAATTCTCTAAAAAATATCATTTAACAAAAGGGATAGTGACAAAGAGGGTGGGGGAGAAAAATACAAACTTACTGTGAAATACAGTAACTAATGATAGCATATTAGGTTAAGTACAACTACAGTAGTCTCATGATAAAACATCAACAACAATAACAGGGGTCTCCTACAAATTCAGATGTATGTAACCTGATACATGTAACCTTCTATAAACTAAATCAATTGTATGTGCAACTGTATACTAGCTGTACTGCTTGTGATTGTCCAGTTAAGTTATATGCTTTTAAGAAGGATTAAATACAGTAATGCCTCTGCATGGGAATATTTAGGCATATCTTCTCTACATGACAGAAACTATCTTTTCCTTTTTATGTTTGCATGTATGCATGTATGAATGTTTATTTATTTATACATTGGTTAACAGGGTGGAGCATGATCACTGCCTGACCAATTGCAGGTACTGCCCTGGTTACATTCAAAACTGTGACGACATGAATTTTCAAAGAAACAATAATAGATATATGGATGGAACAAGCAATGTGCATGCATCATTACATAAGCAGAGATATACATGATGCAATGACCATCTAATGTAGCAAGTGCATTCAAAGTAAGGGATTGCATAGTAATTCCATTAAGGTTGATGTAGGATAGTAATAATCTGAGTGATAACAATGTAATCAAAGGTCTTGTAAGTTCTGTTAGGCCAGTGGACTCTTCTTAGGGAAACTCATTTGGAATTTCTACTAAGCATGGGAAATTTTTCAGATTACTAGTGAAGTCACCCTATCTTTTCAGTAACTGCTATGGAATTATGTACATCCACTGGAGCTACCACCAAGTTAGGCAAATGTGGTCTTAGTAAAGTATCATCTAAAGGGCAGCACACTCAGAATTGTCTCCCCACTGAACTGTAGTTTCAGTAATATATAAGGAACCAAACTGCCCAGGTTGGGAAGAGAACCCACATCCTTCTGATTGTACAACATGGGAGGTGAACATGCTACTTGTTGAGTCACTGTGTTAACACCACTATAGCTAAACACCAAACAATGCACAGGCACACATGTGAACTGAGTACCACAGTGGCCTAACTGGCTATGCATGGTAACCAAACTGTGCTAACGAATGTCTCATAGATAAGCTAAGAAGTCTGTTATTGTCTTATGATGAGTGTGTCCAGTACTTATACTGAAGAAAGAATGGATAACTGTACTTCTAACTGTACAGAAGAAAACAAGTGTGCCTGAAAAGGTGGATCCTCCTCCTCTGTTATTTTTAGGTATTTTCCACTGTGCCCTCCTGTGCTGTGGAACAAATAAAGAGGTACATAAATTATATACAATCCAGAACAGTAAGAGAGGACAAAAAAACGTACAGTACATCTCAGGAGCTGTCAGTCTGACCTCTTCTTCCTATTTGTGAAGAAGGTCTGAATGGTGCCCCTTTGGGTCACTGTAGTGGTACCTGCATTGTTTAACAGTCCTAGAAATGCCAGTGGCAACTGTAACTGATCTAGTAAGACAATGCCAAGCATCCACTTTATACAGTGGATCGTCATAGCAGTGCTCAAGTAAACAGTCCTATGGTCCCTATGAAGCAAGAAGAAAAAGATCTTGCATTCCTGTGAGCACCACCAGGGTGCTCGGCATCTATCACTACCATCTGAAACTAGGGCTGTACCCTAGGTCACATACAAGGGAATAATGGTTGGCATCTTGTGGTCATGTCCATTTCCCATTGTGAGACTTGCCTTGCAATATAGAGAAACTTAGTTGTGTGGCCAGTGGCAGGGTTTGGCATGGCCAATGTCATTTTGAACATGTGTAGAAAAGGAATAGAAGCTGTGAAATATGGCAGCCACAGTTCAGCTTTGCAACATGCACTGTACCTAGTAGAATTACAATACCTTGTAATGACTTCATGCCTAGCATGCTTAACCAGGGAAGTGCAGGGAGCCTCCTGATGGCGAGACCATGCCCACACATACACAGTGCTACTTGCAGTTGTGTAGGCACATACACAGTGCTGTGTACAGCTGTACACCAAACTATGTCTCCAGGCACAATGTGTAGAATAAGCAGTTCAGAGACATTCATGAGCTCAATCCTCATTTGCATAAACATCATGCTCAGAGCAGTAGCGTAACTAGGGTGAGATGAAGGGGGCAACTGCCCTGGGTGCAGAATGTTGGGGGGAGTGATCAACCAATCCCCGTCTCTGATTAATGGAATACAGGCTTTTAAAAGACTGTATTGCATTTGCAGTCAAATCTGAGCACTGTAGCACTCAAGTGTGTGGTCTAAACAATTTTTTTTTAATAAAAATCTGAGTGTTGTAGTGCTCTGTGCAGGCAGAGTATAAACTGTAACAGCTTTTTGCAATATTTGTAGCAAGCAGCTTGATGCAGTTTAAAAAAGAAGAATTTATTTTTAACTGAAACGCACCCACTGTACTGCTCTGTGCAGGCAGGGTGCAAACTGTAGTAACAGTTTGCTACATGTCCAGCAGACAGTTTGATGCAGTTTTAAAGAATAAGTTATTTTTTAATTAAATAGGTTGAATGAGGGTTGGAGGCAGGGCACAGAAATCTTACCTGAATGGCTGGGACAAGCAGGAGAGTGTAGCTGTATCTGGTTACTTGTTTGGAGTGCCACTAAGAGGAATGATTTAGGGATATAGTTTATCCTGTTTTTGAGTAAGAAAAGAGCCAGATTTTAGCTATGAAGTCTTTCAGAGTGGGTTTGAACGATGAGAGGTAGGATATAGAACTAATATACAAGTAATGAGTTTTAGGCCTTAGTAACCTTGTAAGAGTACAGATAGTGCCCAGCAGATTTGCCAGGTCTGTAGACAGGCAGAATTATTTGGTCACTGGATTGCAATGACTGACTGAGAACATTGTATAGAATGTTTTTATGTTTTTTAGTGCTGGATAATTTTATAGGTGGTAAGAATGTTGTGTATATGTTAATTGATGTGACCGTTCTAGCCAGTTTAGGCTTTTCAGTGCTTTACAGTGGTGGGTTCTGAAAGGGTATGTGCTGCAAATTTAGCAACTTTGTTATAGCATTGTTCAAGTTTTACATTTTTGTGAAGCCTGGAGGTTAGTAAGAATGGGAGCACCATAAAGAAGTCTGGGGAGGAGATAAGTAGTGGAAGTGTAGTTTTAATTGTGTCAGTCAGAAAGTTTTTTGGCTCTGTAAAGCACCCTTAGTTTTTGGGTCTATATTAAATCAGCAAATGAACGCTGAAAATCCCGAACGCTTGGTACAGCGTTTTTTTTTCCCCAGAGAAATAAATCGCTGTTCCACCAAAAAAAAAAAAAAAAAAACTTAAAACAGTATTCAGCCCCACACCCCCCACTTAAATATACCAACTCCGAGATCGCACCACAATGGAGGAAATGGCAAACTCCCGAAACCGGCCCAGCAATTTTATTCCCTGAGAAAAAAAATCGCTGTTCCAGGTGTTCGGGATTTTCAGTGTTCGTTCAAATAGGGTCGATGAATCAGCCTTCACTTTTTTAAGCATTCATTGATTCTAGACCCTAGTTTTTGATGAGTTTTCTTATGCAATTTTGTATCAGCAGATTGAATGTAAGATTATCATCCACTCCTGATTGTTTGCTATGAGAATTGACTTCAGTGGTTGTAATATCAAGAGATAGAACTTTACATTTTGTTGTTTCATGAGAGAGGGATTTGGGGGGAAAAGTAGTAGTTTAGTCTTATTTGGGTTGAACATGAGTTGTGAGTTACTAAACCATGTTTCAGTGGCTGTTAGAGCTTCCTGATTTCTTTTTGGGAGGTGTGCCATGTTGTTAGATGTGGAAATGAGAGTGGAATCCTTTGTGTATTGTATTAGGGTGGCCTGTTGTGTGGAAGTGTAGAGGGTGTTGGTGAAAATGTTAGAGGAGGGGACCAAGTATAGAGCCTTGTGGCACACCAGTAATGACCTGGAGATGAGGAGAGAGCATGGAGGGCCATTTTACTGACTGATACCTGTTGGACAGGTAGCTTTTAAACCACAGAAGGGTGGGCTGAGAGAGACCTAGTGATGACATTTTACGTAGACGTTTGCTGTGAAAAACTGTACTGAAGGCTTTGGAAAAGTGTAGAAATAAGGAAGAGACTAGTTTTCTATTATTTCTAGCTTTATTGACAGTATCTGTATAGGTTAGAAGGGCAATGTTAGTACTATGGGAAGGACAGAATCCATGTTTTGTAGGGGATAAGAGATCTTCCTGCAGGAGATAGACTGAAAAATTTATTAATCAAGAATTGTTACACTATCAATTGTTAGACTATCAATTGTTTTTAATAGATTTTTCAAGTATCTTCAATACGTTAGGACACACACACACCTGTTTATAGCATTATCTTAGGACATACATACATCTGTTTACATTACCTCAGGACATACATACCTGTGTATAGCATTATTTATTTATTTATTTATTTATTTCAGTTTGATTACCGGGGAAGTCCACTGGGCCAGAAAGTGCCCATTTTCAGTGGAGGCCCGGGGAGAAAAGCTCCACAAAATAAAAACCACACACTACACACAATAAGAGGTTACAAAAAGAAATTTCAAATACAGAGGTAAAAATACAAGTATGAATTCATGCAAAACAGGTATAGTAAAATAATAAATTGTCATTGTGCAAGCAATGAGACAAAGTTGCAGGTTTTTACATTCAGAGCAATAGGAATCAATTGTCAAGAAATAGGCATCAGTGATTACTGGACAGTTGTATTATGTACATGCTAAGAGTTGAGAGAGAAATTGAAAGAACAGAAGGTGATGGAATAAGTTTGAGTAAGGTAAGTAGAAAAGGAGAGGATGTAGTGAAGTTTGCATCAGGAGTTTAGTAGGCTCTATGGGGAAATGTATTTGTATTTATGTAGGGTGAAAGCAGGAGCATTTGCGTTTGGAGGATAGAAATGAGAAAAGTTGAGTTTTGAAAGATTCTGGGTAAGGTATTGTCCTAAGTGAGGGAGGAAGAGAGTTCCATTTTTTGCCTACTATGAAAGAGAGAAGGAGTTGGCCTGCAGGGCGTTTGGGTTTATGAATAGCAATGAAATTTTGATGTTCAGATCTCAGGGATCTGGTTGGGATGTAAGGGGGAAGGATGTTTGTTAGAGCTGGGCACTTATTAGGAAAAAAATATTAATTTGTGAGCAGTGGTAAGTTGGAGGTAGTCGAGGTAGTTAGGGAGTTCCAGCCAGTTCAATGATTGTAGGGAGAGGCAGTGGTGAGTACAGGTTTTGGATTTGGTTGCGAATTTGGAGATTTTATTGTAGCAAGTTTCAAGTTTAGAGGTGAGGGAAGAAGACAGGTTAGTTAGAAGAGGGGCTCCATATAGTAAGGAAGGAAGGAGATAGGTAGTTGCTAAAGTATGCCTGGAGGAGTTGGAGAGAAAGCGGTTATTCCTGTAGAGCATACCAAGTTTTTGGTGGGTTTTCTTGATGTTTTGTTGTACGTGGATATCAAATTTGAGGTATTCATCTATGGTGATATCTAGGAGTTTTGCAGAAGGAACCACTTCTATGGCAGTGTTGTTTTGGCTAAGGACTTTGAAAGCATTTTTGTCGAAGGAGTAGGCCCTGGTGGGTGGGAAGAGAAGTATTTTAGATTTATTAGAGTTGAGAGAGAGATGGTTGCAGTGCATCCAGTTCTCAGTAGTGGAAAAAGCTATTTGAGTTTTTGACAGTAATTCTGGCAAGTTGGCAGCGGAGCAAACTAAGGTGGAGTCATCAGCGTATTGGATAACTGTTGTGTCAGGGATGACAGAGTGAAGGTTATTTATGAAGATGTTGAAAAGCATGGGTCCAAGGATGGATCCCTGGGGAACACCGGTGGGAGTGGGCAGGAATGAGGAGGTAGAGTTATTCCATCTGACAGCTTGTGATCTGTCAGATAGGTAGCTGGAGAACCAGGAGACGGTTTCAGGGGAAAGATGAAGGTTAGAGAGATGACAGAATAGGTGATTGTGGGAGATAGTGTCGAAGGCTTTAGAAAGATCTAGTAGTGTTGAGGATACTAGTAAGCCCGAGTCTCGGGCCCGATTTACTGTATCTAAGAAGGATAGTAAGGCGGTAATGGTGCTGTGGCCAGGGCGGAAACCATGCTGGGTGGGAGTTATGAGGTTATTTTGGGTTAAGAAAGGCATAAGTTGGTGGTGGACACATTTTTCAAGAATTTTTGATATAGGTGAAAGAAGGGCGATTGGACGGAAGTTGGAGATATTAGTGTTTTTGCAACCTTTATGAAGAGGAAGGATGAAGGCAGCACGCCAGAGTTTGGGTACGTAAGATTCTTTTAAAGATCTATTGATTAGGATGCTGATAGGGATGGCAATACCTTCAGCAGCAGCTTTGAGGAAGGAGGAGGGTATGTTGTCAGGGGCATTTGAGCAAGGCTTTAGTTTAGTGAGGAGTCCCTTTATAAAAGTAGTAGGAACAGGTTTGAGATTGAAATTAGGAGGGGAGTGAGGAGGGTAGGAGGGAGAAGAGGAATGAGAGTAGGAAGGATTGTTGTCTGGGAAAGATTTGGTAAGATTAGCTATAGAGTCAATAAAAAATGTGTTAAAGAGAGAGCTGAGTTCTGAGTCAGTTATGCTAGGGTCAGGGCAGGGATTATTCCTGGATCCTGGGAGGAGTAGGGAATTAATAGATTTCCAGAATTGTTTTGGGTTTACGTTATTGTTAGACTGAAGTTTATTATAATAGTTTTTTTTGTCAGAGATGATTAGTTTTTTTGCTTGGTTGCGAAGTTGTGTGTATTGAAGCAGGGTGGAAGGTATCTTATTCTTCTGGTAGAGCTTCCAGTATTTGTCCCTACAATTCATGATTTGTTTGGTTTCTTTGGAGAGCCATGGAGCAGAATTAGTTTTGACTCGTTTGTTTCTTGGAGGGGCTTGGGAGTTGAGAATTTTTAGGAAAGTGGAGTTGAAATGTTCTACTGCATTGTCAAGGGGAAGAGTATTTAGAATTTGCCAGTTAATGTGTTTAAGAGTGTTTGAAAAGTTAGAGGGGTTGAAGTTGCTGAGATTACGAGTGTGGATGTAATGGTGCTGATGTTTAGTTGTGTTGTTTGAGCGATGTATGAATGCAGGGAGATGGTCACTAAAGGTGTCTGGGATAGTGCCAGAAAGTGTTATTTTGTTTGGGTGGGAGACTAAGATCCAGTCGATGATGGATCCTGGGGGGTGGTGTTTATTTGGGCGTGTGATAGTGTGAATTACTTGGGTAAAGTTGTACAGGTTAATGAATAGGGAGGGAGAAGGAGAGTTAATTTTATTCCAATCAATATTAACATCGCCAAGGATGAAAGTTTCAAATTTTATTTTGGTTGAGGCCCAGTGAAGAATATTTTCAAGGGTAGAGATGATAAAGGCACACAGATAACTGTGTATAGCATTACCTTAGGAAACACAAGTGCACCTGTTTATAGCATTACTTAAAGAAACACACACGGCTGTTTATAGCATTACCTTAGGACACATGCATAGCTGTTGATAGCATTACCTTTGGACACACATATCCATATATAGCATTACCTTAGGGTACACATTGCTCCTTAATGTATTACCTTAGGACATACATACCTGTGTATAGTATTAACTTAGGTGTGTGTGTGTGTGTGTGTGTGTGTGTGTGTGTGTGTGTGTTTAGAATAGTTGCATGTGGTAGAGCTGTTTGCATATGTCAGTGTTAACTTCTCGAAATTTGTATGTGTGTGCTTGTTTGAGAGGGTTTCATGTGACAGACTTGTTTACATATTGCTGTGCTGTTAAATCCATGTGTTAGATTTGTGTTTGTATGTGTGTGTTTATGTTGTCTGTGTGTGTGTTTAGTAGGGTTTCATGTGGCAGTACTATTTAACTCCATGGATTAGATTTGTGTGTGTGAGGGCTGAATGTGATGTGACCAATGCTGTTTGTGTATGGCAGTGTTGTGAACTCCATGGATTAGGGGTGTGTGTGTGTGTGTGTGTGTGTGTGTGTGTGTGTGTGTGTGGTTACATATTGCAGTGCTGTTTGCATATAGCAGTGATACTAATGCCATGGGTTAGATTTGTGTGTGTGTGTGTGTGGGGGGGGGGGGGTTACATATTGCAGTGCTGTTTGCATATAGCAATGATACTAACGCCATGAGTTAGATTTGTGTGTGTGTGTGTGTGTGTGTGTGTGTGTGTGTGTGTGTGTGTGTGTGTGTGTGGGGGGGGGTTACATATTGCAGTGCTGTTTGCATATAGCAGTGATACTAACGCCATGGGTTAGATTTGTGTGTGTGTGTGTGTGTGTGTGTGTGTGTGTGTGTGTCTGTGCATGCACGTGTCTGTGCGTGTGCGCGTGTTTGTGCATGCGCTTGTGTGTGAGTGCGCACGTGTGTGTGAGTGCGCGTGTGTGTGTGAGTGCGCATGCGTGTGTATGAGTGTGTGTGTGTGTGTGTGTGTGTGTGTGGCAGGTTGGTGGTGGCATTTCTTTGCCTGTTACTCTGGGGATATTGTACAGCTTACTTCAATGTTTGCATATTAGTACTCCCAATTAAGTGTACAGGCTGGGAGTTACTCTTGTAGATAGTCTAGCTCAACAAGAAGTCCTTACTGGAATACTCATGGAATACTCACATGGTGCATTATTTTTCCATGCAGCAATATGCCTGACAAGGAAAAGGTGAGTCTGTACCACTGCATACTGATCCTATTTCCATCTAGCATGTTGATCCCCTGCTGCTGTATCTTTGCCAGTGCCACTGCATACTGTGTCTGTGCCACTGCATACTGTGTCTGTGCCACTGCATACTGATCCTGCTTCCATCTGTCATGTTTATCCTAAGCTTCTAGCACCTAAACTGACTACTCATCTGGTTCACCATTTACTGCCTGGTGTGCTTGGAGGTTTTCGTCATACAACTGGCTTTCCAGCTGCAACTGCCTCCTCATTATCATGTTTTGTAACTTTGTGCACACTGAGAAATTCTTAGCGCACGTGCCAGGGTCTTACTGTAGGGCACCACCATTTACAGCCAGGTAGTAAAGGCATGCCTTCAGTAACCCAAACACATGCTCCGCATTGACTTAGGTTTGTGATTGGCCTGCCACATTCTGTGGATTTTGGATGGGTGTCATCAACCAGGGTTCCAGGGAATATCTGACATTGCCAGTGAGGGGTTACTCTTCACAAACCAGTCAAAAAGGTCACATGTGCTGTATGTGTGAGTCATCGTAGCTGTCTGGGATGCATGCAGACACATTACAGATGATACCCTGGGCATTACATGCGACCTGGCATTTGACAGAATGATACCCTTTTTGGTTCGCATACCTTCTTCCAAGGTCAACAGGTGGTGCCTTTATGTCCCTTCAGCACCTCAGGGAAATGTGCCATATGCTAGAAATCCCTCATGGTTTGGGGTCTTCCCTCTGTGGTATGTGGGAACCACATATGCTTCTGTGCATTCTGCAGCATGGCATCAGGGAAACTGATGAAGTATTCTCATGGTAAATGCTTGAGATACTCCCATTGTGTCCTCATTTGGTTGTTGAAGGGTCGCTGTAGCTAGTATATGTAAAGCCACACATACCTTGGCAATCACTTGGATGGGTACTCCATGACTACCACTGGCCCTCCATGACTACCACTGGCCTGCAGATAAGGCTGACACATATTTACCAGCTCCAGTGTGGTGTTCCTGTCCAGTGTCCACACAGTGTGTTATGAAGGTCATGAATTGTTAAGGGAGGATGGATGACAAGGCACTTCTGGGAAGCATTAAACAAAAATGTAAACTCTCTCCAGTGTTGTGTGTATTTAATTATAGTATGTTGTGCATGCAAAGTACAAGTTTCGCAGAAAGGTTTTCCCAAATGAAGCATAAGCATACGGTATAGCCAGGAATATATATCATAAGTCACAAGATGGAAGTAATTTGTTGATGAGGTAGTACAACACTTTGTCAATCACAGAGGCACTAAATTCAAAGTCTTACAACACATAAAAAAACAAAGGGTACTAGTGGGTCAGTAAATCAGGTAAAATTGTTCAGTGATGGACTCATAAGATTTCCGTTGTAAAAGTTTTTGTTTATCTGTTGCAAGTTTGCTTACATATTTAGGATGTGCCATAAGAAAAAAAATAGCAGTTATTTTAGGAGCTGACAATAGCAAGACTGCATAATTTTAATTTAGTATTTATTGATTATTTATGCACTGAAATTTACAGAATCTACTTTGCAACTAACAAGGAAATATTTATGGCACTGCCTCTTTAAGGCATAGTGAAAGCATAGCATGTGACACACATGATGTCATCAGAGCTTGAAACTGCAGTTAACTATGGGTTCAGTGGAGTAAAGCTGCAGTAGTTGTATGTCTGCTTCCTCAAAAACAGCTTGGTAAGTTGAGAAATAGTTTCTTTTGTGGTTGTAAATTACTTCATTCTTTACCATTGTTAAATTTTTTAAATGAGTGTGAAATTCTTGTACATCCCCAGCTTGAGCATCAATAAGCCCTGCTTTTTTTTTGGGTGGGGGGCTGGATAAGGTAGCGGAGAAATTTTTACATTTCGGCAGCTGCACACCTCACTGTCAGACTGCCCATGCAGGGCATGAGTAAGCACTATGCTATTTCTGCTGCTTCAGGGAAGGGAGGCAAAGTCTATGTAGAGATGCAACCGTGGAAGTGTGCCAAAATGTCAGTCTGTCATTTTACTGAAGTCCTGATGCTCTGCATGTGTGTAATTGAGAAGTGTAGTTCAGTATATAGGTTCATATTTATATTTTTGAGTATAATTTGCAAGAAGGACAGAGACTGAGGCTCTGACAGAACAGAATGCCAACCAGTACAGGCTTGCTTTGCTTTAGTAAAAAGGAAGTGAAAAACGAAACTTGTATTATGAAACAGAACCAGTAACTATTGCGAAATGGCTTTAAATTAATACTCTGAGACATTTTCTTCAGAAATGATTCTACATTTTTAGCTACCAAATGTGTGCATGTGGTGATATGCAGACCAGTCCAGAAGGAATCCAGTACAGAAACTGCAACATCCTGCTTTTTTTTTTCTGGAGATGGGGTGGGGGGGGTCACTGCCTGCCAGCCATTATTTATATAATGATGACCCCGAGTATAAACAGAGTTGGAATATTTGATCTTTTGGTTGCTTTTGGGTTTGTTTCTGGATCTGGATTCAAACTGTAGCTGTACTGCACAGAACACTTCCTCACTGGTTTGGGATATTACTTTATACACACACGCACGTGCACATGTATAGTTTCTGGTTTGTGCTCACTTGCAAACTCAAGATATGTTTATTATGTGGCTTTCATTATCCTTGACTTTGTTTTAAATATTTTTGACTTTTGCACCGTAAAACCAATTTGGCCCTTCACTGCTTTTTTTTTTCCTTTTGTTCTCAGTAATGTTTCTTTCAAAATATGGCGTATGACTAAGCTTGTTAAAGGGAGATCGTTTTACTAATGTAACTGATCTGTCTGCAGTGATATAGCTCATATTTTGTAGCATATGCATTATTATAACCTGTATTTTGCCTGTAGCGTAGGTCATGGCTGAATAGGGTCTTGTATCAAGTCTAAATATCTAATAATTGCACAATAAAGTAAGTAAGTAAAGGTCAGAATAACCTATTTTTTGTGTGCATGTGTAAGAGGTTAAAAAATAGTAACTAGCCCTGATTACAGCCCAGGTGACCTGAATTCGAGTAGCAGCTTGTGGTCTTGATGGAGCTTGCATGAAGGATGGGCACACCCTTCCTGGAGGGAGGTGGTCCCTGGCTGGGTCACTGATGTTCCAAGGTAAGTGTTGACTTGTCCGGAGGAACAAACTAATGGACAGGGGATGTGGGTTTTGGCCTCCCATGCTGGTAAATGTAGGCCTTGCTACTGCATGCAAAGAAGTGTGCAGACATGAGGGTATAGGCACTTCCTACAGTGACACAGGTGCTGATGCAATCACCAGAGGTGGGTTTAGATTCAAAAGGTATGCCCTCATTTATGAGGGTGCCAGCAAGGACACAAACAGCCCTCATGGCTGCCTATATGACACCCTGTCCTGGATGACTCTGCTCTATATAGTACCGGGCAAATGTCCCTTTCTACAGTGGAATATACGTGCTAAAAAACAGAAAAACAAAACAGTAGTTAACATACGTAATACACGGAGCACTGTGAGTATACTCCTAAAACGAGAAAAAATAATGTTGTTCTAGTCAACTTCATGTGTAAAAACCTAGCTGTTGTGAAAATGCTTTAGCTAGGTTCATGCATGTGAACTTTGCTGTTATAAAACTAAGAGAAACCCACACTGCCTTAAGATAGCAATCGCATAGTAATAGCAATGGAAAACAACTAATAGCTTTTAGCTGTTAACGCATCTCACTTAACAGTAACTTCTCACTTCTTCAGAAGATCTGTATCTCTAATTAACCAGTAGCTTTGAAAGCCATAATACACCAGTTGTACTGCCAAACAATGTCTTATTTTGTAGAATTATCATGGACTGTCTGAAATTCTCCATTTGTTAGTAGGCATTATAAATGGTTGTGCAGTCATAACCAGTTCTTAAAATGGATGTCAAGAAATTCACCTCCTGAGCGTCACACTTAAGGTGAAATTCTTGCCATCCATATCTTCAACATATAATGACTTAGACATGACTAGAGACTGATCGTAATCCACTGTTTGAGATTCTGCTCTGAAAAGCTAATGCTGCAGAGGCCTCCACGAGGTCTTACTAAAGAACATACAGGCCCACGTGTAAATGTTGTAGATTTTACAGCTATGTTCAGTAGTGTCTTTGCCATTTAAGTTGATCCTATGATTCATTCTGCACAGTTGATCAAGGCTGATTCTATCCCAGTTGTTTTGTTTTAATGGGGCAAGTGTCTTTCCAGACACTGACAATACCAGAACAAGTATCTGTATCCATGATTGAAAAAGCTCGCTCCCAAAAGAGAAGTGAATTAATTTAAACCTCTATTTTATCAACTAAATGACAGTTTACTTCAAACGCAGTCGATATTGCTATAGAAGCAGTGCCCACAAGGTTCAGAGAAAAAGGACAGCCAGAAATGACAACAATTTTTAAAAAGTGAAATTAAAACAAATGAAGAACAAGCAAATATTTATTATGTGAAGCGTTCTCATTTTAATAGAGACATCAGAACACAGGTTAATTCAAGCACATGAAGTGATAACATAACAAATCAAAATATTCTAGTTTAAAGAGTAAACCAACCATAGTGTGCATTTTCCACACTCAAAAACTGATTTGACAGTATGATAGCAGGTCTGTAGCGCAAGACATCTGATGTTGACCTCTCCCTGGTCACCCAAAAGGGTTAACTGTACTACTCTATCCATTCCCACACAGGCCCATTTTGTGGAACCATCAAAAGGTTCATTTAAAAACTTACAGTAGCAGGGATTGCTTGAGCTGTGCTACATCCCTAGGTCTGGAATTTCTCCCATCTAGTTACCATCTGTTGTCGACTCCTGTATCCATCTCTTACTTCTCTTGTACCCATAACAACATTTGCTTTGGAACACATTTATCCTTGTTATTTCAAAGCTAATGCCAATTAAGCCTGTCTGGAAATATATCTCACAACTATTACCAGTTAGCAGATGTGACAGGTTTACAGTGGTGGCATTTTGGCCACTATCTTTTGATGCCTAATGTTAATGAAACAGGTGTCCAGATCCATTTTTATATCCGTCCTCTGTCGATCATTACTGGGTCTAGTGGACTACACATGTACAGTGGATATAAAAAGTGTGCACACCCCTGTTAAAATGCCAGGTTTTTGTGATATAAAAAAATGAGACCACACTAAATCATTTCAAATCTTTTTCCACCTTTAATGTGACCTATATCCTGTATAATTCAACTGAAAAACAAATCTGTTAGGGGAAAAAATATAAAAAAAAAATGTACAACAAGCTGGTTGCATAAATGTGCACACCCTTAAACTAATATTTGGTTAAAGCAGCTTTTGATTTAATTACAGCATTCAGTCTTCTTGGGTAGGAGTGTATCAGCATGGCACATCTTGCCTTGGCAATATTTGCCCACTTTTCCTTGCAAAGGCACTCTTTGTCTGATAGCGACGGCATCTCTTGTGCACAGCCCTCTTCGGGTCATCTTCTATTGGATTTAGGTCTGGGCACTGGCTGGGCCATTCCAAAACTTTAATTTTCTTCTGGTGAAGCCATTCTTTTGTTGATTTGGATGTATGCTTTGAGTCATTGTCGTGTTGAAAGGTGAAATTCCTCTTCATCTTTCTAGCAGACACCTGAAGGTTTTCGGCCAAAAGTGACTGGTATTTGGAACTGTTCATAATTCCCTCCACCTTGACTAAAGCCCCAGTTCCAGCTGAAGAAAAGCAACCCTAAAGCATGATCCTGCCACCACCATGCTTCATCGTGGGGATGGTGTTCTTTTAGTAATGCAAAGTGTTGTGTTTGTGCCACACGTACCAGAAAGTTAAATATTGGTCTCATCAGACCATAACACATTTTCCCACATGCTTTTGGGAGACTTGATGTATTGTTTTGCAAATTTTAGCTGGGCCTGGATGTTTTTCTGTGTAAGAAAAGGCTTCCTTCTTGTAACCCTACATATTCCATAGTCCAGACATATGGAGAATACCAGAGATTGTCACATGTAGTACACAACCAGTACTTGCCAGAACTTCTTGCAGCTCTACAGTGTTGCTGTAGGTCTCTTGGCAGCCTCCCTGACCAGTTTTTGTCTTGTCTTTTCATCAGTTTTGGAGGGATGCCCAGTTCTTTGCAATGTCACTGTTGTCCCATATTTTCTCCATTTTTTGATGAGTGTCTTTACTGTGTTCCATGGTATATCCAATGCTGTGGAAATGTTATTGTACCCTTCTCGTGACCTTTCAACAATGAGATCCCTTTGATGCCTTGTAAGCTGTTTGCGAAGCATGTCTTTTGCTGTAGCAGGCAACTGAGTAAATGTCAGGAAAATCCTACCAGGACAGCTGAACTTTTATTTGGGGTTAATCAGAGTCTCTTTAATTGATGGTAATTAAATCAAAAGGTGCTTCAACAAGGTATCAGTTTAAGGGTGTGCACACGTATGCAACCAGCTTATTGTAAGTTTTTTATTTTTTATATTTTTTGCCCTAACATAATTGTTTGTTTTTCAAGTGAATTGTACAGGTTATAGGTCACATTAAAGGTGAGAAAATTTTGAAATGATTTATTGTGGTCTCATTTTTTTTATATCACAAAAACCTGGCATTTAAACGGGGGGGGGGGGGTGTAAACTTTTTATATCCACTGTATGCAGAGTACATGTTTTACTGTTGTATTCCAGTAACACCTTGACATCCACTAAAAGGCAGCTTCTCCCCAGAATAAGTCTTCATGTAGTATCCCAATTCTTTTGCTAGTATATGTAGAAACATGTATTGTAGTAATCATGAAATATTAAAAAAAAAAAAAAAAAAAAAAATTAACAAGCGCAGAAATCTGCCTAGTTCCAACCTCACCACCATGAGTATTACTACCTGGGTTTCATGATTTTTGGAAATTATTGTGAATGAGCTCATCAACAGAATTTTAAGACCACTGGTTTCTCTTTTTTTTCTTAATCCTGAAATAATATATACTATTGTGCCAGTACCCAATTCCATTTTCCATCATGGTTAGCCATTCTTGGGATGACCCGCATACAGTATTTATCAAGTCCATTTTCAAGACCATTATACGAGTGGGGCAAATCAGCAGTTGCCGTAGGTGCAAGCATTTGGGGGGCATAACCGTCCACTTTGAAGAATGACTGACTAGTCAACGCCTGGAAGTGCAAGCACTCTAGCTCTGTACTTAAGCCCTTAAGTGTGTGAAGACAATGAAGGACTGTTATGCATATACATAATTGCTCTTTGCAACATTGTATGAATGATAGTGCCATTATTTTTAAGCAAATAAAATAATACCTTTTTTGCTTTAAGCAGAGGTCATTGTGCAAGCATGGCAGCAATGTTCACACATTGAATTATGCTTAAATCAAGGCACTAGTAGCCTTTTTGCCTAAGTTAACACTTGTCCAACCGCTCCACCTCTTGCTATAAGTATTCTACATCACTTTCCCTAGCTCAGGCAAAGCAAACTGTCTGCAGTTTAATGCACATATGATGTGAGTGCTAACTACTGTACTGTTACATGTTTTTAATCAGCATGTTCTTGAGGCATTTGCAACAGAATTTCCCAGAACTAGCAATCACTAGCACTGTCATGTGTTGCCCAAACCAAAAAAAAGTGCTTAACAGCCATCTTGTTAATATCACACTGTAATACCACCTCTGTTTTGAGTGGGTACTGCCTTTTTCAGATGTTTCCATAAGCAGCACTATCTTCAGGACTTTACATAATGCTAGTTTTTCCTTAAACAGTAACCTTCTTCCTCATATATGCCACACACAAGTCTGTCTTGTAAAAGTTCAGACAGTTCTTCATAAAACACGGGTAGCCTGCACAGCTCCACTACATAACCAAATAGACTTTCATCTCCCCTTTGATTCCCTTTATGGAAAGTATATGCTCTAATTAAGGGTGGGTTTTGACATAAGTGCCCAGGTACAGGAAGTAAGACTCTGGCTTTTGATGTAAGAAGATCAGAAGGTTCTGTATTTTTGGACTTATTTTGGCATTCCCGTCCTGTGCAGGGTGTACTTTTCCCCCCCCTTCTCTCTTTCTTGTGTGCATTGAAGAGAGGAGATGTACTTCAGTCCCTAAAACACCTGAAACTTTGTTTCTGATTGTGAATCTTTCACATAATTTAAACTGTACTTTCTGCCTCTGCGAGGGGCAGTAGGAGAAGTTAATTCCAGATGACACAGGAGTGTAGCAGATTGTCAAAGCCTCCAGAAGTTTACTTTCCATCTGGGCAGAAACTCCTGGATTTTTAAATTTTCAACTTGTTGCATAGTTTGTCCTATTCCTGTACGCACTGTGCATTCTAAACTTTTCAGCACAGACTGGAAGGATAGAAATAGATAGAAGATAACTGCACTTTAAACCCTACAATAACTGATTTTCAGTCCGATTGTGTAGCTGCTTTAGGACATGCTGAATTTGTTTCATCTGGGGGTTTGTGCCTCTGCTTGCTGCCTGTGTGAGGGGGAGCAGGGAAGGTTAATTCCTGATGACAGAAGAGTCAGGGTAGCTTCTCAAGGCCTCCAGAAACTTGTTACTCTTCATCTATGTGGAAACTCCTATCAGATAGGTACAGACTCCCATTCCTGTCGTCTACACAGTGACCCTTAGCACAGTTCAGACAGGCACAGACTCCCATTCCTGTCGTCTACACAGTGACCCTTAGCACAGTTCAGACAGGCACAGACTCCCATTCCTGTCGTCTACACAGTGACCCTTAGCACAGTTCTGACAGGCACAGACTCCCATTCCTGTCGTCTACACAGTGACCCTTAGCACAGTTCAGACAGGCACAGACTCCCATTCCTGTCGTCTACACAGTGACCCTTAGCACAGTTCAGACAGGCACAGACTCCCATTCCTGTCGTCTACACAGTGACCCTTAGCACAGTTCAGACAGGCACAGACTCCCATTCCTGTCGTCTACACAGTGACCCTTAGCACAGTTCAGACAGGCACAGACTCCCATTCCTGTCGCTCACACAGTGACCCTTAGCACAGTTCAGACAGGCACAGACTCCCATTCCTGTCGTCTACACAGTGACCCTTAGCACAGTTCAGACAGGCACAGACTCCCATTCCTGTCGTCTACACAGTGACCCTTAGCACAGTTCAGACAGGCACAGACTCCCATTCCTGTCGTCTACACAGTGACCCTTAGCACAGTTCAGACAGGCACAGACTCCCATTCCTGTCGCCTACACAGTGACCCTTAGCACAGTTCAGACAGGCACAGACTCCCATTCCTGTCGTCTACACAGTGACCCTTAGCACAGTTCAGACAGGCACAGACTCCCATTCCTGTCGCTACACAGTGACCCTTAGCACAGTTCAGACAGGCACAGACTCCCATTCCTGTCGTCTACACAGTGACCCTTAGCACAGTTCAGACAGGCACAGACTCCCATTCCTGTCGTCTACACAGTGACCCTTAGCACAGTTCAGACAGGCACAGACTCCCATTCCTGTCGTCTACACAGTGACCCTTAGCACAGTTCAGACAGGCACAGACCCCATTCCTGTCGTCTACACAGTGACCCTTAGCACAGTTCAGACAGGCACAGACTCCCATTCCTGTCGTCTACACAGTGACCCTTAGCACAGTTCAGACAGGCACAGACTCCCATTCCTGTCGTCTACACAGTGACCCTTAGCACAGTTCAGACAGGCACAGACTCCCATTCCTGTCGTCTACACAGTGACCCTTAGCACAGTTCAGACAGGCACAGACTCCCATTCCTGTCGTCTACACAGTGACCCTTAGCACAGTTCAGACAGGCACAGACTCCCATTCCTGTCGCCTACACAGTGACCCTTAGCACAGTTCAGACAGGCACAGACTCCCATTCCTGTCGTCTACACAGTGACCCTTAGCACAGTTCAGACAGGCACAGACTCCCATTCCTGTCGCTCACACAGTGACCCTTAGCACAGTTCAGACAGGCACAGACTCCCATTCCTGTCGCTCACACAGTGACCCTTAGCACAGTTCAGACAGGCACAGACTCCCATTCCTGTCGTCTACACAGTGACCCTTAGCACAGTTCAGACAGGCACAGACTCCCATTCCTGTCGCCTACACAGTGACCCTTAGCACAGTTCAGACAGGCACAGACTCCCATTCCTGTCGCCTACACAGTGACCCTTAGCACAGTTCAGACAGGCACAGACTCCCATTCCTGTCGCCTACAGTGACCCTTAGCACAGTTCAGACAGGCACAGACTCCCATTCCTGTCGTCTACACAGTGACCCTTAGCACAGTTCAGACAGGCACAGACTCCCATTCCTGTCGTCTACACAGTGACCCTTAGCACAGTTCAGACAGGCACAGACTCCATTCCTGTCGTCTACACAGTGACCCTTAGCACAGTTCAGACAGGCACAGACTCCCATTCCTGTCGCTACACAGTGACCCTTAGCACAGTTCAGACAGGCACAGACTCCCATTCCTGTCGCTACACAGTGACCCTTAGCACAGTTCAGACAGGCACAGACTCCCATTCCTGTCGTCTACACAGTGACCCTTAGCACAGTTCAGACAGGCACAGACTCCCATTCCTGTCGTCTACACAGTGACCCTTAGCACAGTTCAGGCAGGCACAGACTCCCATTCCTGTCGTCACACAGTGACCCTTAGCACAGTTCAGGCAGGCACAGACTCCCATTCCTGTCGTCTACACAGTGACCCTTAGCACAGTTCAGGCAGGCACAGACTCCCATTCCTGTCGTCTACACAGTGACCCTTAGCACAGTTCAGGCAGGCACAGACTCCCATTCCTGTCGTCTACACAGTGACCCTTAGCACAGTTCAGGCAGGCACAGACTCCCATTCCTGTCGTCTACACAGTGACCCTTAGCACAGTTCAGGCAGGCACAGACTCCCATTCCTGTCGTCTACACAGTGACCCTTAGCACAGTTCAGGCAGGCACAGACTCCCATTCCTGTCGTCTACACAGTGACCCTTAGCACAGTTCAGACAGGCACAGACTCCCATTCCTGTCGTCTACACAGTGACCCTTAGCACAGTTCAGACAGGCACAGACTCCCATTCCTGTCGCTACAGTGACCCTTAGCACAGTTCAGACAGGCACAGACTCCCATTCCTGTCGTCTACAGTGACCCTTAGCACAGTTCAGACAGGCACAGACTCCCATTCCTGTCGTCTACACAGTGACCCTTAGCACTGTTCAGACAGGCACAGACTCCCATTCCTGTCGTCTACACAGTGACCCTTAGCACTGTTCAGACAGGCACAGACTCCCATTCCTGTCGTCTACACAGTGACCCTAGCACTGTTCAGACAGGCACAGACTCCATTCCTGTCGTCTACACAGTGACCCTTAGCACTGTTCAGACAGGCACAGACTCCATTCCTGTCGCTCACACAGTGACCCTTAGCACTGTTCAGACAGGCACAGACTCCCATTCCTGTCTACACAGTGACCCTTAGCACTGTTCAGACAGGCACAGACTCCCATTCCTGCTCGCTCACACAGTGACCCTTAGCACTGTTCAGACAGGCACAGACTCCATTCCTGTCGTCTACACAGTGACCCTTAGCACTGTTCAGACAGGCACAGACTCCATTCCTGTCGTCTACACAGTGACCCTTAGCACTGTTCAGACAGGCACAGACTCCCATTCCTGTCGTCTACACAGTGACCCTTAGCACTGTTCAGACAGGCACAGACTCCCATTCCTGTCGCTCACACAGTGACCCTTAGCACAGTTCAGACAGGCACAGACTCCCATTCCTGTCGCTCACACGGTGACCCTTAGCACAGTTCAGACAGGCACAGACTCCCATTCCTGTCGCCTACACAGTGACCCTTAGCACTGGAAGTGCAAGCACTCTAGCTCTGTACTTAAGCCCTTAAGTGTGTGAAGACAATGAAGGACTGTTATGCATATACATAATTGCTCTTTGCAACATTGTATGAATGATAGTGCCATTATTTTTAAGCAAATAAAATAATACCTTTGTTGCTTTAAGCAGAGGTCATTGTGCAAGCATGGCAGCAATGTTCACACATTGAATTATGCTTAAATCAAGGCACTAGTAGCCTTTTTGCCTAAGTTAACACTTATCCAACCGCTCCACCTCTTGCTATAAGTATTCTACATCACTTTCCCTAGCTCAGGCAAAGCAAACTGTCTGCAGTTTAATGCACATATGATGTGAGTGCTAACTACTGTACTGTTACATGTTTTTAATCAGCATGTTCTTGAGGCATTTGCAACAGAATTTCCCAGAACTAGCAATCACTAGCACTGTCATGTGTTGCCCAAACCAAAAAAAAGTGCTTAACAGCCATCTTGTTAATATCACACTGTAACACCACCTCTGTTTTGAGTGGGTACTGCCTTTTTCAGATGTTTCCATAAGCAGCACTATCTTCAGGACTTTACATAATGCTAGTTTTTCCTTAAACAGTAACCTTCTTCCTCATATATGCCACACACAAGTCTGTCTCGTAAAAGTTCAGACAGTTCTTCATAAAACACGGGTAGCCTGCACAGCTCCACTACATAACCAAATAGACTTTCATCTCCCCTTTGATTCCCTTTATGGAAAGTATATGCTCTAATTAAGGGTGGGTTTTGACATAAGTGCCCAGGTACAGGAAGTAAGACTCTGGCTTTTGATGTAAGAAGATCAGAAGGTTCTGTATTTTTGGACTTATTTTGGCATTCCCGTCCTGTGCAGGGTGTACTTTTCCCTCCCCTTCTCTCTTTCTTGTGTGCATTGAAGAGAGGAGATGTACTTCAATCCCTAAAACACCTGAAACTTTGTTTCTGATTGTGAATCTTTCACATAATTTAAACTGTACTTTCTGCCTCTGCGAGGGGCAGTAGGAGAAGTTAATTCCAGATGACACAGGAGTGTAGCAGATTGTCAAAGCCTCCAGAAGTTTACTTTCCATCTGGGCAGAAACTCCTGGATTTTTAAATTTTCAACTTGTTGCATAGTTTGTCCTATTCCTGTATGCACTGTGCATTCTAAACTTTTCAGCACAGACTGGAAGGATAGAAATAGATAGAAGATAACTGCACTTTAAACCTTACAATAACTATGATTTTCAGTCCGATTGTGTAGCTGCTTTAGGACATGCTGAATTTGTTTCATCTGGGGGTTTGTGCCTCTGCTTGCTGCCTGTGTGAGGGGGAGCAGGGAAGGTTAATTCCTGATGACAGAAGAGTCAGGGTAGCTTCTCAAGGCCTCCAGAAACTTGTTACTCTTCATCTATGTGGAAACTCCTATCAGACAGGCACAGACTCCCATTCCTGTCGTCTACACAGTGACCCTTAGCACAGTTCAGACAGGCACAGACTCCCATTCCTGTCGTCTACACAGTGACCCTTAGCACAGTTCAGACAGGCACAGACTCCCATTCCTGTCGCCTACACAGTGACCCTTAGCACAGTTCAGACAGGCACAGACTCCCATTCCTGTCGTCTACACAGTGACCCTTAGCACAGTTCAGACAGGCACAGACTCCCATTCCTGTCGCTCACACAGTGACCCTTAGCACAGTTCAGACAGGCACAGACTCCCATTCCTGTCGCCTACACAGTGACCCTTAGCACAGTTCAGACAGGCACAGACTCCCATTCCTGTCGTCTACACAGTGACCCTTAGCACAGTTCAGACAGGCACAGACTCCCATTCCTGTCGTCTACACAGTGACCCTTAGCACAGTTCAGACAGGCACAGACTCCCATTCCTGTCGTCTACACAGTGACCCTTAGCACAGTTCAGACAGGCACAGACTACCAAAAACACATCTGTGGTTAGATAGCAGTTTTCATATACCTGTATGAATTCATCAACATCGTAACATGCAGTTCTTTGCCATCTTCACCAAGATGGTCTGTTTTTTTATATTCTGTGCTTTATACCATTTGCTTTTGTTTTCTTTTTTGATTGTCTACTACAATGTTTAAAACTACCCTCACAATGTTTTCTTTCTTTTTTTTTTTTACCACACATATCACTTCTCTGTACTATAGCTGCTGTCTACACATATTTGCTACTGCCCCCCCCCCCGACTATTTGGTGCTCATAGTCCTGTTAAAGTGACATGAAATAGTTGTACTGTAGTTGCTGTTTTTTTTTTTTTCCACTTGTGTTTGTGTTTATTTTCAAAATTAATTCACTGCATTCAGTTTTTATTCCTTCACATTGGTTTATGAATTTCAGACGTGCCCTGAAGTGTCCGCCCGGTATAACAAAATGCTGTACTTTTTCATTACTGTTCCACATCTTGGCTGTTTTCTGCTGTACTCTGTTGTTACCTTTCAAATACTGTGCTTTGCAGTTTATGTTTACAGTTGTTTATTAAGGGAGAAAAAATAGTGCTTGCTGTTGTTGCACTCAAGTTATCTGCAAAGTACTACTTCCGCGGTGGTACATCGGTAGCATTGTTGCCTCACAGCAAGAGGTTCTCCTGTTCGATTCACGGCTGGAGTGCCTTCTGTGTGGAGTCTGCATGTCCTCCCCGCGGTCGAGTGGCCTCCGAAAGACATGCGTAAATGGGCGTGCCTTCGCTGAAGGTTGGGCTTTGGGCTGGCAACAATGCACCATAAAAATCTACTGCCAATCATTAGCGGACCGGAGTTCCGCTGTGGCGACCCTTAACCAGGAAAACCTGAAAAGACAAACAACCAGCAGATATTTGTACTGTTTTACTTGTATCCTACAGCTGGCTACCAAGTATGATGCTCTGTTTCTCACTTTGTTTTCTAGCACTCCTAAAGACAGCAAATTACTGCCTGCAGTTACTACCACCAACATTGTTTCCAGTCTGTTTACTGTTAGTCGCTCAGTTTTGCAGGTACTCCTTAATGATGCCACAATGTTGCTACTCTCTTGCTTGGTCTTTATAATGTTTACTGTTTTGTAGTGTGCTTCATGAGTTACTGTTTATCTACCATAGTGATGGTTCTAGCATTGTTTTTCCTGCACTTTAAATTTACTGTAATGCTTTCTATTTTAATTTTATTAATTTAAGTAAAGAAATGCAACGGCAGTAGTTCTTTTGCTTTAAATGGTCATATCGCCACTGTTCAAATCAGCTGCAGCTGTGATGCTCTGTTCCTTTCTATTCCACAAGATAAACTGATGTAAAAAATGGATGTTAATCACTTGATATGCAAATGAGTGGCAGTAGCTGGAAGATGCCTGAAGTACTTTTTGTTTTAAATCCTTACAAGCAACAAAATATGGGCAGGGGAGAGGTCAATTAAAGTAATTATTCTTCTTATGTCACCTGGTGTTTGCCTGTTTAATAGCCAGTTTGGTCTTCCTGTATTAATACAGGTTGTATATTTTTAAATATAAGGATTAACAAAAATTATATATAAAAACGATAAAACATATAAGATAATGTTTTATATAGTTCAGCAAGTATGCCATCATCACCTGCAGCTTTATTTTCCTTCAGCCTTTTCATTTGCACCTTTTGTTTTTATTATGGAAGTATTTTTTTCTAATTTCCTTATTTACTCAGAAAACAATTTATATATCTTATTTAAAAAGCATCACTTTTTATTTCTCATGCTACTCTTTTGTGCACTCATTTTCTCATATAGCAATAACCCATGCCTGGGTGTGGGTAATGCTGGATTTACCCCATGGTTGGTGTTGTTTGGTCACGAGGGTGAAGCCCGAGTGGCCAAACAAAGCCAACTGTGGGTGAATCCAGCATTACCTGCACCCAGAAGTGGGTTATTGCTATTATACAATGACATTATTTACGAAAAAAATAATTACTTTTCGTAAATAATGGCATTGTATAATGCCTCCTTGCTGCCCTTCCGCAGCTGTCTGGTATTCTGCGGCAGTTCTGATGTACTGCGCATGCGTTTACTTACGCAGTACATCAGAGCTGTGGGCAAAAGCAACAGAGAAAGCAAGATCTCCGTTGCTTTTTACAACCTGTCTCGCTATGTTAAACGAGTTTAACACAGCAAGGCAGCTTTAAAAAAAGCAACGGAGAAAGGAAGCTCTCCGTTGCTTTTTAAAGTGTCTCGCTATGTTAAATGGGTAGTTATACTAATGGAAAAAGTCCGGGCGACCGGACCTTTTTCCATTACTATAACTGCACGTTGACCAATCAGCTTGTACATTTTGGAATATTAATGGGGGGGGGTCATTGTATAATAGTTTTTAATAGTCTAGAATTTATGCCATGGCTGTATTTCCTATTTCTATCAGGGACAGAGATGATGTTGATGTGATAACTTGTATCCAAAATGATACCAAGAATTAAACTTTTTAGGGATCACAGAATAAGAATGTAGTTTAACTTCTAACCTAATGGAAACCTTATGCCATAGGATCTTCTGAAAAATTTGCATTCTTTTTTTTTCTTTTCTGATAATAGGTCCATTTCTCCTTTTTGTATTTTGACTGTATGTTGTCCTTCCTTACAACTCAAATATTTATCCCTTCACTTTCTATTGTTGTAGCACCAAGCAGAGGCTACATATAAATGGGTTCCTATTAGAACGACGAAAATGCATTTTGTCGGATGCTTTTTCGTCGACACATATAGAGCGAACAGGCAAAACGGCGAAGCGGCTGTTCAGCAAATTCTTTCCCTGTGAAAGAAGTTGCTTGACCACTTTGTTGCTTTGCCGTGTTCTGCAGTGTAGTGTGGTCCCTTGTCTGGTATAGCTCCTGAGTGTGACTGCGCAACAGTTACTGACCTTAGGGTTAGGGTGCGGGTTAAGGTAGGTGCATATGTATGAAAGTGTTTACTGTTTTTTATTTGCGATGGATGTATGGTTGAGTTACATGTGCATGTGTTTTCAGCTGTTTACTTCTGTTTGCGGGGGTAGAATTAGGGTTAAGGTAAGTGTGTATGTGTTTGGAACAGTTTATATAAATGTACTAGAGTTACTGACCTTAGGGTTAGGGTGCGGGTTAAGGTAAGTGCATATTTTTTAAAATGTTTACTGTTTTTATTTTTCGTTAGATGTATGGTTGGGTTACGTGCATATGTGTATTTAGTTGTTTACTGTTTTTTTGGAGGGACATAATTAGGGTTAGGGTGTGTGTTTGGAAGTGTTTATTGGGGGGGGGGGGTTGGAACAGCGATCTCTTTCCCTAGGAAAGAAATCGCTCTTCTGTGGTTTTGACATTTTCAGCTTTCGCTGAAAATGTGTTGAATCATCGTTCGCTGTTTTAAGCGTTTGATGTTTCAGTATGGACTCCATATAAATATGCTTTCTTTGGGCTCCACAAGATCAGATTATTGAACTGTAAAAATAAAAGTATTGCATTTCTGTTAGAAACCACTCTTTAAAATATTTTAACTGTATATATGCTGGCAGTGTATTAAAAAAAGAAGCATTTTCAATAAAAAGCTTGGCTCTCTCTATAAAGTAAAACACTTTCTCACTCCTCACGCTAAAATTACAATTGCCAGCATACACCTACTATCAACTCTTTTCTATGCCTCCCCCCTTTACAAAACAAGAACAGACAACCCTTTAACAAACTTGCTACAATCACAATCCATCAGCTAGATTTGCACAAAATCCACCTTTAGAATGCACCACTGCACTAACTTGAGCAACTAGGGTGGTTAGAGTTTTCCAGCCAACTCCATTTCAACCAACAAAAGGCTCACCAGATACTATCACCAGAGAAAACACCAGCTCTGAAAACATCATTCACCCCTATATTAACCTGCAATCTTTACGGCTCCCAATAAGATCTTAGCTCAAACTACCAAAGCCAATAATTCTGCTTTTCTCTTCTATTCTCAAACTTTGTAGGTAAATCTCTGGCAATGTCCCTGTTCCAAACCTTAACCTTCTCTTACCTCACTATCCTTAACCCGTTTTTAACAAAGCCTTTGCTTTGTAACTGATATTGTATTTAGAACTCAACTATCTTCCTTTTTGCATTAACAATGTAAAATGGACAAATGTAAAATAAAATAAATAAATAAATAAATTTAAGTAAATGCGTTAGGATCTGATAAAGGCTACATTATCACCTTTGTTTGTTTTTACAAATCAAATCATTTGGAATACACACACACACACACACACACACACACACACACACACACACACACACACACACACACACGTACATGCATGCATGCATACACACACACTCTTATCACTTCTTGATTGCATACTAAATCTGTGACCAAGTGTAAAACAAAGATTCAGAAAAGGTATTAACTTGTATAAAATTAAGCAAGTCAATAAGTTCACTAAAACCTTAGCAGATAATGACAATTTGAGGTTTAATCTCATTAGTATCCTCTGCTTTACAGATCATGTTCCACCCATTTTTTGCACATACCTACAGTCTTTCTCTTCTGAAATGACAGGATGGCTTCCCAGTCTGCGAATCACTAACATTGGCTCTGCGTGGTCTTAACAAGGGCAGTACTTCCTGTCTTTTCAGGCATCGCACTTGTCACGTTGATGATACAAAGTTGGATCTTTCTTGCACTAGTAGGCTGGGTCTTTTTCTTCTTTTTTCTGTAAGTAAATTATCATGTTATTTTCATACATTTCTTTAGTCATTAGAAGTCTTTCCTTTTTTGTTATATTTTCCTTTCTAGGCCCTCCCAGGTACATCCTCATTGTTGCAAATCAAATTCCAGCCCCCATATGCAAGTAATATTCCCTGCTGAAAACTGATTATTTCCCCCAATTGTTTAAAGCTCCAAAATAGCCATTTTGGTGAAATAAAATACATGCCGCTATAATCTTCATCCCCTGCCAGTTGCCCCTTTGTACTGCAAATCTGCCATTATTGTCTCTTTTTCCCTCTTCTATCACTTTTGGAGCTCTTCTAGCAATTAATAATACAAATACTCCCCTTTTCATTTGTCTCCAATATTCTGCAGAATATCCATCATGAACTCCTTTCTTTATCAAGTCTGCATGCTCAGTTTTTTCCAAATGTGTCTCCTGTAGCATTGCTCTTTGCACTCACTAAGTATTCTTTAATTTTGTCTGTACTTGCGAGACCATTCACATTCCAAGATAATATGGAAGGTGTTGCCATTATGGTAAGAGGTCATTATTCCCTCCTGTCATAAATGGCAGCTTTTTAAATATCTAATTCTAGCTTTTGTGATACAAGCACCCAGTAATGTTTTTGGCAGGTTAATCCTTTTTATACAGTTTTTTTCTTATCATCATTGGAACACATCACCTATTTCAGTACTTTTTGTTTTAATAAACCCCCTCAAACGCACCCAGTGCACTCCTGTAACATATTAACTTAGTACAAACACAGATAACTGTGTATATCTTCAAAATAATAGATTAATCCTCCTAATAGAAACAATTTTGCCAACTAGACAGCTGCTAACACGGGCCCTAGTTAACATGAAATTGAGGTTAGCCATGCTAAGATGCATGTTATTGCCTGTGCTTCTACTTACACTATGGTGCTTGTCCTTTTTTTTCATCTTTATTCTCCCACCCCAGATATGGAAACTACTTGCATATTTTCAGAAATCATTAATTTTTGGCCTTGAAGAAACTAGTGCTCTGCCTTCCACTTCCCTTCATCAGCTTGCTTTCATGGAAAAGTAAGAGAAAAAAGAAAAATGTGTTCCTCTTCTGCAGCCCAGAAGACAGAATGAAATGTCCATTGCCAGAGGAAAGCTTTTCAGTGTTCCCTTATCAACCTGCAACCACCTACAATGTTCTACTCTATTAAGCCAAGGGTCCCAGTCCAGACATTCACCTATCGGCTCTACAAACATTATGATCTGTTTACTTTTGCACCCCATCTCCCATCTCAAACTAGCCAAGATTACAGCCTATTAAGTTAACATGCTTTTATTTAGCTCTTCTTTTCCTTTGTACTGTAATGCTTATATTTTTAATACCAAAAAGAAGAAAGAAAGAAAAGAGGAAGAAAAACACATATCTCACAAAGCCAGTGTGCCGAACAGTCACAGCCCTTAAGGCTAAACAACACACCTGATACACTTGTAATAGGTGACTCTATCGTCAGGCACACTAACGTCCCGCTCACCAGGCTGAACAAGGAGAAGGTCACGTAAGCAGCCTGTCTGGCGCTAGGATCCGCCTCATAACACAAGCAGTCAGGTCACTCCAAGGCAAGTACAAATATGACTCGGTCATTGTCCATGCTGGTGTGAATGACCTGAGATGTACCTCCCTGGACTACATGAAAAGAGACTTAGAGAAGCTCTCTGAGCATGTAGCCCAGGCTGGTATGACCCTGACCTTGAGTAGCATCTTACCCTCACCAAGAATGATGCCACAGTATGAAGACAAGATGATCAATTTCAACAATTGGCTTAAGTATTGGTGTCATTCAAAGGGGATCCAATGCCTGTCAGCTTGGGATGATATGCACGACAAGCCATGATGCTTTGCTAGGGACGGCTTGCACCTGTCACCCCTGGGCTTTCGGATATTGGCAAAGGCTCTTGCTACCCCCATAGTGCCTTTTAGGCAAGGCTCAAAAGACAAACCCACCTCCATAGGTATCACAAGGGATAAGAAACTAAGTGTAATGCTACTCAACGCCAGAAGTCTAAACCTCAAGATGCATGGAGAACATCGATATCTGTGCAGTAACAGAAACCTAGTTCAGGACTCCCGAGAGCACCCCAGCATTACCAGGTTATACCTCATACCATGCTTTTTGGCCCCAAAACTTGGACCGAACCACAAAAGGAGGGGGAGTATCGATATTCATCAAAGATACTCACACCTCCAGGTTGGTGGCAAAGCACGAAGCATCAGAGACTATCCATGTGCAACTAACAGTGGGTAAAACTGCCTTCCAGTTTATAGCCTGCTACAGACCACCCTCCCAAACCCAGGAAGCCCACTCGGCCTTCCTGAGAACACTGGAAAATATGAAGGTCTCTCCGAACACCATTATATTGGGCGACTTCAACTACCCAAACATAGATTGGGAGCATTACTCTAGCTCCAACACCCTTGCCCAAAGGTTCCTAGAATTCATAAACTCAAATGCTATGGAACAACTTGTTACCACTCCCACAAGAGGGGAAAACATACTGGACCTGATCATCACCAACATGGGGACTCTATGCTCCAGACCAGAAGTGTATCCCTCACTGGTAAGATCAAACCATAAACTGATCTCACTGGATATTCACATCCTGACCCCACCCCTGCCCAGAAAACCACAGTGAAAAACTTCTCTAAAGCAAATTTCACACTCCTCAAAACCGAGGTGGAATCCTTCAAAGCCCCGGGCCTGTGGAAAATACGGCCCAGACCGCAGAATCCTTTATAAATGCATTCTATGAACACCTTCAGGAATGCATGGATCATGCAATCCCAAATAAAACCAAGACCCAATCCTCCAAAGGCAGATGACCTGTCTGGTGGACCCCAGCCATAAACAAACTATACAATAGAAGGAGGAAGCTACTACATGATAGAGCAAAATCCCAAAAAGGGAAGGCATCCCTGATCAGTATTGACAAAAAACTAAGGGCACTCATAAAATCGTCAAAGGCCAGCTTCGAGAGAAAAATTGCACAGGACACTAAGGATAATCACAAGGCTTTCTTTAGTTATGTTAGGAACCTGGGTGGGAATTCCCAGATATGCTCAGAATTAGTCCAAAATGACAAAAAATACACTGATCCCACAGACATTGCCAACATCCTAGCTGACAGGTTCAGCGCAAACTTCTCCCCCCCTCCCCACCAAAAGGGCAAATATCTATCCCAGCAGAGTGCTGCCCCCCTGACATCTCAGATGCTCAGATGGGAGCCGCCCTCTCCAAAGCAAAAAACACAGCATCAATGGGACCAGACAGTGTCCCAGGCTGCGTCCTACATGAACTCCAAGAAGAGCTAAACCCAAACATAAAACTACTGTTCAATCTCAGCCTTACTACAGGATATGTACCCAAAGAGTGGCGTACAGCAACAGTGGTCCCTCTCCACAAAGGTGGTACCTCAACGGACCCTGGAAACTATCGCCCCATAAGCCTGACTAGCTTGGTCTGCAAAGCTATGGAAAGGATCATCATGGACCTCATAAATAAAGATATTGGGGACCTACAGACACTGGATCCTACCCAGTTTGGCTTTGTTAAGGGCAGATCCTGCCTCTTAAACCTGGTTGACTTCTTTGAAACAGTCACCAAGGCCATTGACGGAAGGGAAGGTGGTCCACACAGCCTATCTGGACCTCGCAAAAGCCTTCGATACAATACCCCATTCGGGCATTATAGATAAGCTCACCAGCTTAAATATAAACCCATATGTCACTAGATGGGTTGCAAACTGGCTCAAGGACAGAACCCACATGGTTAGAATTGCAGGAGCCATGTCAGACTCCAAACCAGTTACAAGTGGCGTCCCACAAGGCTCAGTCCTGGGACCTCTCTTGTTTGGTATATATTTCTCGGAGGTACAGGCCAACATGGAAGGACTGTGGCTGACCAAGTTCGCAGATGACTGCAAACTGGGCGCCATAATCGACTCTCCAGCCGACACAAGCATCCTCCAAAAGGGCCTCATAGAAACAGACAACTGGTGCCAGAGCCATGGCCTCAAGCTAAACGCCAAAAAGTGTATAGTCATCCCCTTTGGCAAAAACAAAGTGCCCACAAATTACCACATAGGTGGTAATCCATTAAGTACAGAAGAAGTAATTAGGGACCTGGGGACCCAAGTTGATAGCAATCTCTCATTTGACAACCACATGGCCAAAGTGGTTAGAAAAACATTTTATGTAGCCCACCTAATCATGAAGGGATTCACATCTAGATTAGGGGAGGTCATCGTGCCTCTTTACTCATCCCTCATCAGGCCCATAATCAAGTACAATGCCCCTTTTGGGATGTACCGTACCAAACACCTGCAGCAACTGGAAAGACCCCAAAAGTACCTCACCAAGAGGATCAAAGGGCTCAAACAGATGCCATATGCTGCCCGGTTAAAGAAACTCCAGCTCTACTCAGTGGCATACCGCCTGCTCAGAGGTGACCTGTACCTGACGTATAAAGCCATGTCCAACCCGGAATTAATGGACATGCTGCACCTCAAAAAATCCAAATCCCATCGAGCTACACGCTCGAGAGACTTGAACCTCAGCACTGAAATAAATAGGACATGCTGGAGGGACAGATTCATAAACCAGAGGCTCCCTTCACTCTGGAATAAATCCCAGTCCAGGTTAGGCAGAGTCCCTCATTGACTCTGTTCAAGAGGAATCTTGATGAGTGGATGGGAGATCGTAGGTTTACCCTGGGTATCACTTCTGTGTCACTGTTAGACAGAGGCAGAGTATACTAACATTGAAAAAGGGCATAGCAAAATTCATTTAAAATGGGTAGCGAAAGCCAAACACACTCTGGCTAGGCTTATAAATGCCCTAGGGCAGATAGCCTAGCCCTAGTATGAACCTATGAACCTATAAAAAAAATGACATTTGTTTACTTTAATGACTTTCACATACAAAAACAAGTAACATTGCTTTACTATAAAGTATGTAATTTTTATTGTGAAACATTTAAAACAATGTTTTTTCATAAAAATATTTCTATTTCTTTGTTACTTTTTTACTTCCTCCTCCTCTCCCGTCAGTGTCCTTCCAAACATTAATGACATAAAGTGAGGCAAATGCCTTTCATTTTCTCACAAGTTTAACAAAGCCAACAAAAGTCCAGTCTTTCCATGTATTCTCATACAGCTTCTTCTTCTTCTTTTGGCTTTTCCCGGTTAGGGGTCACCACAGAGGATCACCTGTCTGCTCATGATTGGCAGTGGAGTTTTTTTTTTATGGTGTCGAGTTGCCAGCCCGCTGCCCAACCTTCCACTGAAGGCACACACATGCACGCATTCACACCTAGGGCCAATTTAGAGTGTCCAATCCACCTACTTTGGGATGTGGGAGGAAACCGGAGCACCTGGAGGAAACTCACGTGACCACAGGGAGGACATGCAGACTCCGCACAGAAGGCACCCCAGCCGAGGATCGAACTGGAGAACCTCTTGCTGTGAGGCAGCAACGCTAACCGCTGCACCACTGTGGCCACCCACTTATTCTCATACAGCTACATTTCACAAATTTCATAGATACATTGCAGTCTCACATTTATTCACTAATTTCATTGTTGCTGGTCTTCCTCCCATTCATCTCCATCTCCCAGCTGCAGATCCCAGTTCAATTCCATATTGTTCTCAAATTTTCTGGTCATCTCCTGTGCTTTTTTCTGTCTTGTCAAGCATTTTCCTTTGGAACAGTGGAAAAGGTTTCACTGGCAAAGTCTCTCCATATTATCATAATGCACCAGACCGGGTTGAAGGATCCCAGTAAAACTTTTTTCTGACTGGGTACAGACCAGAAGTAATGCAATACAGATGATAGTGTCAGGTAGAATGTCACCATGTAACTGGAAAAAGACCAGTTGTATGAAGGAGGGAGTATAACAAAAAGAGACAAGAACTAGTTCAAAGAATGAAAAAGGGAGCGTGATTGGACATGTATCCAAATGATAAGGAATATACATTCAGAAGAAATATTTTGGTACAGGCAAGCAGGTTAAACAGGTACTTGGGGAAGGAAAACATATTGGATCAGGTGTCAGACTTCAGGTAAGTGTGCAGGAACAGAAAACTGTGAGAGAGGGTAGAGGTGGGCTAAGAGGGCAAAAAACACTGCAAGGACTAATAAAGGAGTCGGTACAGGACAATTTAAAAGACGAGGACAAGCTGGTGGTGAGATGGGATCAAGGTCATTGTGAGAGGAACTGATGAGCACAGAAGCAAGAAGGGAGATTGAACTGGAGAGAAAGAGTTGTGGTACAGAAGGAAGATAAAGAAATGAAAATATAAGGGAACCGGTACAGATCAGAGAAAATATAGTAAGAATGGAAAATGGAGAGTAAAATTATTATGGAGCAAAAAATGTAACCATGGTATTGGAAGGTCTACTGGTGGATAGTGAGGAAGCACAGCGGAAATGACTGACTGAGAAATACAAGAAGCAGCACAGAGAGAGAGTAAGGATTCATGGTGGACTACAGAGCGATTGCACAGAGAGAGAGAGTAAGGATTCATGGTGGACTACAGAGCGATTGCACAGAGAGAGAGAGAGAGAGAGAGAGAGAGAGAGAGAGAGAGAGAGAGACAGAGAGAGAGTAAGGATTCATGGTGGACTACAGAGCAATTTGCAAATGGTAAAGAAAAGAAGTTTCAGAATAAACTGGGAAAATGTAGACGAATAAAAAACGGAGAACAAGCAGACTAGCCACTGTCATTTGCTTCTCCATTGATACCAAACCATTCCAGCAAAGGCTAAAATGTACACATGCATGGTGTATCAAAACCGAAGTACAGTAGCATTTGGCAGAAAGGTTTTTCCCACCTCATGTGTTGGAAATGGTACTCTTCTTCAGACAGATATGGTCATGAGAGACCTACGTACTTGTAGGATAGCTTTCTCTCATGTTTCCACCACAATCAGGAAATCCTTCCATCTGGCCAAGTTAATTTCCAAGGGAATATCTTCAACATCCAAAGAAGTCATCCTGCTATTGTACTCTTATCAGATCCTTCAATTAATACAGTGCCTCCCTTTGGTATGTACAAATCCAAGCATACTACTTAACTGGAAAGGCCACAAAGATTTTTAATCAAGAAAATTAATGGTCTTAAATCTTTCAACCACCCGGATAGATTAATATGGCTGTCCTTGTACTTAGTAGCTCAGCCACCTGGATAGATTAATATGGTAGGTCAGCCACCCGGATAGATTAATATGGCTGTCCTTGTACTCAGTAGCTCAGCCACTCGGATAGATTTATTTGGCTGTCCTTGTACTAAGTAGCCTAAAGATTGCTGTGAGGTGACCTGCATTTCACTCTTTGAGCCATTAAAGACGAGTCCTATTTGATCTTTTATTTTTATTTATTGATTTATTTATTGAGATTTGATTACTGGGATAGTCTGACTGGGTAGAAGCCCATTTTCAGCGGACACCCAGGGAGAAAAGCTCCAAATTATTACAATACATTTTATGAGCAATACGTATGCAATCTTCAAAAATAAAACAAAAGCATCTGCAGTTTAAATAATTATAACAGAGCAGATGTAACATAAAAACATTGGTTAAGAATCGATACAAGGTATATGACAAATCATTTTAATATTTAGAAAAATTTTAGATTGTAGAGAAATTAAAGGTAAGTTAGTCTAATACAAACGGGAACTGCAATGTGAAGTGATGTAAAAACAGACTTGCAGTATATTTAGAGAAAAAGTCAGAGAAGAGAATTAGATAGCAGTAAGGAAGTACATGAAGGAGAGCGTAAGCAGGTATAAAGGAATGAAAAGGTACTTGTTTACATTTAGGGATATAGTTTATCTTGGTTTTGAGCAAGAACAGAGCCAGTTTTTAGCTAGGAAGTCTTTCAGAGTGGTTTTGAAGATGGGAGAGGGGGTATAGACCTGATGGATACAGGTTAGGAGTTATAGGCCTTAGCAACCTTATACGAGTACGGACAGTTGCCAGCAGATTTGACAGGTCTGTACACAAGGTGTTTTTGGCCACTGGGTTGCAGTGACCAACTGGAAAAATAGTTGTATAGAGCAGTTATTAGTGCTAGACAGGCAGATGGATGCTGGATAATTTTATAGCTGGTAATAAGTTGTGTATATCTTCATTGATGTGACAGTTCTAGCCAGTTTAGGCTTTTCAGTGCAATACAGTGGTGGGTTCTGAATGGGCTATGTGCTGCAAATTTAGCATTGTTCAAGTTTTAATTTTTGTGAAGCCTGGAGTTTAGCAGGAGCACCATAAAGAAGAGCGGGGAGGAAACCAGTAGTGGCAAGTGTAGTTTTAGTTGCATCTGTGAGAGTTTTTGGCTGTGTAAAGCATCCGTAGTGTTTGAGTTTTTCTTATGCAGTTTTGTGTATGCAGGCTAAATATAAGATTGTCCTCTATTATCAATCCTAATAGTTTGATATGAGAAGTGACTTCAGTGGTTGTATTAGAGAGACAGGACTTTAAATTACATTTTTTTCATGAGAATGGGATTTGAGGGAAAAAAGTAGTAGCTTGAACTTTTTTGGGTTGAGCAGGAGTTGTGAGTTACAAAGCCATAATGTTCATCGTGTTTCACTGTTGCAGTCCTAACCAATGGGTTATCCGGCTCCCGGTAGCCCTCGATCAGCCAGAATACCAAAGGTAAGGAAAAATTACATCGGCTGTCGGGTGTAAAGGACGTCAGGGCGTCCGATACAAAAGGAGGCAGCCGACGTCACTCAGTCTTCCTTGCCGCAGAACCCGAAGCAGAAGCATTTCTTGCACGAGTGCCAGTCGGCAGTTTACCTTTTTTTGTTTCCGACTACAAAGTTGAAGTCAACTACAGCTAAGTACCCCGTTGGCGATGCTCTTTTCTTGCCTTAACGATTGTCTGAAAAGGTAGGTTAATAATTGTCTTACCTGTGGAAAGCAGATTCCTCATAGAGATTTTCATTCCTGTTGTATTATTTGTTTAGGCCTTGACCACGACGTTCCTAATTGTGATCTATGTGCTTCATTTACTCCGCATACTATTCGTTGTCGGGCAAAGCTTTTAGCTAAACATTTTGGAGTTTGGCCTAAGTTTGTCGGTATGGCGTCTGCTGTTTTTCAGGCTTCGGATATCCCCAAGAAATGTAAGGATAAGGACTTTGACAGGCTTCCGAAGGTCAAGTCCTCAGATGATGTTAAGTTTGCTTGTCAGTCATGCGGTAGCCAGTGAGGTGCCTTTGCAGACCCTGCAGCCCGCAGATTTTCAACTGCAGGCCTCGGTTGAGACCATTTCAGAGGCCCCCCCAGGCCTCCGGCTTCCATTTTGCCTTCTGACTGTTGCCTCTTCAGCTGGATCCGGAGACGCTAAGCTGACTTCAGTGTCCGAGGCCTCCATTCTTCATTCAGACAGCAAGCTCGTACCGACTACTTCGGCTGCAACTTAGGCGGTTGCCAGGCCTCCCGCGTCCTTTAGACTTGCAGGTAATTCTTCCAGTCATAAGCCTGTGAAGAAACTGGCTCCAGTTTCCTCTCGTTCCCCTCATTCTCAGATGGTTAAAATGGCTGATGACCTTTTGAGTCTTCTTAGGGGTTCACAGCCTCCTCCTTCAAAAAGAGGTAGGGATGTCTGTCCTGAGGCTTTGTCTTATTCAGGTTCTGATACTTCTAGCATTTCTGTTGATGAAGAGGACATTTCTCAAGCTTTCTCTCCTTTTGAGGATTCAGATGCAGAGGAATCCATTCCTTCTGCTTCTCCTTCAGAGGATTTCTCTTTTGGTGACACTTTGAATACTCTCAGGGAGCATTTTAAATGGGAAAGTCAGGATTATCTCCTTTCTAAGAAAAGGATCAGGGAGTTTTTGGCTTTGTCTCAGCATAAGCCTGTGGCTATTCCTCCTGTGTTGGAGGTGGTTGATGATGTTTTTCTGGAAAATTCCTTGACTCCAAATTTGGTTCCTCCTGCTCCCAGGAAACCTGACCGGTACTATAGAGTCCCTGATTCTCATTTGTTTCTTTTCAGGAATCCATTGGCTGATCCAGAGGTTGGCTGATCCAGAGGTTATTTCTCAAGGCCCTAAAGGAGTTAAGGCCACTGTTACTAAAAATCCTGTTCCTTCTGACAGGGAATCCAGGAACCTAGATAGGTGGGGTAAAAAAGTTTATACCTCCGCCACTTTTGCTATTAAGTCTCCTAATTGTCTTTTTCATATGCTGAAGTACCAGCAGCACACCATGGAAGCTATTAAGTCTACGACAGCAAGTGTGCCTCTGTTGGCGGGAGAGTAAGGATAAGCAGGATTTGCTGAATTCTGCCAGTCTTGTCAATTAACATTCATTACATTGTGGTTTGACATTCTAGAAGCCTCCTGTAGGGCTACAGTTACTGGCTCTGTTATTAGAAGGCACGCTTGGCTCAGGGAGCAGACCCTACCAGAGCCTGTCAAGGCTAAGCTTTTAGATGTACCTTTGCATAAGGACAGTATTTTTGGCAGCAAACCAGAGGAAGTGCTCAAGAAGATGGAAGACAAGGCCAAGTCCATGCAAACAGTTAAAGACATTCTGCAAGTTCAGCCTCCTCACTTTAGCAGGAATTACCCTTCTAAGAGTTGGACGTTCCCTGATACCAGCAGACAGAACCGTTCTAGGACTAGAGGTTGCAAATCTTGTAGGGGACAGGTGGCTGCCTCTCAAAGGTCTAAGCGTTGGCAGGCTTCTTCTTCCAAGGTGGGAAGTTCTAAGCCTGCATCTCAATCTAAACATTCTCAGTGACTCTGTCCAACTTCTGCCTGTTCTTGCCTGCCCGGAGAGTCCTTTAGGGGGAAGGTTGGCCCTTTTTGCAAATGTCTAGGCCACCGTCACGGATGACAAATGAGTACTCAGAACTGTATCCCTAGGACATAAATTTTCTTTCCACACCTTTCCAGTACCCAAAGGATTCCCGGACGCTCCTCAAAACGAAAGGGCAGAAGTAGAAAAGCAAATCTTGTCTCTGTTACATCTGGGAGCAATAGAATCAGTTCATGCTCAGCAGGTAGGCCAGGGTTTCTATTCCAGACATTTCCTAGTTCCAAAAAAAGAAGGCACCTGGAATCCTATCCTAGATCTATCCATCCTGAACTCTTTCTTGATAATTCCAAAGTTCAAAATGCTCACTCTGCATCAGTTGCTGCCAGTGTTAGAAAGTGATTCCTGGTTGGTAACTTTGGATCTTAAAGAAGCTTATCTGCACATCTCTATCAGGGAAAGTTGCAGACAATACCTTCGTTTCAGGGTGAGCAAGCAACATTATAAATTCTCTGTGCTGCCCTTTGGCTTATCTACTCCTCCCAGAGTTTTCACAAAGTGCCTGGCTCGAGTCATTGCTTTTTGCAGGCAGAAGAAAGTTCAGATTTATCCATACTTGGGTGTCTAATTCAAGCAAATTCTCAGGAACAGCTGTTAAAAGATCTAGATTTGTGAAGACTCCTCTCTCTTCCCTGGGTTACACTCTCAACGAGGAAAAATTGAAAATGGTGCCATCCAAAGAGATAACATTCCTGGGAGCGAGTCTAAACACAGCCGCCCAGATGATATGTCTCACCCAGGGGAAGCAGACGACTCTTTCAGTTTACTTCAAGGACTTGGCATGCCTGTCCCAGCTCCCTGCAAGGAAATACCTGCAAGCTCTGGGATTGATGGCCTCTTGCATTCTCACGATTCCATATGCAAGACTGCATATGAGGAAATTGCAATGGTACCTCAAGAACATTTGATGTAAGCACACTCTCAAGACCTGGATGTGATAATTCCTCTGCTTCCATGTCTGCAGACAGAGTTTCTATGGTGGGCAACAGCCTGTCTACAGAACAAAGGCATGCCTTATTCACCCACCTGTTGCCACTCAAGTTCTTACCACAGACACATCGAACTACTCCTGGGGAGCACATCTGGATGGCAGATGCATAAAGGGATGTTGGAACGCCCAGCAGGTGCACCTGCACATAAATCTAAAAGAGTTGATAGCAGTTCAGCAGGCCTTACTGGCTTTCAGGCATCTTCTTTCTCCAGGAACTCTGCTTGTCAGGACAGACAACACCACAGTCATGTGGTACGTCAACAAACAGGGAAGGACTCACTCTCTTCCCCTGTGCAGACAAAGCAGGAATCTTTGGTCCATGGCAGCATCCCTGGACCTGCATCTCCTAGCTCAGTTTCTTCCAGGAAGGCTCAGTGTTTTGGCAGACCAGTTGAACAGACAGACCCTGGATCCTCACGGGTGGCAGCTGAACAGAGCAGTTTTTTACAGCATCATTTAACGTTGGGGCACTCCTCAAGTGGATCTTTTCTCCTCTCCAGACAACCATCTTCTACCTCTTCTTTTGCACCAGACAGCATCACAGCAGAGCATGGCGAGTGGATGCTCTGTCCTTCCCTTGGATGTTGCTATCAGTTTATGCCTTCCCTCCTCTTCCTCTTCTTTCCAGAGTATTATTGAAGATCAGGGACGAATGACCAAGGACTATTCTCATGGCTCCAGTCTGGCCCAGACAGTATTGGTATCCACTGCTTCACACTCCCTCATCTTCCTCTGAAGCCAGATCTTTTGGTTCAGGAAGGGGAAACATTCTACATCCTCATCTTCAGTCTCTCCATTTGACAGTGTGGCTCATTGTATGACTCCATCCTTTTCTTCTTCCCTTTCTGAGCAGGTGGTTGACGTGCTGAAGGAGGCCTAGCACTAGGAAGTCCTATGCTGGCAAATGGGAAAGATTTTCTCATTGGATGCAGGCTAGAGGGGAATCTTCTTCTCAGCCTACCCTTCCTCTGATCCTGGAATACCTGGCTGATTTGCTTCAGGGTGGTCTTTCTATTTTCTTGTCAAGATCCATGCTTCAGCCATTTCTGCTTATTGTTCTTTTGAACAACCCATTTTCTCTCATCCCCTGATGAAAATGTTTCTCAGAGGTGCTTGCAACTTAAAACCTCCCAGAAGGGCACCTACTCCAGCCTGGGATCTTAATTTTATTTTAGAGAAACTCACTCTTCCTCCTTTTCAGGCAGCTGCCACTACAGATTTAAAGTTTCTCTCTTGGAAGACTGCCTTCCTCTTGGCTGTAACTTCAGCAAGGTGGGTTTCGGAGCTGCAAGCTTTGATGGCTGTGGAGCCTTTTCTTACTTTCCATGCAGATAGGGTCTCTCTGAGAACCAGCCCCTCCTTTATGCCTAAGGTGGTTTTTAGCCTGACTCTTAATCAGTCCATACACCTTCCTACCTTCTTTCCTAATCCTCAAAATAGAGGTGAAAGGATCCTGCATTCTCTTGATGTGCACAGACAGCTCAGGTTTTACCTGGACAGGACTAAAGAACCTTCAGAAATCAGCACAGTTATTGGTCAGTTTTGCCCCTGGAGCCCAGGGCAAGGCTATTTCTAAGCAAACCATTTCTAAGTGGATTGCTCATTGTATTATTTTTGTTATTCCTTTCATGGCAAGGTTCCTCCTCAAGAGGTTAGGACCCACTCAACTAGAGCAGCTTCCACTTCTGCAGCCTTTTTAAGGGGTGTCCCTACTAAAGACATTTTGGATGCTGCCACATGGTCTTCTGTTCACACTTTCACAAAGCATTATCATTTGCCTTTGATTTCTAGAGCCAGAGCAGGTTTGCCACTGCTGTTCTGCAGGGCATTATCTCCAGTCCTTGTTTCTGTTGCTTCCTCCTCCCTTTTCTTTGGGCTTTGGTAATCGACCCATTGGTTAGGACTGCAACAGTGAAGCACGATGAACATAGTACGGTTGTGTACACTTACCATAAATGTAGATGTTCGAGTGTATTCAGTGTTGCAGTCCTGGTTTCCCTCTCTCCTTTCCCCTTTTCCCTTTTCCTAAGGTACAGGCTAAATTTAGTATTTTTTGCCAAAATGGCTTTTGATTTAAGCCTTGTTTTCTGGGGACTTCTGACTGTTATGGCAAGAAAGACTGAGGAAGTGATGTCGGCTGCCCCCTTTTGTATTGGATGCCCTGACGTCCTTTACAACCGACAGCTGATGTCATTTTTACTTACCTTTGGTATTTTGGCCAATTGAGGGCTACTGGGAACTGGATAACCCATTGGTTAGGACTGCAACAGTGAATACACTCGAACATCTACATTTATGGTAAGTGTACACAACTACTTTTCAGTGGCTGTTCACCCTTCCTGAGTAATTTTTGGGGGGTGTAACATTGTTAGATATGTAAATGAACATGGAATCATCTGTGTATTGTGTTATGGTGTCCTGTTGTGTGAAAGTATAGAGGGTGTTGGTGAAAATGTTAGAGGAGGGGACCAAGGACAGCGCCTTGTGGTACACCAGTGGTAAGTGGGAGGTAAGGAGTGAGCATGTTGTGCCATTTTACAGAAGGGTGGGCTGAGAAAGATGTACTGAGGACATTTGAATTAGACATTTGCTGTGACAAACTGTTTCGAAGGTTTAGACAAGACTAGAAGTAGAGACTAGTTTGCCATTGTCTCTAGCTTTGCTGACTATATGTGTATATATTAGCAGCAGCGGCCTTAGGTCAACTGGTGCCCTAGGCAAAAGGGCTCCATGGCGCCCCCACCACACTACCTGGTGCCCCCATCCTGGTCTAACTACATCAATAAATACTAGCAAAGTGCCCCTGCTAGACCGGCGCTCTAGGTGGCCGCCTAGTTGGCCTATGCCTAAGGCCGGCTATGTATATTAGAAGGGCAGTGCTAGTACTATGGGAAGGACGGAAGCCATGCTGTGTAGGGGATAGTTGTTCTTCCTGCAGGAGATAGTCTAGCAATTGTTTTTCGATGCAGTTTTCAAGTATTTTGGTGAGGGGAGATGAGATTTCTGTAGATCTAAAGTTATTAATGTCTGTTGCATTTCCTCCTTTGTGCAGTGGGATAACATGTGACTTTTTTTCTAGAGAGAGGGAACATGGGTTTCCTGGGCTAACCTATTTTAAATATTGAGGCAGGATAGACAATGCTATTGGCTGCTATTTTTAGGTACTTGCTTGGAAGGTCATCAGCTGAAAAAGACCACGGTTTAAGTCTGTGTAAAAATAGTTTTATATAGGAAGTGGGCACAGGTCTGAAAGTGGATGTGGTAACATGTGGCTGTTGGGCAGGGTTGGGTTTAGATGTTGAGGAATCCTTGGTTAGAGATGCTATGCTATCTATAAAATAAGAGATGAACTAATATTGCAGTTTCAAGTGGTGAGTTACCTGGAGAGGGGTTTAGGTTGAATTTTTGGCTGGGATGTATTATTTATTTAATGGATGTCCAAAATTTGTTAGGGATGTGTTTAGTATCATTTTGCAAATTATTGTAGTATAGTTTGTCTTCATTTATTTGCTTTTTAATCTAATTATGAAGCATTCTGCAGTTCTGAAATACTGAGGTGTTTCGTATTGTTGCTGTTCTTTCCATGCCTTTTCTCTATCCTTCATTAACATTCTACTCTTGTTGGATAGCTAAACCGCATTATTTGTTTTCAGTCTGCCTTTCCAGGAGGTGCAAGGCTATTTAAGATATTTAGAAGAGTTGTATTGAAATCAATTAAAGCATTGTCTAAGGGGAGTATTTTTAGGAAGTTCGATTTAATAGCTGATAATGTATTGATGAACATTTCTGGGTTTAACTTGGAAAGGTTAAATTTTATAAGTATGCTATTTAACTGAATGTGCGAGATGTCTAGTCGTATAGATTGGGAGATGATCACTGAGAGACTCTGACATTGTACAAGTGGTGGAGTATTTGCTGTGGTCTGATACTAGAATCCAGTCTAATGGAGAATTTGATGCCTTGCTGTGATGTGTAGGGCTATTAATTAGTGCTTACATTATACAGTGACGTATTTCTCAGTAAGCTTGTATGAGTAGGGCCTTGTGGCAGAACTCCTGTAGTATTAAGGTCAGATGTAGTTACAGCAGGCTCTGAAATGAAAGATAAATTCTGCTAAACTGTAGGTTCATAGGTGGGTACTAGACTATCGGCCCGAGGGCCAAGGCAAGCCTAGCCAACAGTGTATTGGCTTTCGCCACCCATGTATTGTTAAATTCCTGCCCCTAGATCGAGCAGTGCCCCAGACACAACCCCAGGGGTGAATTTCCTATCACCCATCCACTTATCAAGGTTTTTCTTGAATAGTGCTAATGATGAGCTCTGCTTGATGTGGATGGGAATCTTGTTCCAGAGCATTGGAAGTCTCTGGGTCAAGAATCTATTCTTCCAGCATGTCCTATTCATTGTTGTGGTGAGGTTTAGGTACCTAGAGTGTGTAGCTCGGGGAGACTGGGATTTCCTCGTGGAGCATGTCCAATAATTCTGGGTTTGGCATAGCTTTGTATGTCAGACAGAGGTCTTCTCGGAGTAAGCAGTATGAGACTGAGTAGAGTTTGAGTTTGTTGAGCAGGTCTGCATATAGCAATTGTTTGAGGCCAGCGATCTTGGTGAGGTACTTTTGGGGCCTCTCAAGTTGTTGTAGGTTTCTTGTGAGGTACATCCCAAATGGAGCATTGTATTCAATGAGGGGTCTGATAAGTGATGAGCAGAGGGGAAACGATTACTTCCTTATTTCTAGATGTGAACCCTTTTGTGATTAAGTGGGCCATGTAGAAAGATTTTCTGACCACTGTGGCAATGTGGTTATCAAAGGAGAGGTTACTATCCACTTGGGTCTCAAGGTCTCTTATCACACTTTCTGTGTTAAGTGAACTTCCCCCTATTTGGTAATTCATGGGTACCTTGTTTTTGCCAAAGGGGATAATAGTGCACTTTTTGGCATTTAGTTTGAGGCCATGATTTTGATACCAGGTGTCAGAGTCGGTGAGGCCCTTTTGCAGGATGCCTGTGTTGGCGGGAGAATCGATAATGGCACCCAGTTTGCAGTCATCTGCAAACTTGGTTAGCCATAGACCCTTGGTGTTTGCTTGCACTTCAGAGAAGTATATAGCGAACAGGAGGGGTCCCAGGATTGAACCCTGGGGTACTCCACTTTTCACTGGTTTGGAGTCAGATCTGGAGTCAGCAACTCTTGCCGTGTGGGTTCTGTCCGTGAGCCAGTTGGCCACCCATCTCGTGAAGTAAAGGTTTATGTTAAGTTTGGTGAGTTTATCAATGATTCCAGAATGAGGGATAGTGTCAAAGGCTTTAGCAAGGTCCAGGTAGGCTTTGTGGACTACCTTGCCCTCATCTATGGCCTTTGTAACTGTTTCAAAGAAGTCTACCAGGTTTAGGAGACATGACCTACCTTTTTCAAATCCGAATTTGGTAGCATCCAGAGTTTGGAGGTTACCTATATCTTTGTTTATGAGTTCCATGATGATATGCTCCATGGCCTTGCAGACCAGGCTTGTCAGGCAAATAGGTCTATAGTTTCGGAGGTCTGTGGGTGGTTCCTCCTTTGTGGAGTGGGATAACCATTGCTGTGTGCCATTCTGTGGGCACATAGCCTGTGGTGAAGCTGTGGTTGAACATGGATTTTAGGTGGGGGGGATAATTCATTTTGGAGTTCGTGTAAGACGCAGCCTAGGATGTTGTCCGGTCCCATGGATGCTATGGATGCTGTGTGTAGAGAGTGCCATTTTTACCTGTGTGTTTGTGATTGCCGGGGCTCTACAACCATCTGGCATAGTTATGAGCCCTTTGGAGGGTGAGGGGAAAGTAAAGTTTGCACTGAACCTATCTGCCAATATTGAAAACTGGTTGCAGGAAGGAAGGCACCAAACGCAAAACATAAGAACAAGCAGTTTAATCCGAAATGAAGTGCTTTTCGTCACAGTAAATACTGTAAAGTATGTATTAATTGTACATAAGATCTTAAAAATCAACAATAGTAGGAACGAACATGGGTTCACCATGCCATTTTAGTATTTTAGATATTTGGTACTTATAAAGTACAAAAACCTTTGTAGGTATTTTATGGTATATAAGAACATTTAGTATTGTTTCTTCTATAGGGTTAGGGTTTGAGTTTTGCATGTGGGTGTGTCTAAATGTGTTTGTGACGCTTTTGTAGTCTTTAGAAACTGCAGTTTCTATGAGTACTAGTTTTCAGTTTTCAGTTTGTTGTCAAGAAGAATGAAATAAACTGGTTAACTGATATTGGTTAATTACGTAACTAATTAACTACTGCTCACTGACTATTTAAGGGCATGCTCTCAATGTTGAAGAAGTCACAGTATTTACTGTGATGGAAAGTGCTTTATTTTGGATTAAACTGCTTGTTCTTACGTTTTGTGTTTGGTGCCTTCCTTCCTGCAACTAGTTTTCAGTTTTGTGTTCTTTTATCGGCTGTCTGCCAATATGTTGGTAATATCAGTTGGCTCTGTATATTTTGTGCCGTTCTATTGTAGCTCGGTGCAGATCGGGGTGTTGCCATGGAGATTCTTGACATAGCTAAAGAATGCCTTTATGGCTGTCTTTGGAATCCGTGGCAATTTTTCTTTCAAAATTAGTTTTGGTGGATTTTATGAGAGATCTTTGTTTCTTACTGAGGCTCATTAGTGAGTTCCTCCATACCTGGGTTTTTACTCTCACTTGCAACAGTTTCTTCCTTCTGTTGCAGAGTTTGTTAATGGCAGGGGACCACCAGATCGGCTGCCTTTTTTTGGAGGATAGCATCTTGGTTTTGTTGGGGATAGCACGATCCATGCACTCGTGCAGGTGTTTGTAGTGTGCATTTGTGTAGGATTCAGCAGTTGTGACTGTATTAACTGTGTTATCCATCTGCAGGGGTGTCACGAAGTTGGTCACCTCAGTTTTGAGAAGCGTGAAATTTGCTTTGGAAAAAATTTTTACGATGGCTTCCTTGTGTGGGGGTGGGGTCGGGATGTGGATATCTAGGGTGATTAGTTTATGGTTGGTAACCAGCGAGGAGTTGATCTCGGGCATTGAGCACCGGTCACCAATGTTTATGAATGTCAAGAATTGTTGAGCCAGGGAGTTAGTACAAGAGTATTTTTCCCAGTTAATGTTTGGGTAGTTGAAATCGCCCATTGTTATGGTGGTTGGTTGGACCCTCATTTTTTCCAATGTCCCCAGGAACAAGGAGTGAGTGTCCTGGGTCAAGATGGGGGATCTATAACAAGCTACAATTTGGAATGCATTTTTGCCCTGGGTTAGTTGCACTTGCATGAATTCAGAGGCATCGCATTTTCAAACTAGCCTGGAGGTGTGGATGTCCTTGATGAATATGGACACGCCTCCGCCCTTCCTGTTTCTGTCCGGGTTTTGTGGCCAAAACGTGTTGTATGAGTTATAGCCAGGTAGTGCTGGGGTGCTCTTAGGAGCCTTAAGCCAGATCTTAGTCACTGCACAGATATCGATGTTCTCCATTTTGAGGAGTGCTGTGAATGAGTGCATTTTGAGGTTTAGACTCCTAGTGTTGAGTAACCTTGCCCTCAGTTTTTTGTTTCCTGTAGTTCTTATGGTGGTGGGTTAGTTTTTTGAGCCTTGCCTAAAAAAGGCACTATAGGGGCAGCAAGAGCCTTGGCCAATATTCTGAATCTCAGGAGTGACAGGTGTAGGCCATCTCTGGCGAAGCATCGTGGCCTGTCAAGCATGTCATCCCAGGCAGCCAGATACTGGATCCCTTTTGAATGACACCAGAAGCTTAGCCAATTGTTGAAGTTGATCATCTTATCCTTGTACTGTGGTATTCCTTTTTGGTGAAGACAGGATGCTACTCAGGGATAGGGTCATACCTGCCTGGGGCTACAAGATCGGAGAGCTCTTCCATGTCTCTTTTCATGTAGTCCAGGGAGATATGTCTCATGTCATTTACACCAACATGGACTATGACAGAGTCCTATTTGTACTTGCCTTATAGTGACATGAGTGCATGCATTATGTGACGGATTATGGCACCTGACAAGCAGCTAACAGTAGCCTTCTCCTTGTCCAGCCTAGTGAGTGGGGCATCAGTGTCCTTGACTATAGAGTCACCTATCACAAGTGTGTTGGGTATGTTGTTTGCCTTATGGACTG